>NC_068376.1:14818271-15127146 GCF_023724105.1 Carassius gibelio
ATTATTCTTTCTGACTGGATACATGATCAACATTTGTGCATGAGCTAACACTTCGACGTTTACCGTTCAGGAATAGGAATCATTTTCCTGACATGAATTACTAAATAATTTATTTAATACTAATAATTATTTAATACTAAATAATTTGTTTGTTATTGCTCAGCAGTATGAGATATCAGTTTCTAGAGTATTATTTAAGAAAAGAGTTGAAAGCTTGTTTGCTGACTGGTCTTATTGAAAAAGGGGTGTTACCTGTTGACACTGAATCAATGCAGCAGGGTGAACCATCAGTCACTGTTATTGGAGATCAGTCTCTTATAGCTCCTGTTACTCCACTGAATGCTGGTATGGTAGGTCCTCCGTTGTCAGTTTCTACTGATGTCATCAATGTCTCTAGTAGGGGCCCGTGTGACGGTACAGTTAGCTCGACTGCAATTGGAGACCCAAAATAAGGCTAATGCGTGAAAAGACTAATTGCAACATCAGTTGGAGAGGTATCGTATTGAGGCAGAAACTAAAATTTGGCTGCGAGAGTTAGAATTGGGAAAACAAAAGGATGCGGCATTTAGAAAATCAATTGTGTGTAGACTCTAGAGTGAGTAATGTTAACTCCGTAGCAGTTGCAAATTATGCCAGTATTTCTGCGACTGTCTTCATCAGATTCTTTGTCAACAGCTGCGTTTAGTGTGGTGCAAAATATTGCCCTGGTGCCGCCTTTTAAAGAAAAAGAGGTTGAAGCATACTTCCAGGCTTTTTAGCGTATAGCTATGGCTTTAAAATGGCCAAACGAAACCTGGTCGTTGATGCTGCAGTGTAAGCTCAGGGGGAAGGCACAGGAGGTTTGTGTGTCATTACCCTTAGAGTAAATAAGTAAGTAAGCTTTATTTCTATAGCACTTTTCACAGACAAAAAAGTCACAAAGTGCTTCACAAAATTAATTAAAATATACACTTAACAGAAATACTCATGCACATAACATACAAATATACACAAATACACAAAAACATACAAAACCATATTGCTAATTAAATGCTTGTCTAAAAAGATGCGTCTTAAGGCATTTTTTAAAAGCTTCCACTGAATCCAAAGCTCTCAAGGCTAATGGAAGGGAGTTCCAGAGCCTTGGAGCCACCACACAAAAGGCTCGGTCACCTCTTGTTTTAAAACGTGTTCTAGGAACAGTTAAAAGGTCTTGACCAGAAGATCTCAAAGAGCGACCAGAAGTGTATACATGCAGTATATCCTGGATATAAGAGTGAGCTTGCAAGGCTCTGTAAGTAATGGTTAAAATTTTAAACTGTACTGTAAAACTAATTGGAAGCCAATGTAGAGCCTTAAGTATAGGTGTAATATCTGTTCTTCTATTGGTCTTATTCAAAAGTCTTGCAGCTGCATTCTGTACCACTTGCAACTTGTCCATAGAGGATTTGTTTAAACAAGTGTACAGTGCATTGCAAAAGTCAAGACGAGAAGAAATAAAAGCGTGAATAAGCATCTCCATCTCTTTTTTAGAAACCACAGATCTAATCTTAGCGATGTTCCTGAGATGGAAAAAACAGGAACGAACCACAGATTTTACATGACTGCTAAAACACATAGATTTATCAAAAATGACACCCAAATGTCCTCACAACATTACAGTCCGAAGATGATAGAGCCCCATTTTCCTGCCTAATCCTAGGAATAATGTTATCCGGTGCAAAAATCAGCACCTCAGTTTTGTCTGAATTTAGTTGCAGAAAATTACCTGCCATCCAATTTTTAATGGAGGCTAAGCAATTGTGCAACAAGGACAGTTTGTCCAACCTATCAGGGCTAAAAGATAAATATAATTGAATATCATCAGCATAACAATGGTATGATATTTCTCCAAAACTACCAATAATCTTCCCAAGAGGAAGCAAATACAGGCTGAACAGCAGAGGGCCAAGCACAGCCCCAGGCACACCACAAGACAAAGGAGCAGAAGCTGACATAAATGTTCCTACGGACACAGAGAAACTCCTTTCTGAAAGATAGGAGGAAAACCAATCCAGAGCTGATCCAGTAATGCCCACAGTTGTTTTCAGTCTATCAATCATAGTGCAGTGATCGACGGTATCAAACGCCGCACTAAGATCTAATAGAACCAGCACAGAGCATTTACCCCCATCAGCAGCCATCAAAATATCATTTGAAACCCTAAGTCTCAGTTGATAGATTTTTACGAAAACCAGACTGAAACTTATCAAAGATATTATGGGAATCCAAAACATTATTTAGCTGCTTCGCAACAACCTTTTCTAAAATTTTAGAAAGAAAGGGCAACTTAGAAATAGGCCTATAGTTTTTAAATGAAGCTGCATCAAGATTGTTCTTTTTCAAGATAGGCTGAACAACAGCATGCTTAAAGCAGCTAGGAACCTGGCCCAACTGAAGAGATAGGTTTAAAATTGAAACCAAACATGGGCCCAGATGATTTATGGATTTTAAAAGTAAAGTAGTAGGTAAAATATCAACAGGACTTTGAGATGGTCTCATCGAGCCCACTAATTCAATGATGTCATTCAGGGTAATAGGGCAGAAAGAGTCCAATATTGAAGGTCTATGATCTTTAACTATATGATGGTTAGCTGATGGAACCAAGCCTGTCCTGACAGCTCTAACCTTGTCCACAAAATGAAACAAAAAGCGATTGCAGTCAACATTTGCAAACACAGGGACAATACATGCAGCAGGAGAAACAATGTTGTTAATAGTTTCAAAGAGAGCTTTTGGATTCTTTTTACAGGCAGAAATCAGATTAGTATAATAAAAGGCTCAAGCCTCTTTAATCATTTTGTGTAAGTCCCTATAGAGCTCTTTAAGATACAATCGGTGAACTTGTAGCTGAGTCGCTTTCCATAAGCGCTCAGTTCTCCGACAAACACGCCTTAAGCTAAGAATGGCGTCATTCATCCACGGTGATGTATTGACAGATGAAATTTCTCTAGTTTTAAAAGGTGCCACTTTGTCCAACAACACAGTACAGTGATCATTAAAGCCTGTGCACAAGCATCTACATCTTTCCAAATAAGAACCAGGCTTGAATCGAATGCAGCTGAAAATTTCTCAACAGTACGCTGGTTAATCAAACGTGAACAGGACTCTCGTTTAGCAGGGAGAGGATCCTCATCATTTAGAAATTGAAGTGGCAATATGATAAGCGTGCAGTTGTGCGGAATTTTGTGCCAGGGTGTAAAAGGTTCGTGTACTGTTGCCCTTGCCGGGTGCTGCTTTTGCTGCACGTTTTTTCTTTGACAGCTTTATGCAGTCCAAAAAAACCTTTTTGCTGGTCTGATGTGTGTCAATATTCTTTCAAATTGAAACCAAACATGGGCCCAGATGATTTATGGATTTTAAAAGTAAAGTAGTAGGTAAAATATCAACAGGACTTTGAGATGGTCTCATCGAGCCCACTAATTCAATGATGTCATTCAGGGTAATAGGGCAGAAAGAGTCCAATATTGAAGGTCTATGATCTTTAACTATATGATGGTTAGCTGATGGAACCAAGCCTGTCCTGACAGCTCTAACCTTGTCCACAAAATGAAACAAAAAGCGATTGCAGTCAACATTTGCAAACACAGGGACAATACATGCAGCAGGAGAAACAATGTTGTTAATAGTTTCAAAGAGAGCTTTTGGATTCTTTTTACAGGCAGAAATCAGATTAGTATAATAAAAGGCTCAAGCCTCTTTAATCATTTTGTGTAAGTCCCTATAGAGCTCTTTAAGATACAATCGGTGAACTTGTAGCTGAGTCGCTTTCCATAAGCGCTCAGTTCTCCGACAAACACGCCTTAAGCTAAGAATGGCGTCATTCATCCACGGTGATGTATTGACAGATGAAATTTCTCTAGTTTTAAAAGGTGCCACTTTGTCCAACAACACAGTACAGTGATCATTAAAGCCTGTGCACAAGCATCTACATCTTTCCAAATAAGAACCAGGCTTGAATCGAATGCAGCTGAAAATTTCTCAACAGTACGCTGGTTAATCAAACGTGAACAGGACTCTCGTTTAGCAGGGAGAGGATCCTCATCATTTAGAACTTGAAGTGGCAATATGATAAGCGTGCAGTTGTGCGGAATTTTGTGCCAGGGTGTAAAAGGTTCGTGTACTGTTGCCCTTGCCGGGTGCTGCTTTTGCTGCACGTTTTTTCTTTGACAGCTTTATGCAGTCCAAAAAAACCTTTTTGCTGGTCTGATGTGTGTCAATATTCTTTCATGTGTGCTAAGTCTCTTCTTTGCAGTGCTCCAGTCCTGTCAACTCCTGACCTGTCCCGACCATTCACGTTGGAGGTGGATGCAAATGTGACAAGTGTGGAAGCTCCTAGTGAAAGTCGTGACATTTGCCAAGTATGTTTACCCATACTCAGAATTGGTGCTCTGCATTTAACCCATCCAAGTGCACACACACAGCAGTGAAAAGTGAACACACACCCAGAGCAGTGGGCAGCTATAGATCCAGCACAACTGGGGGTTCAGTGCCTTGATCAAGGGTACTTCAGCCATGGGTATTGAGGGTGGAAGAGAGCGCAGTTCATTAACTCCCTCCCACCTACAACTCCTGCCAGCACCGAGACTCGAACGAGCAACCTTCTGGTAACTGGTCCGGCTCTCTAACCATTAGGCCACAGCTGCCCCGATTGTTTTGTATTGTATTGTTGCAGATGGTCTTAATGTAGCCCATGCATGTTGTAATTGCTTTTTTGGCTTCTCGTGTACACTCAACACAACTCAAAAAAAAAAAAATGTATATATATATATATATATATATATATATATATATATATATATATATATATATTTTTTTTTACCAGGCCATCAGGACAGTGTTATGCCCCACATATCTGCTGTTGTTAGGGCTGCTACAGCGCAGGAACACAGAGCAAAGAACAAAGGTGTTCCTCATCCTCCCCTTATCTAGCCTTTAAATAGTGTTCCCAGTTTCTATTTCTCTCTCCAGTTTTGTTTGTCATCCCCATAGGCTACATGTGATTCCCTACTATAACTCCTGGTCTCCTTGTTCTTTGCTCTGTGTTCCTGCGCTGTAGCAGCCCCGTGACACCATCCAGTTGTTCACATGATATTATCATGTTCATAGAAACATCCGTGTATACACACATTCATAGGCTCAGTACAACACACATCTGGAAACCATCAGGAATGCACAATATCACATGTTGCGCCAACATAGGAAATTCTAGATTGTTATTGATATTTTTCTGATTTTAAGAATATGTCAAGGCCTTGAAAATGTCACCAGGTCTGCTTTTCCTCAAGTTATTCCAACTTGGATAAACATGTCATACTTTTCAAATGAAATTCAAAGGTTGAATTTGTGTTAAAGCAGAATTTGTGTTAAAGCAACCAATCAGATGGAATTGGTGAGAGTTATAGTTATGTTATGTTATAGTTAACTTGAACTAAGCATAAACAATACTTCTACAGAATTTATTGATCTTATTTAATATTAATTTCAACCTTACAAATACATTATTACATTCAAAAGTTGTATTTGTTAACATTAGTTACTGCACTGTTAACTAACATGAACAAATAATGATTAACTGTATTTTTATTAAATTGAGCGCAGAATTAGTTCAGTCAGGCCACGGAGACATAGTCTGTGACCAGCTGATGCAGTCAGCTGTCAAATTGCTCCAATCACTAGCACTTTCCCATTAGACATGGGACATATATATGTGGCACCACTGTTTGGTAAGTATGCTCAACAGCTCGGAATGTGTTCAAACTGGCTATCGCTCGCTCAGGAACTATCAGTCAGCGAATCTATCTCCATAGGAAGCTTTAAAATCAGGATTTGGCAGGATTCCCACAGTATCTCACCAGATTTCAGTTGTGAATTTAAGCGAATTCGCCGTTTTGTTTGTCAAGTAATGGACTGAATTGATATGAGCGAGAACTTGACATAGATACTTCACACGCGATTAATCGTCAAAGTGTACTAATACGACCGAATCACAACTTTACACGAGATCCTCTCCCCGCTGGAAGAAGCTATATATTCAACAAATCAAGCATCCACAAACAACTGGCAATTCACCTTTAATTCATCTCTGGACGTCTTCACGAAGCTAAGCAAAGTTCTTTCATTTTATTGCCTACTGCTATTTTGGCGAACATTCTCAGACATTGCTATTGTACAAGCTAATTGTTCAGTTAAGTTGTGAGGCAAGCTATCATATTACCACACCGGTAACACTACCAGTTAAATAAACCCACAAATCTAGATAATACGTGCTCAAGGCTGTCCATATCAACTGGCTGCTTCTTCAGGCCATCTATTGGGGATGCTTTCTTCAAACTTATCCGACTACTACAACACACTGGGTGTAATCAGTGATCTGCTTTGGCTCAAACTAGTTTATCGATCAAGTGCTTGATCCTAAATGTACAGATCGTAAATTTTGATTGTATCAATGCTAAAACGTATCCGACAAGGACATGCTGTTGCCTAAATTAGAGTTCTGACCATATGGCATACTGCTTTAGATTAGATTAGATTAGATTCAACTTTATTGTCACTGCACATGTAGGTACAAGGCAACGAAATGCAGTTAGCATCTAACCAGAAGTGCAATAAGCAGTAAGTACAGAATGAAGGTCTATAATATGTACAATAACTATACAGGTAAGTATTATGGATATAATTTACAGATATTAAATACTATAAGCACGATATACAGATAGGTGTACTATGAACATACTATACAGATGGGCTATGTAAAAGTGTATGTACACTATAGGCAGAACTATGAACATAATTTACGGTATTGCAATGGACAGTAAAGTGCATAGAAAAAATATTTCAGTGTGCAAATGGATTATACAGTGTTCCTGGATGAACAGGCAGTAGTGCAAGTAATAACAAGTTACTTTTTGCTTGTGAATAAATAAATAAATCAGAGTGTTGAAGAGGGGGAGGAGTCTATGTGTGGTGTGGGGGGTGTTGGGGGGTGTTGAGGGGTGTCAGAGGGCAGAGTTCAGCAAGGAGACAGCTTTAGGGAAAAAGCTGTTCCTGAATCTTGTGGTCCTTGTCCGGAGGCTCCTGAAATGCCTCCCGGAGGGGAGGAGGTTAAACAGTTCATGGTCAGGGTGAGAGGAGTCCTTGAGAATGCTGTGAGCTCGACGTAGACAGCGTTTCCTCTGGATGTCCTCAAGAGCAGGAAGTGGTGTCCCTGTGATTCGTTGGGCAGTTTTCACCACCCTCTGCAGTGCCTTGCGGTCAGCCACTGAGCAGTTTCCATACCAGACTGTGATGCAACTGGTCAGGATGCTCTCAATCGCACACCGGTAAAAGTTCACCAGGATGGTTGAAGACAGCTGGTTCTTCTTCAGTGTCCTGAGGAAGAAAAGGCGCTGGTGAGCCTTCTTGACCAGGCTGGAAGTGTTTGTGGCCCAGGACAGTTCCTCCAAGATGGTGGTTCCCAGGAACTTGAAGCTGGAGACACGTTCACCAACCATCCCGTTAATGTGGATGGAGTCATGCGTGCTTCCTTTCTTCTTCCTGAAGTCCACAATGGGCTGCTTGGTCTTATTGGTGTTAAGGAGCAGGTTATTGTAAGCACACCATGTGGCCAGGTGCTGTATCTCTTCCCTGTAGGCAGTCTCATCGTTGTCACTGATGAGGCCAATCACCGTGGTGTCATCTGCAAACTTAATGATGGAGTTGGATCCATGCACAGGCTTGCAGTCGTGGGTGTAAAGGGAGTAGAGGAATGGGCTCAGCACACAGCCCTGTGGTACGCCAGTGTTAAGTGTGATGGTGGTGGAGTGGGTGTGGCCTGACCGAACATGCTGAGGCCTGTTGGTCAGAAAGTCCATAATCCAGTTGCAGAGGGAGGTGTTAATGTCCAGGTCTCCAAGTTTTGTGGTCAGCTTGGAGGGAATGACGGTGTTAAATGCTGAACTGAAGTCAACAAACAACATCCTAACATACGTGTTGTTATGGTCCAGGTGTGTGAGTGCAGAGGGGGTCAGAGTTGGAAAAGTGTTCCTCTACCTTCAGCTTGTAGCAGTACTTGGCCTTTTTGATGCCCCTTTTCAGGTTAGCCCTGGATTTACTGTAGGCCTGAGCGTCGTCTGACCTGAAGGCAGTGTTGCGGGCTTTCAGCAGAAGTCGCACCTCCTTGTTCATCCATGGCTTCTGATTAGGGTATGTTGTTATCTGTTTTTCTGTTGTTACACTGTCAATGGTGGAGTTGATGTGATCCAGTACAGAGGAGGTGTAGATATCTATGTCCGTGTGAGAGCCACAGGCAGCCTGTGAAGCAAACATACTCCAGTCAGTGTGTTGAAACCTGTCTTGAAGTAAAAAGTCTGCTCCAGTTGGCCACACTTTGATGGTCCTCACTGATGGCTTCACATGGTTGATGAGGGGTGAATACTTAGGGGTGAGAAACAAAGAAAGGTGATCAGACTGTCTGAGGTGGGGGAGGGGGGTTGCGATGTAAGCTCCATTAATGTTTGTATAAACATGATCCAAAGTTTTGTCTCCTCTGGTGTGGCAGGAAACATGCTGGTGAAATTTGGGGAGTACTGTTTTTAATTTGCAGTGATTAAAATCACCCGCGACAATAAAAGCAGCCTCCGGGTGAGCAGTCTGTTGTTTACTAATGGCTGCATGAAGTTCGTTCAAAGCAAGCTTGGCATTAGCATCCGGTGGAATATAGACTGCGGTTATTATGGTGGAAGTGAACTCCCGTGGCAGATAAAAAGGTCTACATTTAACCATGAGAAACTCTAGGTTAGCTGAGCAGTGTCTCCCAACAATGACAGTGTTCGTACACCAAGTTTTGTTGACATAAATGCACAATCCACCACCTCTTGTCTTGCCGGAGTCATCTGCCGTTCTATCTGCCCGGAGCGAGTAGCGTCCGGCTAGCTCAATAGCATTGTTGGGTACGTCGCTGTGCAGCCATGTTTCTGTGAAAACTATGACATTGCAGTCCAGAAAGCTTTTACTGTGGGTGATGTGGAGTCGTAACTCATCCATTTTGTTCACCAGTGATCGCACATTAGCGAGGAAAATGCTGGGTAAAGAGAGCCGGAGCGGTGTTAGCTCTTAGACCTCTGTGCTTCCCCTGCCTTTGTTTACAATCTCGACGCCGCCTGCGAGCACTTCCGCCCGGCCGGCTAGAGTGCGAATCCTCGGGTGTAGGGGTGCTCCGATCACGATCGGCCGATCGTTATGCGCATCTCGTCAGTAAAGCCGGTTATCTAATCAGCGGTTAATTCTATCAGGTGCATGATTTCACATAGAGCAGCTGTTACTACACAGAGCCGTTGTTAATAGAGAAGATGTGCACTGTCTCTGATGCGCATTAACGATCGGCCGATTGTGATCGGAGCACCCCTACTCGGGTGTTCTAGTGATCTCAGGGATGTGTCGAAGATTTGGTGATGAAACTGCTGGTAAAGTCCTCACCGATATCCAAAAGCTCCTGTCGGGTGTATGATGTTAAAGCAAAGCTGTTCAGTATGAACAGACCCGAGATGAGCAGGAATAAAACTGCAAAATTGCAAAAACTGGAGAGACGCTGAGCCTCGCGATGTGTTTGCGCCGCCATCTTGGTCTTTTACAGGTGCATGTTGATCTTTTAGCTGGTTAAAAGAGCACCCTTCGCTATTCCTATTTCCATAGGCAATCTCGCCCCACTACACACACTAAGAAGGTCTTTGCTTAAGCTATCGTGATATGGGACTGCTTGCTTGTGAGATTATCTATTGTCCAGCATCATGAGCTAGTCTGCCGTTGCATAGGAGGGATTTCTGCTTTCGCTGGCTCCACTTGCGAGCCTCCACTGACTGAGCGCACACTTGTTCAAGTGGTCAATGGTTCATACTCATCACATTTGCCGTCATACAGGGTCATACGGGTGCCTGAAATCCTTGAAAATACTGTAAAATTGAATGCAGTGTTTTCAAGGTTAATTATAAAATGATGGATTCAAATAGTTGCCTGGAAATGCATGCATTGGATTAATATTTGCTTCTTTCTAAATGGGTAACCATGTTTTCATTTTATAAGCAGCTCCGCTCGAGTCTGCGTCTGTGGCTGTAGAGTGCTCTATCAACGCAAGCCCTCCGATAAAAGAGAAAAAAGTCTGCTTGGTTTGTTTTCCATGGGAGAGTGTGCGCTTGAGCATATAAGGCATAGAAAAAAAATAAATAAATAAAAAATCCCTGCTCAGTGAAACTACATTCTAAGACCACATGAATACAATCTTATGCAGGGTTCCCTAGCATCAGTTTAGGTATTATTGGCATTATAATTAATCATACACTGCGTTGAATGTTACAGTCGTGTTCAGATCATGCGTCACTGGACTAGACTCTCTTGAACATCGTCATATAAACAGCGGAATTATGTAAACAATAATTAATTTGTGGCATAGTCCGCGAGATGCAGTGGTATCATTAGTCATCAATCAGGGATATTGTTTGACGTTCTGTAATAAATCCCAAATGGATTAGCCGTCTTTTATGCTACTAAAATAACCTATTGAAGGAAGTATGAACATGACGTGTCATTCCCCCACAAACATTAATTGTTATTGTGACAAAATCTAAGGGCATCATATATTGTAAGGACATTCATTCAAACCGTTGTACAGGTTCAATGCGCCGCCTGGCAATTTGATGATTTTGTCATCAAATGTATTGTTCATTGTTAGTTCATGTTAGTTAAGACATCAACTAATGCTAACAAATGACACCTTATTGTAAAGTGTTACCGTTATTTCTCTTGTAGGCACAGAACATACATGTTCTGCTAGGAATCTGTTGGCTGTAGTGTTTTTGGCCCAGATGTAGGTAATGCAAAGCAATGCCACAATCAGCTTTCCTTGCTGTTATTTGAATTTGGTTGGTGTATCACGGCTTTAAAAGAAGCAGTTGAGCAGGCAGATAACTAGAACATTCCACAGAGACTAATAATAGTTATATTTATAGGCAGAGTAATATTGTAAATATTACACTCAACAGAGAAAGTGTAAGCTCAATATGGCATGAATGCTGTAGAAATCCCACATTTCAGTAAAAAAGGGACAATCACCTTTTTCTTTAATGTCAAATATTGTTATCTGGATTAGTTTGTAAAATATTGTTTAAGCATTTTTTCCCCATGATTTCCTCCCACGTCTCCTTTCTCCTTGCCCCTTCTCCCCGTTTTTTTTTTCTTTGTTTTGAAAGTCTTTTGTTTTTCCTGTTTCTCCTCATGTCCATGGAAGTTGCTGTTTGGTTCTAGCCTACAGAGATCTCTCCTTTGTGGAGTACACTCTGCGGGCTAGTTATTATGATGATGTTGGATGATGTGACGCTCCCTGACACTACTGGACTGTGCGGGAGGGAAGGTATCCTCTGATGTCTGGATAGCGTTCAGTCAAGCCCATCGGCCACTGCACTCTCAAGCCTGCTGGCTGTGGCATTCTCAAGCCCACTGGCTGCTCCATTGTCAAGATCACTGGCCACTCCAAAGTCAGTCCGCCAGCTACGGCATTCTCAAATGAGCCAGCAGTTCCACTGTCAAGCCCACCAGTTGGTACACTCTCAATCCCTCAGTTGACAGCAGCATGATACAGTACCATAACCACAAGTCATGGGAAGTGCTTTATCTATCTGTTTTTAAGAAGAGTTTCTGCATAAAGTCCCCATTATAAGCCCATGCTAATGTCATAATCTGTCTCTTGCATTAAGTCAATAAGAGGAGAGAAATCTACATGCTAATTTGTATAACTCAGTGTCCGGTCTTGTTGGGGGCTAATTTAACTGGTTAAAATGGTTGTGGTTGACATGCAAACAGAAGGAAGTACACAAATGGGATTGACATGGCTCATGACATAGACTTCCCTCCTATATATTTATGTTTATTTTGTCAAAACTTTCAGAATTGGTAAAACAAATGAAAGTATAAAGAAATGAAAACCTTTTGCACACATTTACAGACAAATAATAATAATAATAATAATAATAACAATAGTAAATACAACTGATTAAAAATACTTTCTCAATAAAAAAACTCAGTGCAATAATTCAAAAGATGTAGAGAATTGTCTATTATGCTTATATATGCACAATTAATCATTGCCGTGTTCTTAAGAACATCACAGTAATCTAACGCTGTCTGCTTTAGTACGACTAAAGCTTCATTTGTCTAGATTGATCCAATGAATTGTTTTTGCTTTTATAGATGATGGTTAGTTGAAATTATTAATTTAAACTGTTTTCTTTTGAAAATTATATATTTCCTCTCATAACTCTTACATGCTCATTGATAACCATCCCCACATTCACTTCATCTCTTGTCTCCTCTTAGCATACACACTTTGGTTTTCTTTCATCCATTAGGTTTCCCTAGTTCAATGTCAGCACTAGACTGCCCATATAAGGTCTTCACACACACTCTTTTTACAGCGATATCGTTAACTTGATTGCAAATGATTGCACAGATACTATTTAAACTGGACTGAGATGGTGACATCACTGAATTCAATGATAAACTACCTTTAACTGTCATTTTGCATCATTGACACACTGTTTTCCTAATTAATGTTCAGTTGCTTTGACACAATCTTTTTGTTTTTGTTTAAAGCGCTATATAAATGAAGGTGACTTGACTTGACTCCCCCCTCACACCTCCCCTCACTGTCTCTGTAATGGTGAAAGAGTTAATTAGGCTCCTCTCTCACACTCTCACTTTGAGTGAGTGAAAGTGGGTAGAAACTCCCCTCTCTGTCACCGATCACAGCTTTATTTTTAGAAACAGAACACAAAAGAGCCTTCTGAAGGTCACATTGCCTAGTATGCGTAAGTGTGAAAGAGCGACACCATTAAAAACTTGGCTGACAGACTTGTCTGTGAAGAATAATGGATCTGCTCTGCCTGATTTTTGACTGATTGGGAAGTTGTGGCTTAATGGTTAGAGAGTCAGACTTGCAATTGAAATGATGTGAGTTTGAGTCTCAGGCTAGCAGGAATTGTAGGTGGGGGGAGTGCGTGTACAGTTCTCTCTCCACCTTCAATACCACGACTTAGGTGTCCTTGAGCAAGGCACCGAACCCCCAACTGCTCCCCGGGCGCCGCAGTATAAAGGGCTGCCCACTGCTCCGGGTGTGTGTTCACAGTGTGTGTGTGTGTTCACTGCTCTGTGTGTGTGCACTTCGGATGGGTTAAGTGCAGAGCACAAATTCTGAGTATGGGTGACCATACTTGGCTGAATGTCACTTGACTTCACTGACTTCACTTTAGAAATGATCACACCGGTGTGATTATCATCAGCTGCTCAATTCAAGTCCGCATTCACATTCTAACTGGTACTGAGCAAGAGATATACACGCTTGTCATCTGTTAAAATTTTCAGTGTTTTCAACCATGTTTATTTTATGTTTCTCACACTGACGCAAATAAAGTGAAAAATGTAATAAAAAATTATGATTGTACATTAAATTTATATCTTCTCATGTTTTTGCAGAGTTGTGGATTACATCAATCACAGTAGATTCTGTTGAGCTTATGAATGCAATGTCCAATCAGAAGCATTCAGATTAGTCAACTGAAACGCCAGGGAGGTTTGTTCTGCACACATGCTCTCTGACAGAATTCTGCATCTCATTGCACATTCTCTAATCAAAAACATCAGAGTGCAAATTTGTGTATGTTGTAATTAAATAAACAATACAAACAAGGTAAATTAATGACACTCAAGAACTAATAAAATCAGTAACTTTGCCAACAAGCGGGAAGGTCAAACCAAGGCAGACAGGAACTAAAGAATAAAAACTACAAGTCCATGAACCCTAACTGAACATAAATGTGACAACAAGTACCATTTTGGGTTCCCCAAAAAACTTTCAGTTAGTAGTTCTTAAAAGGACCATTATTTTCTTAGTGTAAAAAAAAAAAGGTTAAGGTTTTTACCACTATGAACAACCTTTTGTGGAATAGAAAGGTTCCACGGAGGTTAAAACTTTTTTAATGGAACCACCAATCCCAATAAATAACCTTTATTTTTAAGAGTGTATGCCCTGCCATTTTTACCACTGCAGATTGAAGCGTGTCAGTGAATAAAATTATTGTTTTGAGTTTTGCTCTGAAACCGGTAGCTCACAGCCTATATTTATGCTTTTTTTTTTAATCTTATACAATATTACAGTTAGTCGATCCTGTGATTGTGCATTAACAGCTGGTACCCATGTCGGTACGCAAATAAGCGGTCTAAACTTTTTTTACCCTGTGCATTACTTATGTGCATCCCTGTCTGTAATTACACTGTTTCACAGTAAGCTTTCATCGCCATTAGTTCTTTGTCAACTTGGTGTGTCTCAATCTTAACAGGTTCGAATACATTTTAAAATGAGAATTAGTAATCAGTACGAAAATTGGTGCAGCAACCAAAACAAACAGATACATAACCAAAGAGAGGCCCTGCTTACACCTGATAGTAATGGGGTCATGCTGCATACATGCTAATCTTTTTTTTTTTTTTTTTACTTCCTGCACCTTTAAGAAATACCTTTTGCACAGACAAACTGTGAATAAACTGTGAATAAAAGTGATGTACAGTCTTTTAGTGTCAAAGCCTTTACAGTGTGAATAGAGTGAGAAATACAGGAATGTCCCAGCAGAGACATCTACAAGTCTTACATCTCACCAAAACAGACCACAGGCTTCCCCAAGAGAGCCATTAAAATCTCCTCATAACTGCAGAGCTGTTTGTGAATCTTGCTTCCTTCTAACCTTGAAACACAAAGACACACTCATACATCAAACAGAGAAAAACCTTGAAATAAAACAAAGAAGAGATTAAATAAGAGTCTGACTGCTCTGGCCTTGAAGGAATCTGTGTGTCTGCTTTTTTTTATAACTAAATTTGATAACTGCAGAGGTTTGCTGAGGTACGAGTCCTCCCCTAGTCTGAGGCTGTGTTCCAGGGAAACATAACTAACTCTGGGATTACGTTTGATAGAGCCCACCCAGCCTTTACTGGGATCTCAAACATGAGAGCACCTCTTAATGTACATGCCCAGAACGTTCCCAGAACATTTGTTTCTGTTTATTATAAAATGAAACCTAGAAATGTTCCTACAGCATCAGGGGTTGATTCATGAAGAAATAACAAAATAACCTCCTGCCAGAGAGGAAATCAAGGTCCCCTTCTTATTCCTTTCTGCTTTCCCTCCTCTCTCATTCCTCCTGCTGAGGGCACATGTCTGAGAGATGGATGTAGTTGGCAAGAGTGTTGCCATGGTGCTACCTGATGGTAAGGAATGAACCACAAGGTGAATACAGGGTGTGAGAAAGTAAGTGAGTGAGAGAAAGAGAGAGCATGTATAACACAAGTGGCAGACAGTGAATGAGAACAAGAATGGGAGGATCTCTGTTTCATAGAGTGTAAAGAATTGAATCACTGTACTTTCCCATAGACTCCTCACTAAATTATTTATGTTCTATCTATGCCCGCTCCACCTCTAATAAAGTTACAGCTGCCACTAATCTCCAATTTGATGAGGTGAGCTTCAAGCAAGGGATTCTGGGCAAACATCAAACATATATTGTCTTTACAGATTTGATTGCTTTTTTATTGTTATTGTTATTAATGCACAAGGCACAGTTCCTGCAAATTCCAATCTGAAAAAAAATCAAGCTCCTCTGGCTCCTCCCAGTGGTCCTATTGCCATTTGCAGAAAGTCATGCGCTCCCGGTAAAAACCAACAATTAGAGCTGCGGTCCGTAACTTTGTTTGTGTTCAAAATGTAGTAAAATGAACATAATAAGCGAGTACACCATAAATCCATTTTCCATTTTTGTTTTTAGCTTGTCCTGAATCACTAGGGTACTGTCACACCTGGACTCATTTAGTGTGTTTTTGCCCGTGACCCAGTTTGTGTCTTCGGTGTTTAGTTTGATTAGTTCCCAGGTGTGTCTATTATCTTCCTCATGTGTTCCATGTCCCTGTTAATTTAGTTATTCCATCCACCTGTGTTTCCCCATTATCCTCTGTACATAAGCCTTTACCTTTCAGTTCTGTTTTGTCGGGTCTCCTCACTTGATGCATCACTTGTGACTAACTCACTCACTTACGTGTGTCTATCGCTGTGCTCCATGAGTTGTATATATTAAAAGTCTTATTTCGTTTATCCTCGGCTCCGTATTCCTTCAGGCAGCGTAAAACCGTGACAGAAGACCCGACCCAAAAAAGAAAGTTTAAAACTGCGTGTTTTTCCCTCCGTTTTGCTTTCGTTTTTTCACAGTCTTTTCTTTTCTTAGTTTCTATGGATCCCCTCTATCGTCCCGAATTCCTCATCCTCCTGCTGAAGCAGGAAGGACGTTCTCTCGAGGACCATACCAGACAGTTTCTTCTATTAGCTAATGCCACCAGCTACCCAGACGACGCGCTCTGCATCTTCTACAACACCAGCCTGAACTCCAAGTGCAGAGCGTTGTCGCCCGAAGATGGTCCTCGGGAGGATTTCGCCGCATTCGTGGAGTGGACTCTGGCGAGAAATGGCTCACCTTTCACCGTCTGCCCCATTGAGGATCTCGCCAGTCCCACTCCCGACCCAGAGACCAGCCAGCCACCATCTCGCTACACGGAGCCAGAGCCCACCGCAGCCGCAGAGCCCGAGCCATTCACCGACAGGGAGCCGGATCTCGAGAGCGCGACTGACCAGGTGTGTGAGCCGGCAACACCGTGCATCGTGGGAGTCCTCGTGGAGATCGAGGGCGTGGAGGAAAGCCCTGCCCACACTCCTGCGACTGAGGGTGAGCTGTATACAGTCTCTGAAGGTCATATGGAGCAAGTTCTGGATCTGATGGACTGGTCTATGGAGGTAATCCCTAATTTTCCTGTTTCCCTGCTGGTTCCGTCCAGCCCTGATTCCCCTGTATACCCTCTCAGTCTCCCACTCCTACCTCCTCCAGTCATTTCCTCTGCTCCATTTCCGCTGGTTCCATCCAGCCATGAATTTTCTGTTTCTCCGCTGGTTCCGCCCAGCCCTGAGTTTTCTGTTTCTCCGCTGGTTCCGCCCAGCCCTGAATTTTCTGTTTCTCCGCTGGTTCCGCCCAGCCCTGAGTTTCCTGTGTCTCCGCTGGTTCCGCCCAGCCCTGAGTTTCCTGTTTCTCCGCTGGTTCCGCCCAGCCCTGAGTTTTCTGTGTCTCCGCTGGTTCCGCCCAGCACTGAGTTTCCTGTTTCTCCGCTGGTTCCGCCCAGCTCTGAATCTTCTGTGTCTCCGCTGGTTCCGCCCAGCTCTGAATCTTCTGTCTCTCCGCTGGTTCCGCCCAGCCTTGAATCTTCTGTCTCTCCGCTGGTTCCGCCCAGCTCTGAATCTTCTGTGTCTCCGCTGGTTCTGCCCAGCCCTGAATCTTCTGTGTCTCCGCTGGTTCCGCCCAGCCCTGAATCTTCTGTGTGTCCGCTGGTTCCGCCCAGCTCTGAATCTTCTGTATCTCCTGTGTTCCCTCCCGGCCTCCCTCTCCCACCTCCTCCAGGACCTGCTGGTCCCTCTGCTCCACTTCCGCTGGTTCCATCCAGCCCTGATCCTCCTGTCCTTCCTCCCATCCTTCTCCTCTCTCCTCCTCCTAGACCAGCCAGTTCCTCGTCATCCCTGCTGGTGCCAGTCAGTCCCGCAGCTCACCCTCAGTCCGCGCCATCGGGGCGCGATGGTTCGCCGCTGGACTGCCAGTCTCCAGCTCCGCCTTGGCACGTTAAGGCCCTGTCTCCGCCTCCAGCCTCCGAGCCCTGGACTCCTCCTCGGTCCTTCGACCCAGTGGCTCCGCCTTGGCTCTTAGCTCCCTCGTCTCCACCGTGGCCTGTCATCCCACCTGCTCCACCGGGCTCCCTCGTCCCTCCGGCTCCACCTTGGTCAGTCGTCGACCATCCGCCGCCTCGGGACTCCTCTCCTCTGGTTCCACCTCGTCACTCCATCCCTCCGGCTTTGTCAGGCTCCTCCTTCCCTCCGGTTCCACCTCCATCCTCGGTCGCTCCGGCTCCACAGCGGTCTGCCAGGACCCCGCCTCCGCCTTGGTCGCCTGAGCCTCCTGCTCCACCTAGGCCCTCCGGATCCTCGACGTCACCCTGGCTCTGCGGCTGTGCTGCTCCATCTTGGGCTCCTCACCCACCGGTGCAGTCTCCGCCTGTCGGCCCCCTGGTGTCGTCGACCCCTCCTTCACCATGGCTCCTCCCGCCGTCGACTCCACCTTGGATCTCCGTTCTGGCTGGTCTCTGGTGGACCATCTGTCTCCTCCTGCTCCTGGCTCCTCCCTCCGTCGTCTCCTCCCTGGCTCCTTCCTCCGTGGTCCCTGTCTGCTGGCCCCCTCCTGGGAGTCCGTCCTCCACCGGAACCTCCTCCCAAGTTCCCACCCACGCCTCCCTCGGTTGTTTCTACGGTGTGAGGACGCACCTACCGGGAGGGGGGAGTACTGTCACACCTGGACACATTTAGTGTGTTTTTGCCCGTGACCCAGTTTGTGTCTTCGGTGTTTAGTTTGATTAGTTCCCAGGTGTGTCTATTATCTTCCTCATGTGTTCCATGTCCCTGTTAATTTAGTTATTCCATCCACCTGTGTTTCCCCATTATCCTCTGTACATAAGCCTTTACCTTTCAGTTCTGTTTTGTCGGGTCTCCTCACTTGATGCATCACTTGTGACTAACTCACTCACTTACGTGTGTCTATCGCTGTGCTCCATGAGTTGTATATATTAAAAGTCTTATTTCGTTTATCCTCGGCTCCGTATTCCTTCAGGCAGCGTAAAACCGTGACAGGTACACCTATAATAAGTGTTTATATTCTGACTATTTTAGATTGCTTCGGGGGTACCGCGGCGGAGTAACCCAGTACCTTTATAATTCTTCATAGACATAAACAGAGAGAAGTAGCTCCGGCTACAATGTTCTTCCGCAAGACGCAAGCAGTTCTGTTTATTAACCGCTAGAGCGTCAAAAGTTCCCTACTGCAGCTTTAATCTTGTAATCATGTGTTGTCTTCATTACTTCCTTCCTTTAGTTTTATATTTATACTTCCTTTTTTTTTTCAGACCCATATTTTCAAATTGGAAAAATAGTAAAAAAATTATGAAACAAACATAACATTCCATTTCTACTTTAAACTACACTGAATGTTTATTTTGGAAAATTATTTTACAAATCATGACTCCTATTCAGTCATGATAGTCAATAGTATGCATTTAGGATACATGCAATTATGTTAGATTATCATCATCCAGTTTTGAATTTGTTATTATTTGTTATTTTATTTTTTTAATTTATCCACAACATTCTATATCTCACTTTAAATAGAATTTCTTTAAATGCATTTCTCTTTCTACATATAATGCCAATAGACAAAGACACAATTAGTTCCGGAGTGCCATATACTGAGCTTGTTAACTGTCCCATTAGACTGGTAATACACGCAAAGATCAGCATGCTCTAGTTGCGAAGGCCATTTCCCTTGTTATGGCTCTTATCTGGACAGGGATAAAGTGAACTGGTGCAATTATCTCTGCTAAGAGATGCTATGCAGCTTCAGTTTAATTAATCGAAACAGGACATCAAGAGCAAAGATGCTCCTCAGACCCAGATTTTGATGTCACACTTACTTGCAACCATCCTTTAAAAAGGAAAAAAAGCAGTCACCTAGTGGTGTATGTTGTTACTAAGACATCTTAATCACGAGTTATGGCGAGTGGGGCGGGGCAGAGAGCGAGGCCGGTGGAGTGACTGGAAATCAGCGACACCTGCGAAACTCACGGGTCTCGAGTCCCATGGAGGAGATGGAAGGATATAAAATAGGAGCGACTACAGTGAAGGGGGACCAGAGAGGACCAGGCCTGGGTTTTATTTTATGATTTGATTTTGTTTGTGCACGGCAGTCATCCGTGAGGGGCTGCCGCGCTGTTTTGTGTTTATTTTGTAATTAAAGTCTGTTTAATTGTCCGCCGGTTCCCGCCTCCCTCTTCCCGATGACTATGAAGTTTTAATGCGTTACACAAGTATATGATGCTGTGAGCTTGTAAAAGCACGTGCTCATATGATGTATATGCTCTATAAATTATAATTTTGCATGATTTCTGTGAGGGGTAGGTTAAGGGGTGGGGTTAGGTGTGGTCGTTTTAACGAATAAGCTACCTACAGTAGTAAAATATGTACGAATTACTGTGAGATTGGCAGAAAGACGCAACACGATACTGCCATTATTTTGATGCCCGCATATTAATTCCCTAATAACATATTTTATTAACTAATGAAGTAAATTCATATGTTAATTACCACAATGAGTTGCAGCATGCATTTCAACTTCCAGTTGTCTGCTTTAATTTATCATTGGCTAATGATTTGCAAAGGTATCATTCTGTTATAACTTTACTCGTTGAGGCACATAACTATTAACTAATTGTTAAGTAATATGTCATTGTGGATATGGATTCAATTATTTAAGTTAGTCGTGCTTCAACAAGTAAAGTCGTAACATGATACCATTGCAAATCATTAGCTAATGAATACTCAAAGCAGACAACTGGAAGTTGAAATGCATGGTTCAACCCATTGTGGTAATTAACATATGAATTTACATTATTTGTTAATATAATATGTTATTAGGGAATTAATACTTTAAGACACAATTTACTAATAATAATTCATTGATTACTTAATCAATGAATCATATAAAATGTTATGTTAAATTTGTTGCAGATGCAGTGTCATTTTTAATATATGGTTTCATTCTTCACGAGTTATACATTTACTCATGATTATCTGTGCATTAGTTAAGCATGAATTAATGCATATTAGTGCCACCGTATTGTAAAGTGTTAAATATTTAGTCTCTTAAACTTTCTGTGCTTGGAGGAGGCAAAATCCAGACCGAAGTCAACAACAATAACAACAATAAAGTTTCAGCTTATTTCTAAAGTGTTGCCGGCAGACCAGAATGCTCTGACGCAATTAGAATGAGCTTCCAAGTGGTTGAAAAACACTATACTTTAAGCAAACAATCAAAAATTCTGGTTTGCAGAACTATCTTCGAATCTTAGACCAGAGATATGACTGTAATTTTATTACTGGAGAACATGACCAGACAATTTATTAAAAAAAAAACATTCAGGGGTAAAACTCCAGAAACTTGCCTACTTAGTAAATACATGCAAATAACAATGTCAACAGTTACTCTATTTTGACACACTATTTTGTGGTTACTGATGGAAGATATCAGTGGAATGTGCAGCATTACAACAAGTAACAACCATTCAACAGAATGGGGGATGAAAAAAAACTGAAAAGACAAAAAGAAAGAAAAATATAAGAAGGATGGACAATTCACATATTGAACTCAGGGAATGTTTGTGGAACTAAAGACAAAAATACAGCAGAACACTTGACTCTTTAGACAAAGGCAAATTACATTGCTTCTGGGAGAAACAAGATTCACTTTCCTATAGTGTTCCATGTCATTTGCATGGTTTATAAACAGTCCTCTCAAAAAGCCTATGTAAATGAATCATAAAGCCACAGAGAGCAGAGAGGAAAGTACATTAACAGAGGCCTGGCGGCCCTGAATCTAATTCAGTTAGATGACACTTTCATTATCGTGCGTCTGATTCAGAGATATTGAAACCTCTTTTTTAAGCACACAACATCTGCAAAAGCAACTTTCTCTTCTGCATGCAATATTCCAGCTTTTGGGACATTTCCATGGAATTAGGTGAATTTTCAGCACAACATTGATTAGAATCAGCAGTAGAAGGGATAAATATAAAAATAAAGCTGCTTTGGTCAGTCAGACACATTTCACACAATCGTACTTGATGACAATTGTTCTTTATTTCTTTATTTATTTTTTATCTGTCCTCTTTCTCCCTTTCAAACGCATACACATTTCATGTTCTAGCCAATAAAAAAACCATCAAAGGAAACAAAGGAATATTATCCCCTGCGAATGAGGATGTGCCCATCATTCCCTGCTTTGTTCCTGAAAGGCCTGTAACTTTGATAACATGCGGGAGAACATAGGTAATATTGTAAAACTAATGAAAGTGAACTAGCCTCAAGAATCCTGTCTATCAATAGTTCTCTCCCTCTGGATGGGAAGGACATTTTCAAATTCAGCACACTGAAATAAAGAGCAGAGAGATTATTATGAGCAGGGGTGGATGTGGATGTATCTATGTCCGACATAACATTCTCAGCACTGAGAAGTAATAGTTTTCTCCCTCTGGATGCGAAGGACATTTTCAAATTCAACACACTGTAATAAAGAGCAGAGAGATTATTATAAGCAGGGGTGGCAACCCATTCTCACTCCAAAGGCGTCAAAAACCGAAGCATGGTCAAGCGCCCCTAGCGTCACTTTTATGACGCCAAATGTGCCTCTCGGCGTCGAATATCGAAGCACTACGACCTTCATTGCTTTCAATGGGAAACTTTTGGCGTCAGAATTCGACACGAGGACATGAGATGTTTCTCGCTATGAAATCACGTTCAAGAAGTCTCATTCAGCACACATCGCGATACTTGCTATCAGTTCCACAGTTTGGGTGAGTAGTCGTAAATACGCTCTTTTAATGCCTTTTATAAAATGTATTCTGTCTTATTTATTAATCAGATTAGTGCCATATGTTTAATCGCTGTATTATATCGGTCATCCGCGGCTGTCTTTGAGTTTCATTGCGTTTAAATAAATGAACACAGCTGCTAATTAGTCTGATTAAACTCTTATCTGTCACCTGATGTGCCATAGACCTTCGAACAGTTTTATATCATTATTAATTTCAGGATTAATGATGTAAGTTGTATTTGTAGTAAAATCATGGTAATCACGACACTTACAATAGTAATAAATGAAATGTGAAGTTAAAACAGTAAACAGGACATTAGTAACTGTAACTGTAGTTTTACTGTGGTATATTAATAATCAATACAACAATACAATAATCACCAAACCAGCTATGTTTGTATCACTGTAATGTTAGTGTTTTTATGTGCTTTTATATGACAGATATCACAGTAATCATATGTTCTGTAGCATGCTTTTAATACCTTTTAATGTAAATCCAAAAAAAAAAATTTAAAAATAAATAATAAAACATGTATTTTTCCATTTTGCAGTTCATTCATATCAGTTTATATTTATATATATATTTATATATATTTATTATATCTAAATATTTTGCTCACAGATCATTATTAACATTCTTTATATAATTCAATTTTATTTACTCTCCCCATTTTATTATTTTTCTTTTTATTTTTAGCTGAAAAGACGTTAAGGCAGTCAGCCCAGTGGTGTTTCTGGAGAGGGATTCCTTCAGAAATGGAGAAGACAGAAAGCTGCGGAGGCAGATATATGCAGCAGTAAGTCTGTGATAGTTTGTCCCTTTTATCAAACATTCCTGCTGTTATAATTTGTACAGCATTTGTTGTTTCTTAAACTGTTGCACTGTCCAAATACCCACACTTGCCATCTTTGCACTTGACCACTTGATTACTTATTTGACGTCTTTCCTGTATTTTGCCTAGTGTTCGAGTGAGCATGATGACCACAAGTGTGTGTCGAACTTTTCATGACCTGATGACTGTGTTTCCCAATCCTGATCCTGGAGAAGCCCAGCACTGCACGGTTTTGGTGTCTCTCTTATCTGCCTTGGAGTCTTCACTGATGAGCTGATGAGTTGAATCAGGTGTGTTTGATCAGGGAGACATCTCAAATGTGCAGTGTTGGGCTTCTCCAGGACCAGGATTGGGAGCCACTGCCTTATGGGACACTTATGTGTTTACAGAGATTTTTAATATCTAATTATCAATATTTCACATACTGTACATTGGACAGCTTCCCATGACCTCTTGTGAGATCTCGGCAAAAAGTCTGACGATTTATTCCAAAACATGATGCATGATGGGATACACTAAGCTTTGTATAGTGCTCCGGAGCAGTATTGGAGAGGTTTAGTGTGTGTTAAGGACGCTGTGCTTTGGCATTATTAAGACCGGGGACAGTCTCGTTCACACACTGTCACGTACACACACTCAAAAGTGGCCAAGACTGCAAGTGTGGGTATCTGGACAGGGTCAAAGTCTTAAAAATGATCCCTAAACACATCACAGTCTTAATAATCCAGTTTAACACTTGTATGATATTGTACAAGCCCCAGGACGGTCTCATCTGACACTATCAAAAGTATTCATATGACTATAGCTTGCTATTAATTACTTGCTTTCAATAATGGATGCATTTAACATTTAATTATACAGCATCTTTACAGAGGCTGCTTTTATGGTCTAAACAAAACACAGTGTAATGTATAAGTTGAATGTAATTTAATATTTACTTCCTTTCTGTCTTACAGGATTGTTTGAGGATAAGGCTGTAGCTCCATCATGCACAAGGACTCACCTCGTTAACTCTTTTCCCCCGCACACACAGAAATGGTCCCTGGATCAGTGATTAGACTTTGCAGTGGTTTGATTTTTGCAGAAGATGTAACTTTGTTTTAATTATAAGCTCATAATGAATACATTACAGAACCAGTGATGAAAACAATAGTTAAAAATAGCGCTCCATATTAAAAATATATTGCACACTTGACATGCATGTCTTCATGGTGTTTTTTTGTGAGTTTGAAACATTTACATTGTGTCGTATAACATTTTGGTCACAACACTTTTTCCAGTGTTCTCTGAAAGACATACTGTATTTACTGTTTTGTTTTTTAATAAAAGCATTTTCATTTGCATACTGAAAATAGTTAATGTTTACAACATAACTGCCTTTTTATTCTTTATGGTGGCAAAAACGAGCTTGGTGACAGAGGATGCAGTGTAGTAATTTGGGCATGTTGTCTTTAAATGAGTTTGACATATAAATAAATAATGGAAGATCCTTACAAAAATATGCATGTTTATTATGCTTTATGTATTTATTTGTTCATTCATTCATTCATTTATAATTTCAGTTTTTATTCCTAGAGTTCAAATGGTAGAGAATGGTAAATCACAGAAACACAAATGTGATAAAATTTTAACTTTAAAACACAATGTAATATACAATGTAAATTTTAGAAGCACGTCATTTGATTAGTAAATATATTTGTCTTTGGTCAAAAAAAAAAAAATACAAATCTTAAAAATGTGTCATATTTATTATAGAGGAATCTGTCTGTTGGATACAACTGCGACTGCTGGGCATGTGCACATCAATATTGCCCAATGTTTGTCAAGCTGAACAACGGAGGAAGGTGAAGACGTTAATAAAACTGAATCTAATAAGTAGCAAGCTTAATCTATTGTTAACCGAATCTATCCCTTCAGCCGAAAAACGAAAGACGTCGGTCATACATGGATAAGGAAGTGTGACGCTGCTGCTCAGCTTTGATGTCATTGGCTATGAATTTTCAGGACAGTCTGTGGTTGGACTATCTTTTAACCCATATTAAACAGCGCATCATGTTAAAAAGTATGTTTTGCTGCTATCATCACATTAGTAATATATTAAGTCAACAATGAAGTGTTGCTATCTTGACAAAAATGACATCTTTAGCGAGATCCTAATCCTAACCCTAAGCATAACTTCAATGAACTACAAAAAACAGCCCCCTAGTGTTGCCTTTGCATAGATAGAACGACGGAGGCTTGTGGGTAATGTAGTTTAAAACCTTTTATTAACGAAACGAAATAAATTATTTATTTTAAGGAAAACTGGATATCTAAATATGTTTATTGTGCAAACCTCTATGATATATTTGAGAGGCAGGCTGAAATGTGGTATTTTACAGTGAGCAATATTAAAAATGCCTTTATGTCAGCTTTCCATTTATTTCTGAAAACTGAGCTCAACATTATTTTATCAGCATAGCATAAGTAATAATCCTGCCCATTTTCTCTTTGATATGTTAATTGGACTCTGATTTACAGCCATTTGAAAAGTACAGTTTTGGGCTCTTCCGGGGGGTGTTACTGGGCCCCGGGGGGTAGAAGGGCAGTAAAACCTACATATATGTATTCTCCTCATCATGGACAACAAACTGAGCTGAGTCACATTTATATCTGACAGTTTTCACAGTCCTCTGTTTTCTATTCTATTCATCATGACTATTATACCTTTTGAAAGGACATTGTGAGGCCATCTATTGAAACATTGAAAAATTAGAAAGAAATGATTTAATAATGAAAATAATAGATTATTTATTTGATTTTTGAAGTAAATGGCAAGAAATATAATGGATGAACCTGCAACAACTTGCCTTTATCTATTCCCCACCTATAAAGCAGTAATCAAGGACAATGTATACACATTGTGATACTTCACTATTACACAAGGACAAATTCATGCAGTGCTAAGAATATTAATTTATATATATATATATATATAACTATTTAGCAAAAATCAGTGTAAAAATGTCCTCCTCACCCCCGTATCTTGCTCCTCAGGTGCTGGACATCAGTAATGTGCCTGCTCTTGGTTTTAATGCAGTACAAGATCCACGTTGATCATTCCTGCTACATTCTCAGTTATCCCTCAAGTGTTTGTAACAATAAAGCCCATGGCACCATCTTGTAATGCAGAATAATTAATCTCGTAACTCCCTTTATTTCACTAAAAAATGTGCATATTTGTTACTAAAATATAAAAAAATTACTTTCTGGTGTACTGATGTCCCAGATGTTATTAATCCGATCAAAAATGTTTATGTCTTAAATAAAAAAATAATCCCAATAATTAATATGTTGTTTTTCCAAGTCTAAAATAAACACATATGAGCCTACCTAGTAAAATTATGTATTTACCAAGAATCTTCAGAACACAATATTCACCATTTTCATTTTATTGAAGCATAGACTATAAAGTTGATAAAGTAGCATCAAGACAAATAAGATTCAATGAAAATAATTATCATCAAAAATACATTAACCTCATATATAAATCAGTTCACACAGATGAGTGATGAAATGTCCTTAAAAGTCACACAGTCCCATCCAGTCAACTGTGATACAGATCATGTGATACATATAAGACATGTGATACTGTTTCAGAAAATAATGATTCCCATCATCACATCTAAACTGGTTTCATCTCCCCATCGTGTTCTTCTTCTCTCGTGTCTGGAAACAGTTTGTGGTTGATATCCAGCACTGATGTGGTGTAGCTTCTCTCAGTCAGAGGATTTCTCAGTCCTAAGATCCCAGACCTGGTCAAAGTGAAACAAGCAATCCAGATGAAGTTGTTTAATGGACAGAGAGCTCAGCTTATGTTCTGTGTGATTTTAGCAGTGTGAGCAACTATGACCCTTGTAGTACTGTACACTTACCATTCTTCAAGCTGGTTTGAGACCTTTTGAGAAGCTTTTTCTCTGAAGAGAATTTAGCACATCCTCTTCTTTCACTCCTTTCAAGAGCATCACTTGGTCAAAACCCCTCATTTGGCTGATGAGATCATCTGTACAAATTAAAATACTGCAATAAAAATTAAAGAATTAAGAAAAAGTTACAGAGGCAAAGGTCTTGTTCATGAGACTCCATTAGCATGTGTAGTTCTCAGAGACTCTAGAATTCATCTTTTGTTGCAGTAAATGAGTTTTTTCCCTCTAGAATCTTTCTCCAAAGTTCCTGACTTCTCTCACAAATGTGTTTTAGTCTGTGCAGTGTAAGGCCTGGCTTCAAACCAATCCACTATCAATTCACAATTTATAACATAACATTTAGAAAATAATTAAATAATGTACATTGGTGTTTATATCAACTAAACCAATTTCATGATACTTGTCTACTCTTAAAACAGGTGGTGTGTTTTTAAAAACATAATATTAAAAATGTCCAGTCACACTTTGCTAACATGCTGTAATTGTAATAGTAAAAAAAGAAATCAAGGCTGACATGACCAGTTCTGTGAGAGATCATCATAAAATGTTGTATAACACAGCATTGCTTCAACACACACATACCAGAGGACTTCTGTTTGTTTGAGCACAAGATGGCCATCTTCATTCCTCATCCTGAGCAAATCATTTCCTTGGTCTTCCTTCTCTTCTGTGAAACAAGATAATCTCTACTTACTCTGTGTGCAATTAATATTGCTCATTAAACATAATTAAGTAAATTTAAAGTAAGATTCAGACCAGAGCATTTGAGGAGTAAATGTTGATTAAAAAAAATATTCTAAACAAATGTACCTGGGAAGAGCTGATCATGGCAAGATTCGCTGAGACTCAGTAATAGCTCTTTTAGTTTTTAGGAAGGTTTGTGAGGGTTGGCTCTTGAGTGAGCCGTTGAGCTTGATATTTTAGACCTGAAAAAGAAGAACAGCATTAGGATTATCTGCAAAAAATCCTGTAAGACAGAAAGAAGGAAATATTATTAATTACGTGCAACTTGTACATTACACCTCTGTAAAGATGCTGTATAATTAAATGTTAAATGCATCCATTATTGAAAGCAAGTAATTAATAGCAAGCTATAGTCATATGAATACTTTTGATAGTGTCAGATGAGACCGTCCTGGGGCTTGTACAATATCATAAAAGTGTTAAACTGGATTATTAAGACTGTGATGTGTTTAGGGATCATTTTTAAGACTTTGACCCTGTCCAGATACCCACACTTGCAGTCTTGGCCACTTTTGAGTGTGTGTACGTGACAGTGTGTGAACGAGACTGTCCCCGGTCTTAATAATGCCAAAGCACAGCGTCCTTAACACACACTAAACCTCTCCAATACTGCTCCGGAGCACTATACAAAGCTTAGTGTATCCCATCATGCATCATGTTTTGGAATAAATCGTCAGACTTTTTGCCGAGATCTCACAAGAGGTCATGGGAAGCTGTCCAATGTACAGTATGTGAAATATTGATAATTAGATATTAAAAATCTCTGTAAACACATAAGTGTCCCATAAGGCAGTGGCTCCCAATCCTGGTCCTGGAGAAGCCCAACACTGCACATTTGAGATGTCTTCCTGATCAAACACACCTGATTCAACTCATCAGCTCATCAGTGAAGACTCCAAGGCAGATAAGAGAGACACCAAAACCGTGCAGTGCTGGGCTTCTCCAGGATCAGGATTGGGAAACACAGTCATCAGGTCATGAAAAGTTCGACACACACTTGTGGTCATCATGCTCACTCGAACACTAGGCAAAATACAGGAAAGACGTCAAATAAGTAATCAAGTGGTCAAGTGCAAAGATGGCAAGTGTGGGTATTTGGACAGTGCAACAGTTTAAGAAACAACAAATGCTGTACAAATGATAACAGCAGGAATGTTTGATAAAAGGGACAAACTATCACAGACTTACTGCTGCATATATCTGCCTCCGCAGCTTTCTGTCTTCTCCATTTCTGAAGGAATCCCTCTCCAGAAACACCACTGGGCTGACTGCCTTTACGTCTTTTCAGGTAAAAATAAAAATAAAAATAATAAAAAGGGGAGAGTAAATAAAATTGAATTATATACAGAATGTTAATAATGATCTGTGAGCAAAATATTATATATATATATATATATATATATATATATATATATAAATATAAATATAAACTGATATGAAGGAACTGCAAGATGGAAAAATGCATGTTTTAGCATTTATTTTTAATTTGATTTTTTTTTTTTTTTTGGATTTACATTAAAAGGTATTAAAAGCATGCTACAGAACATATGATTACTGCGATATCTGTCATATAAAAGCACATAAAAACACTAACATTACAGACATAGCTGGTTTGGTGATTATTGTATTGTTGTATTGATTATTAATATACCATAGTAAAACTACAGTTACTAATGTCCAGTTTACTGTTTTAACTTCACATTTCATTTATTACTATTGTAAGTGTCGTGATTACCATGATTTTACTACAAATACAACTTACATCATTAATCCTGAAATTAATAATGATATAAAACTGTTCGAAGGTCTATGGCACATCAGGTGACAGATAAGAGTTTAATCAGACTAATTAGCAGCTGTGTTCATTTATTTAAACGCAATGAAACTCAAAGACAGCCGCGGATGACCGATATAATACAGCGATTAAACATATGGCACTAATCTGATTAATAAATAAGACAGAATACATTTTATAAAAGGCATTAAAAGAGCGTATATACGACTACTCACCCAAACTGTGGAACTGATAGCAAGTATCGCGATGTGTGCTGAATGAGACTTCTTGCACGTGATTTCATAGCGATAAACATCTCATGTCCTCGTGTAGAATTCTGACGCCAAAAGTTTCCCATTGAAAGCAATGAAGGTCGTAGTGCTTCGATATTCGACGCCGAGAGGCACATTTGGCGTCATAAAAGTGACGCTAGGGGCGCTTGACCATGCTTCGGTTTTTGACGCCTTTGGAGTGAGAATGGGTTGGGGGTGGATGTGTCTAAATCCAACATACTTATCTCAGCACTGAGAGACAGATTAGCTTTTAAAACTGAGCCATTATTTTTTTTTTAAACATCAACATTTCCATTTGAGAACACAGTGTGGGATTGTTATGGTGAGAATATCTCACACTCTGAATGTGTTGGCGTTTCTTTGGATGATGGATCAGAGGTGTTGGATCTTCACTATACATTTTAACATGTTGAAACGGAAACTGACATTTCAGATCAGCTTCCAAAGGAAGTGTAAATGTTTGAAGTCTAAACACAAACAAACACAGATGGTCGGCTTTATGAAATATTCACATGGACATTTAAAGAGCAGGTCATATTGGTTTTCAAAAAAAAAAAAAAAAAAATATATATATATATATATATATTTATATATATAGAATATATATATATTTGCAGTTTGTAACATAGCTATCCTTCACTGACTGAACTGCTGTGAAGAGAGAACTGAAGATGAACTCGAGCCGAGCAGCATGTGTGTTGTACTAAAAGCTGTTATATGCAGACTCGAAGGTCTGTGCAGCCTGCACACTGTGACTCAGTGTTGTTTCAAGCTCATCATTCTGTGCACGGAATGCGCATTAGCGCTCTGTGCCACTCTGTATTGGCGCCTTTAATATTATAATATTTTTCTCCTCAATCAAAGTTTATTAATAGTCTTTCTTGTTTTGTCCCATCTATCACGTTGCTACCTTTATTACTGTGCTATACACAAAACAAACAAACAAACAAACAAACAAAAAAACCTCTTTTAGATTTTTAAATAAATGTATATACTTGTTTTTTTCATGAATGTATTTTACAACAACACAAAGAGCAATGTGAAACATTTTACCAGATTTTAGACTTATTCACTTTTATTTGTAAATAAATAAATAAATAAAGATTTTATAAAATGATTGTGCACCCATGATTTTTCTAGAATCTAGAGTATATTTTGCTGCTCAATTATCCACTAACCTAGTTTATAATAGAATTTTTGTCATAGATTATGATTATATATTTATTTCTTATTTTCCATTGAAATGACGTTGTGTATATGTAGTAGATTGCGATTAACACAAAATAGTGATGATCAGGTCAAGTATAGAAATTCTACATTGATAAAAAAAAAGAAAAAAAAGAAAAAGAAAACTGCTGGTATCAGATTGGATTGGTATCGGCAGATACTCCGAATTTTGGTTATCGGATTGGATCGGTTCTGAAAAAATGGTATCGTTGCATCACTAGTAGTATAGTCAAGTCACCTTAATTTGTATAGCGCTTTATACAATGCTGATTGTGTCAGGGAAAAAAATTATTGGCACTTCATAACTGCCACAATTGAAATGACCGTTTAATGGATGTTCCACTTTCTTTCTTTTTTTTTTTTTTTTTACTTACGGAATTTACACACATACCCAAGGATACAGATTACTTCATTTACTTTCATTTTCTCTCTCCCTCTTCTCTTGGGGAAATTACATTTTGATTATTTCCATAGCTGGATAAATAAAGTTATAAATAAATATTTACCATTTTCATCAGGCTTCTGTATAGAATATAGTCTTCTTCATCTCTTTGTTTTAAAAATTATATTTACAATATGACATTCTTATATTCAGTTTATAATAATTTCCTCATGATCATTACCTCAGAGACCTTATAAGGAGCACATTACCTGATTCATAAACCTACATCAATATGTGATTATATGCAGAACAAATCACAAGCCCAGCAGTCTCTTAATTTACCTCTAATATAGAAGGCATTTTCTTCTACAATCTGAAGTGCATGAAAATATATTTCCTAATTTAAACAATTCTTTGTTAAGACATAAGAAATAATCAGATACAAAATTAGATGACAATAAAAATAACAATCTTTATTTATTTTATAAATTTTACCTTATACTAGCTACAACAAAATAAAATGGGTGTACAATATTCATAAAAAACAGTCTGTTTTAATGTGTATAATATTTATGGTACTGGGGCATGAATTGCTCAATATGGGTTCTAGGATATTTGGTTTCCATTCATTATTGCTACAGAATAACAGTCAGGATTTAGACAACCATGTCATTTTTTCAATTAATTTGCAAATCATTAGGCAGCACTGAATGGGACTTAAGAACCTGAGACTAGAATCAAAACAGTCCCCATTTTTTAAGCAGTATGCATAATCTTTTGGTTAAAAAACAAACAAAATGTACATCACCTTAAGTATACACTATGTAAGCAAAATAAATCACACAGGTCATGGACTAAGACAGGGGTATCAAACTGATTTTTATTTTTATTTTTTATTTTGGACATTTTAGTAACACATATAAATGTATGGCGATGGAGCCGCACACGGCTGCTTCAGTGGTTGGTTCTCCAGTGTTCTAACTGTTTTTGTTTGTTTTTCCAGTTTTTTGTTAAACACGATCAGTTTCACCAGGGATGAACTGCTGAACATTCGGGACAACAAACCACAAATACTTCTACCGGATTTCAATTATTCTGACGTTTTACTGAACGTTGTAGTCGGCTGAGCAGCTGTGCCGAACAAGAGCTTCAGGATGCACGGACGGGGGAAGGGAGCAGGTGTGCTTGTCTGGCTCAGAAAGCATGGATTTCGAAGGCCGTTGCCTAGCGTCCATCTGGCAAATCTCCGCTCTCTACCCAACAAAACAAGACTAACTTCTGCTCTCCCAGACAAATAAAGATTTCTCACACTCTGCTGCTCTGTGTTACACGGAAACATGGCTGAATGACGCCATTCCAGACAGCGCGATCCATCTACCTACAGAAATGGGTACAATCTTGTCTTATACAATCAGACCAGGAACACACTGAATAAAGAGATTAGAGTGGCTAAAAGGACCTTATGCTAAAAAGTTGGAGGATCAGTTCACTTCCAATGACTCAACTTCAGTGTGGAAAGGTCTGAGAGCCAAACGGATCAGCAGCTTGCTATAACGAACTGAATGAGTTTCAATGTAGATTTGAAAGAGCAAGGTCAGTTTGGTCTGGAGGGCTGTTGGGATGATGGTGTTGAAAGCCGAACTGAAGTCCACAAACAAGAACCTCACATTAAGTTCCTGTTTTGTCCAGATGTTGCAGGATGATTCTGATTGCTTGGTATGCAAACTGCAGGGGGTCCACTAAGGGTCCAGTGATGTGCTTCAGATAAACCAGAACCAGTCTTCAAACGACTTCATGAAGCTTATGTCACTAAAACAAATTCCTTGTATGCGCACTCATACTCATACGCAATAAAGCCTTTTTTGATTCTGATGAATAATCAAATCCAAAATATTAAACTAAATAGCAACTGCAAAACTTCAAAAAAGAAACAAAATTATAATTTTAACTAACAAATTTCAAGGTCGATTTTAGTGGATGTATTGAAACAGATCCCATCTAAAATTCCCAAAGTTTCTGTAAAACATTATAAATTAGCATGTTGGAGATGCCACTTTTGATATTTTTGCTATACTGTATATAATGCAAAGACATCTATGCACTTTTTAGTGTGGCTTAAATGTCCAAAAACTAAGGGGGTCATTGCATGGTGACAACATGAAATATATCTATCAACAAATCATGGTCACATGTATACAAATAGAGAACAAAATGGCTCAGCACTTGCTTTCCTAAATACTGAGATTCACAAAAGAAAGAACGGTCAGTACAGGTGCTTTGGGTCACTGTGATGGCATTCTGGAAATCTAAACAGTTGACAAAAGCTATACAATAACATTCAGGTAACATGATTCGGTATAAATACATAACTATTTACATATTAAAAGATGTCTGGCTCTCTTTAAAAGAAAAATAACATTTAATTTCACATACGTATGTCAAGGCCTTTACAATTAAAAAGCACAACAATAATTACAATGAAAAAATAACTGAACTATTCTTGAAAAAAACAAATGCAAACATGGCACAAAGCACATCAAAATTTCATAGATCGGTAAAGATACCACACAGGGCATAGTAACCACAAAAACGGGGATACAGAAACTGCATTATGTTTATACTCAACCAAAATGATCTTCATACAATGCTTTAATACAGGTCAAAAAACTCTTTCCTAAAAGTGGGTGACTGCACAGTCAGAAGACCTGTAATACACCATATTATACTGCACAGTCAGAAGACCTGTAATACACCATATTATTAACACCTTTTCCACTTGTCTTTGTTCCATTATATATTTTTTATTTTTTTTTAAAGTGAAAAAAAAAAAAAAAAAAAAAAAAAAAAAAAAAAAATATATATATATATATATATATATATATATATATATATATATATATATATATATATATATATAATATATTTATATTTTTAAATATATATACATATATATCATGTTTATACCCAATAGTCAAAGTATGATTTTGTTCAGATTTCAACTTAACCACTTGTGTTATTTGTAATGATTAAGTGAGAGAGCTTTAAGCATTATGGTATGATAAACTTTTGACAGATGTATTTTTTTTTCTGAGCTCTAAGATGTTAACATAAAAGAGAACATTGAAAAAACATCATAACACATCTTTAATAAAAATCTAATTCCAAAACATCATTTTGTTACACATTTAAAGATTCATATTCCACTGATTGGAAATAGTTTTGGTGTTATAAAACAATAGTCAACAGACAGAGCCAGGCAAAATGATGAAAGCAAAATGAACTGAGGAAGTGACTGATGAAAATTAAGAGACTGATGGACAGAAAGCTAGATGGATGGACTGACTGATGGATGGATGGGAAGATAGATTGATGGTCAGACAGACATCTACATTTCATTGGAGAGGACTTCATACCCAGGTACGCCATTGGTGTGGATTGCTAGCTGCCCGTTTGGTTGCGTGTTATTCTCATTGAGTCTGCGTACACGGTACATTTCATAATGGATGCTGCTTGTGATATCTTTGATGTTCTGCATATGAGTTCTAGAAAACAGATAGAGAGAGAACACTTATATATAACAGATGAACTGTAGTTACGCAAAAAAAAAACAAGAACACTTTGAATGGTTGAATACCTGATGAGCAGGTCCCGCAAGTAGGCAAACTCACAGTGTGCAGTGTTCTCCACTGTACAAAAAAAAAAAAGAAAAAAAAAGATGATGATGATGATGTGGTTTTAGAGAGTAGTTAAGTCATGAAAAAAAAAAAAAAAACACATTACCACATTTATATTATTGTATAACCGTGTATGTTTCTATATATTTGTTATTGTGTTTGAGGTGTGGTAGCATCTTATTGCCACTATATGGAAGTGCCGTAATACATATAACTTAGTATTTGAGCAACAAAATGCTTACATCACATTTAAAATAGGCCACTGGGAGAGTGAGCATGTGCATGAATGTGCACGAAAGCCCTATTAATACAAACAAATTAAATCTAATTTGAACTTTGTTGATTAGTGACAGCTAAACACTAACATGTAAGGCTGAAAACTAATATAGTTTTCTGCCACTTTATGACAATTTCAGGGACGAGGAGAAGAAAGTGAGATTATGTGGTGGGTAAGACAAGCACAGAAGGCAACTCTAGATGGAATGATAAAATTCGAAAATATGTCGAACAGAAGCATAATTTCATTATACTTCTAATGATAAGTGTTAATTTATTTCTTACTTGTACACACTGACTCTCTAAATTCTGATGGTCTAAGACAGGGGTGTAAAGTAAAGTAAATCAAATTCCTTTAAATCAACCAATCCAAAAAATAAAAAATAAATAACAGAACATTCCAGCAAGAAAGTTCAATGGCAGAGAGAATGTGCAGATGTGATTTTGGGCAAGAAAAAGTAAGATTGGAGAAAAGTATTTTGAGAGAGGCTGACTGTTTGTGTGTGCACTACCTTCTACTATCCCCCATCTTGTTTTCCTGCCCAGAAGTCTTTTTCCGTTGACCTGATATTCTTGATCACTTCCCACCACAGCAAACGGGATCATCTCCTAAAACAGCGATCATTTGAAAACCTTCAATATACGAAAGCAATACTTTGAAGTACAATATACAGTCAGGCAAAAACAGAAGACACAAAAGCTCACTTCATGAACTGTAAGTCATAAATAAGCTCATTTTAAAACATACCACAGTAGGAGGGGTTGAGTAATAAAGATAAAAAAGTGACAAGTGGACATACCCTGATCTTCTCATTAATCATTCTGTCTTCTGCATCCTCATCAAATTCCTTCTGAGGATAAATATCGATTTCATTGGCTCGCAGGTCCTCTCCTATCTGCAAACACACACACCATAAAGAATCCATGAAACAGTGTTGAGTACCTCATTCATCTTTGGAGGACATGCATAAGTGTGCGAAGAAAAAAAAAAAAAAAGAACAATAGGTCATTTACAATTCAAAAGAAATAAAATAAATAAATAATAAATTTGTTACTAACCTGCATGACTTACTTTCTTCTACTGAACACAGAATAAATGCTAAATAATGTACTGGTTGCCCTTTTCCATGCAATTAATTGGGGCTGGTGCTTTTAAGCTTTAAAAAGATGCAAAATTATAATTAAAATCGTAAAAACTCAATAAATTCCAAGTTATCAGAAACAATTCAGTATCTTTGTTTTACGTACAGGTTTGAAAGCTGAATTAATTAAACACTAAACAAAATTATAAACAACACACTTGTTTTTGCCCTCATTTGCCCCCATTTTTCTTGAGCTGAACTCAAAGATCTAAGACTTTTTCTATGTACACAAAAGGCTTATTACTTTTAAATATTGTTCACAAATCTGTCTAAATCTGTGTTAGTGAGCACTTGTCCTTTGCCGAGATAATCCATCCACCTCACAGGTGTGGCATATCAAGATTTGATATTTTGTTTGTAAACAAATCATATAGACCTTTTCCATAAGATTAATGTGACTTAATTTAGCTTTTATTATATGCAAATGAGAAGCTATTACTTTCTTCATATTTCTTCCTTTACTGTTCCACGAAAGAAAGTTTAACCACGGGTTTCAGTTCAGTTAAGTTCTGTTGGCTTGGCACATCAGTCTTTTTGCAATTTAAAATGATATTTCGATTTTTTTTTTTTTTTTTCAGTACACTTCAACTAAAATTCGAGTACACTTCTGTACACTGTAGAAAAACATGGATTATTATATGTCTACAAATTTCCTTTCAGAGAAGTACTATTTTTATAGATTTGCCATTATTTAGCACTGTAAACACATGTAATGTAATGTATGTTTCATTCATACTGGATGCTAGAGGGCGCCCTCGTGCAGAAAATCCACATATACATCTCAGACATAATGTGACCTTAGAAATCAGAATCAGAATGAGCTTTATTGCCAGATATGTTTACACATACAAGGAATTTATTTTAGTGACAGAAGCTCCACAGTGCAACAGAATGACAGCGACAAGACAGAAAACAGAAAATAAAAATAATAATTATAAAAATATACAATGTACAAATAAGCAAAAACATAATGTATAATATAGAAATGTATATGTAGATGCCTCTTTAGTGACTGTTACTGGGCCGCTATATATAAGCCGTTTGCCACATAGACATATAGGTGCCCCATTTGACTGCGTCAAGCACGTAGAAGCATCCGCATCCTAAACTGTGACCTAGCAGGCCAGCAGAGAGGGCTAATGTAAGAGCATGGACTAGAGCTGCCAACTTAGTTACTTTGTCAGTAGATTAAGCAACTTTTCAGACCCCTTAAATGACTCCAACCATGAGAACCCAACCATGCATACACAAACAAAAGTGAAAGTTATGAAATTTGCTAAGTATGGTTAACCATACTCGGAATTTGTGCTCTGCATTTAACCCATCCAAGTGCACACACACAGCAGTGAGAAGTGAACACACCCCCGGAGCAGTGGGCAGCTGTATCCAGCACATGGGGAGCAACTGGGGGTACACAAGACCACTTCAGCCATGGGTATTGAAGGTATTGAGGGTGGAAGAGAGCGCTGTTCATTAACTCCCTCCCCCACCTACAACTCCTGCCAGCACCGAGACACGAATCTGCGACCTTTGGGTTACAAGTCCAACTCTCTAACCATTATGCCACAGCTGCCAACAAAACAAAAACCCTCAAAATTGCAAGCACAACCATGCACATGCAAACAAACAATACACATTCACTCATACATGCGCACACAAATTTACTCACAAATATTAATTATTCACACTCACTCAACTCACCTTTCTCTCTCTCTCTCTCTCTCTCTCTCACTCACTCACTCACTCACTCACTCACTCACTCACTCACAAATTAATAATGCACATTATAAATAGGTGCAAGGTTTGTGTGATTTAATTATTAATATATTTTTTCTTGTTGTAAATATTCTTTTGTTAAAAAAGGTATGATCTAACTTAAGGATGTGTTTGTGTCCCATAAAGGATTCAACATAAAATTACCCAACCATATTAAGGGCTTTTCCTACATAATTAAGAATGTTCAAGCAGGACTGAAGATATTTTCCCACATCAATTCTTCAAATTAAGGAGCTGTTATAGAAATTCCTTTCAAAGTGATATATATATATATATATATATATATATATATATATATATATATATATATATATATATATATATATATATATATATATATATTATAAAGAATGTAAATAATTTGTTTTTAATAATTTAAAAATAACTAGGCTATAGTACTGCCAATACTATATACTAATATGTGCCACATATTTTATATATATAAAAAATGAAGTAATGAATGAAGCACAGCTCACACAGAAATTACATTCAAACCAAGTAATTTTCTGTTAATCAACGCAGAAAGACTGCATGGCCAACTTTTTACCAAAATCTGGTTTCAATTTGTGCAACATCTGTGTAGGGAAATCTTTCAGCTTAAATAAATTTCACCCACAAAAATTTGCTGAACAATGGTAAATATGACTGAACCATCATGTATTTCAAAACGCTAAAACAACTTCTCAGCAGCTAGGACCGGAACAGTACCAAATATATACACATGCCTACGGTTTAGTCTGCTACCATTACCAAAGTTTTAGAAATGCCATGAGAAATGCCCAGAAGGGAAGTGTTTTACATCAATTCACACCGTCAGGAAGGCGATTCCCACAGATATTTACACAAAGATTTCCACAGACATTGTGTGATGGCAGTTTGTATTGAGGTTAAATGCTTGAAAAATGTCATCATTGTTCAACTGGTGTAGCCTCTGGATGAGTGAAGCAAAATGTCTTCAAATAAATGGAAAACATGTCAGATTCTCTCAAATAAATATGTTATGTCATTCTATTATAACCTTGGTGAAAAGGACCCTCACCAGCATTTTACAACGTCAGAAATTTAAAAGATCTAATAAAACCTCCCATCATACAGTTGAAAGAGATTCATTATCTGCAAGCAGAGAGATGAATTGCTCACCTTCTGTTTGAAGAAGTCTCTCTCCTCCAGGGTGAGTGTGTCTGCCTTGGCGATAACAGGAACGATGTTCACCACTTTACTTAGGTGTCTCATAAACTCAATGTCAATTGGCCGCAAACTAAAACAGAGGAGACAGCAAAGAAAAGCAGTCAGACCCAAAATGGATGAATTAAAAATCATGCAGTAAAGTGTTAAATAGAATGGTGTCTATTCAATAACATTTAAAAAAGCACATAACACTTGCTTCAAACTTTAGTATCACACTCTTAAACTGTAGGTGCACCATTAATAATGATGGCATTGAAAGTCAATATGGAGAATATGGGTTAAAAATTGCTAAAATATATGCAATTATTTATTCACCATAATATTATTCTTATGTGGATCTCAAAAGGAGATTTTAGCAGAAAGTATAATAAATAAAAATAAATATTTTTGATCTGTAGCAGAAAGAAAATTACACAAGATTTGGAACAATATGGGGTAGGTAAATTATAATAAAATGTACAGTACATTAGTACATAATACAGCCAGTAGGCATGTTAGGCAGTAGGCATGTTTAAGTCTGCTGGGTGGAGTGCATCGACAACCACAACACATAAACAAGCATCACTGACATCTTTAATGGCCAGATATTCGGTTCACTCAACTCACATGACACACTACATTTTGCCTTTTTAATAAACTGGAACAAACATGTACAGAAACTCTTAGTCCCCGGGACAGAAATATGCCACAATCTAGGTTTACAAAACTATCACATGGTGAGGACTGCAGAGCTACAGGGCTTTGAATATGCTAAAACACACAAAATATACACATGTATACATGTATGAGGAATTAAATGCATTGATAATGGCATGCCTTCTTGAAAATATGACCATTATATGCAAAGTGACATAATACAGTGCATTATAATATGTTTAAAAGTGAAAGCCCATAAAACTAAAACACATTTGTGGTATTGTCTATGCATAAGTGCATGCACAGAGAAATGTATCTAGGGTACAACATTTGAATGATTAGAAGCTGCATCTGTGGGGCATACAGAACTGAATGAACACAAATTATTGAATGTGAATTGACATAATGTATTTACAGAATTGTAAATGTTGCTTTATATATTATATTAATTATAACGTGTATATATTATACATATATTTTGTATTAAATATTTATTTGACAAAATAAATTCATAAAGATTTTAATGATATATATTTTTCAGTTTGAATTATGAATAAATACATGTTATATCAAGACACTTTAGATGTATTATAATTTTGATACAGGTTAAAAGAAAGGTAAATGATACATTATATTTAATAAATTGACTTATATTATTAGATCATTGTGGAGACTCTACTGCTCACAATGCTCAAATTTTTTTGAAGTAAAATCTTCCTGTCATTCCAAATCACATTTCTAATATAATGTCCACTGGGATGTAGACATCAATTTTAATTTGGGCAGTAAATTTCTTTGTACGATTGAATCAGTTTACTTATTCATGTACTGTATATTTGAAAGGAAACTTAATAGATGCACATAACTTGCACAAGTCCTGGTGCAGGAAAAGCAAATTTGATATTTCAATCATCTACTCCCATCTGTTGGTCACATAATTCTTTCAGAGAGGAAGGAGTCACCATTGCGGTTGACACTTTCTTGTTTTACTTCCTGTTTCCCACAAAACCACATGATGGGTAGCCACCAGAGTGGCACATCCCCTAATGAGATTATTAAATTTCCCACAAGGTCTCAAAGGATCTGTGTGAAATGTTTAAGAATAAACATCATGACAAATTTGCAGCCAGTGCTGACATCTGCACCTGGGCTTTGATCAGCAACTAAAGTGTTTATGGTTCGTTTCTACTTTTCTGAAAAAATAATGATTTAAAGGTAAAGACCTGAATGCTGACAGTGGTATTGTGGTCTTAAAACTAAATAATAAATACATCTAATATTACATGCTAACTGCTAATATTTAATAAACAGGACTGGATTTTTTTTTTTTTCTTCATAGAACTTCCTCATTGTGAAAATAGCACAGTAACCAAATGAAAATAAATAAATAATTTGCACAACTATCTGTACATTCTGCAAAAGAGGTTTTGTAGGAATTGCTCACTTCCTGGTGAACTAACCCATTAAATTTGCATAAGAGTTATGCTATCGTCATGATTGCCATATGGGATACAGTGGGCATATTAAGACAAAGTACAGTTGAACAGCTTACAGACGTGAGCCCACACTGCACTATCCAGTCAGTATCCATGCTGTCCTGTTGTACCTCACAGATAGTCTGCATTTTTTGATTCACGTTAAATTAAATGTCCATTTTTAAACATATCACTGGATTTTTAAATGTAATTTGACTAATTAATCAAATGAAATATGACAGCTTTGTCCATGAAGACTGATTGGCTGATTGGAAACCATTAAAAATTTTGTGGTTCCACCCTTATTTCCGCCTATGCTTTGGAGGTGAATGTGGTTGTTTCCAAAACAAAATGTCAAATGCAGAAACTGCAGTCTGTGTGCTACTCATGCTTTGTGAAATATATCAAGACAAGTAGCTGTTCAGATTTCTTACAAGCATGCAACAGCTGCGAGACAGTGTCTAATAACAGTGTGCACACACATCAACACACACTCATGGAAGGAAATACCCTCTTTAAAAAAAAACTTAGCCCTGCCATCCACACCCAACCCAAACCTTTCCTCTCCTCTGTGCAGACACTACACTACATTCATATACATATATACCAATAAAATGTGAAAGCCAAAAAAAAAAGAAAAAAAAAAAAAAAAAAACACTAACAGGACCACACAGTGGAAGTAGCTGTTCAGATATCTTACAAGTATGCAGCAGCTGACAGTGTCTAATAACAGTGTGCACACACATCAACACACATTACCCTCTTTAAAAAAAGAAAAAATAGCCCTGCCCCCGAACTTTCTTCTCCCCATGCAGACACTGCACACACATACACATATATACCCATAAAATGAGAAAGCCAAAAAAAATTAAAAAATTAATTTTTTTTTAAAAAAATCACAGGACCACACAGTGTAATTTCCCTATGGCCCCATCATAATCACACCCAAATAAACTGGTTTGCATGACTCTCATTTATGGAAGTGAGTTAGAAAACTATGGCAGACAAAAGGAGAGGGATAAAATATAGTATATGACCCTATTCAAACCTGATATTAAGATGCATTTTGTTTACAAGAGGTGCGTTTATAGTTGGTAATCACAAATGAATCACACATAATTAAATTTGGCTGAGAAATTACTCCCAAAAGATAATTTAAAGTCATTGTTGTGTAAAGCATCAAACAGACATTACACAAAGTAGCTTCAGAAAGAAATATTTTGTTTGATTCAACATAAGATTTATTGCATATACTCTTTTGGACCATTAGGGTGAGTAAATGATGACACAATTTATTCAATTCAATTTAACACTCTCCACTGACTTTATATTGCAGGAAGCTGCCTCCTTGTAATTTCCATAGACAGTAAAAGAAATGGACACAGCGACCCCATTGGAACTCAATTGAGACAAGTGAAGCCCATTTTTAGCGTTTTTTAGCACTTCCGTTTCTGATGCGCAGACTCAAACGAAGCTTGACGACGTCAGCAACCTGTCTGACAGATGTAAATCTTCTAAGTGGCTGTGCGTGCAAACTGCCATCTTTAATCTTGCAGAGACGGCGAGCTTGAGTGGGGAGTTCTTTGTCGTGAGTGAGCAGGAGTAAGTATTCCGATTAATTATTTTGTATAGTATTTTAAAATGTAACGCCAGTAAGCCATATTAAGTTAATTGCCTGCGAGCTTCTCCTCCTGTCTGTACGGTAAAGTGACAGAGAGTTGAGTGGTTATGACGCAATCGTTAGCCTATTTTTTACAAAAACTGTTTCTACGGGGCCATAATGTAACATAGAAGGTAATGGAGCCCTTTATACATTGTTGTGTATCTTTAGAAATAAATAATGGACAAACAGAGTCTTTAAACGCCTCAGATGTAAAGTTATTCGCTGTCAAAGTGATGCCAAAATGAATGGGAGTCAATGGGAATGCTAACGCAAGTGAAGTTCTGCTAAAAGATGGCAGCCCCCACCCGACTTCAACTTCCGGTCGAGTTCCTTGCCCCCTGGTAATTTCTGACTTACAACAGAAAACAGATCGATGCCTAAAAGCTGCTATGTGAAAAGGTGTTCAGTAAACAAGCTAAAAAACCCAGAACTAAATTTTTATAAGCTTTCGACCCCAAAAGCAAGCATTCATGTCTCAAAAGTTGAGAGTAACGTGTCATATTACACTGAGAACTGTGCCCACTGGAGAGAAACGTAATCTGCGATAAGACCAATCGTTATTTTTAACCATATAAATTATTATTTCACTACCCTATGTGAATCTGAGAGGAGGAGATTTATTAAGAAACTAAATTTCTATTTCAGTGCCCCATCCCAGCTTATAAAAATTTAGTTCTGTTTTTTTTTAGCTTGTTTACATTAAACTTTGTCACATAGCAGCTTTTATGAATTGCCCTGTTTTTTGTTATAAGTCAGAAATTGCAAGGAGGCAGCTTCACGCAATAGAGAGTCAATGGAGAGCATTGGATTGTACCCTTCCCCCAATCCCCGATGGGGGCGTGGCCTAAATGTGCTCTGTCTCTATAATAGTTCTTCGAGGAGCCTTTGGCTTTTGCCGTGGTACTGCTGATTACACAAGCAACATACTCGTGGACACTGCAGACTAGTTATCTGTATGGATACTGCACATTGATGCGGACAATGAAGAAGTATAAATGAAAACGGACACATAGCATATGCCGTAGGTCCGATGCAGAAGTATAAATCAGCCTTTAACCATCGATCTGGTGATGATCTGCTTCAAGTAGAACAAGCCTAATGGTTCACCCAATTTATTCAAAACGTGGATTAAGAAATTAAATGCCACTGTGTGTTGCTCGGAGACAAACTGTTCTGCTTTGTCTTTATATTTTTATTGGCAAAATTGAGCAAAACAGACAATGTTGAGTCTAAAAATCACAATATTAACTTGTTATTTATTGAAATGTTATATAAGGCATCACATTTGCAATTGTGTGATATCACTCTTACTGCTTGTGTGATACCTAAAACAAAATTGTGTGTTTGTGTGTGTGTGTGTGTGTGTGTGTGTCTCACCAGTGTCCAGTAGGAGGAATAAAATATATGCAGCAGTGGACTCGTGAGTCTGGAATCCTCTTCTTCCTATCAATGTTGATCTCTTCCTGTAAATACTGTTCATACTGTGCATTGATGAACTTCATGATGGGCTGCCAGCTAACAGATAAACAAACAGGGAGACACCAGGAAACACATCAGATCTAACAAGACCACAGGTAATCAAAGAAATAGTTGTTTGTTTAAAGTTGACACTGACCAGTTCTCATTGTTTATCTGGTCTCCAAAACCTGGAGTGTCAATGACAGTTAGCTTCATTCTCACTCCTTTCTCCTCAACATCTGTAAAAAATATGAGTTGTAAGAGGTGAGTATACACTGTGGATACCTAAATCTATGAGACAGTCAAAAGTGTTAAAATACAACTCATTCCTCAATGGATAAGCATGTGTTAGTTTCAGTTTTAGTTCTGTAGGCCTTCATACCGTGACTGATGGACTTGATCTCAATAGTCTTGGGAATTCGCTCTTCCTCTGTTGTCATGACAGATCTGCGACTTATTTTAGATTTAAAAAGTGTGTTCATCAACGTGGATTTACCCAGACCACTCTGACCTGTATACATAAAAAAATAGAAAAAAAATAAATGTTTTAAATTGACTCTGGGGATGTCGATTTAATGAGTTAATTTTTATTTGAAATTATACACTATATTAAACAATTATCCCTAGAATGCATGAACCTTCTGGATTACTAGAAGATGACAGGTAGGTGAGTTTGATCAGGGTTGGAGCTATTCTGCAGGACAGTGGACCTCGCTGGCAAGAACTGAAAATCTCTGGCCTACTATACAATATTTGGACACGACTGATGTCTGAGACAGATTCTCAATTTAGGGCAAAAAGTAGTCAGCCTGTCTGAGTAATTTGAACACATCTTTTTTTTTTTTTTTTAGCATACTCATACTATAAGCAGTGCTAATGACATGTCACACCAAGAAACTGCTATTAAACAGTTCCGATGTGAATACATCTTCAGACACCTGCATTCCTTTGCACTAGATCTAGAGGTTTAGCTGTGCATTCAAAATTAACAATCCTAATTCACACGTGTTCAAGTAAACAAGCAAACAGCCATAGTGTATACTGAGTGGACTAACCATGCCAAAGGGTCTTTGGTAATGTGTGTGTTTGTGTGTGTGTGTGCGCGCGTTTTTGTGACGTATCAGGACACAACTTTGTATAATGACATTGGTATAACACAGGTATTACAAGGAGAGGGTGACTTATGAGGACATAAACCCATGTCCTCATTTTTCAAAATGCTTATAAATCATACAGAATGAGTTTTTTTGAGAAAGTAAAAATTCACAACGTTTCCTGTGAGGGTTAGGTGTTGGGTTGGTGTAGGGCCATATAGTTTCTACAGTATGGGATGTCCCCACTTTTCACAAAAACAAACATGTGTGTGTGTGTGTGTGTGTGTGTGTGTGCGGTGTGTGTGTGTGTGTCTAATACTGTGGATTATAAAAGAGACAGTGTTTTTAGAGAAGGGTCATGGGAGCAGCTTGTTGGATCTCTCATTGACATCCATGATAAAGCAAGAACAAAGGTTGCAGCTGGAATCAGTTGAGTGGAGCAGCCAGACAGATGCTTTCCCTGTAGCTCTGCAGAAAGCATCAACCATGTCAGTTACAACATTCCTTATTGTTTTTTTTTATTTTATTTTATATTTATTTTTTTATTTTTATTTTTTTATATATTGGTATACATGTAAGTATCCAAAAAACTATCCACTTTAAAATCCCTGAAAGCAACCTCCAATTCCTAGGTGTTTGAGAATCAAGCTTAAAAGAGCTGGGTGCAAGTTAATTAGTGGATTATAGTTTGACAACAAACCTCAGAAAACACTCAAAATCACTCATCAACTGCCAAAAGATCAACCCATGAACAACCCTTAAATATTTTCATAAAGTTGCTATCTATCCATATATTCATTTATCAAAGCACCAAGTTAAAATAAACATCAGCATGTTCATTCAGAGTTACAAAAGTGTTTCTCTCAGTTATTAAGTCATAAAAGCAAACGACAACCAGCACTATCAAGAAACAATACTTCTAAAACCAAGATGCAATGCAAGGATTTAAATTTTTTATGCTCAATAAAAACAGTATGACATAAAGGATACATTTTACAAGAGAGAGGTCTAAGAATAATCATATATAGTATTATATTTTATGGATATGAAATTTGTTTTGTTCTCCAATTACTGTTGATTACAGCAAGGCCTTTTAGCTAACAGCTTACTGGGCCAAATTCAGCCCGTTAATCATTTCTATATCATCTCTGACTGATTTAGCTGAACATGTTTACTGTCTAATAGAGCAGTATTTTTTTCTAGTGTGCAAAACTCAGCACAGAGTTTAAACGCACTCATATTCCATAATAATATTGCAAATCAACACATTAAAATTATAAGGTTATATCTGCATTCGGAGCAGATCTGGCATATTGAACTTCAAGTTATTGCATTCAGTATACTTTCTGAATAAAAAGTCCCAAAATGTAATTCAATATAATGTTCACATAATGTAAATAATTTATCACAGAATAAGAATATGTGAATAACTCAGTTTTGGCAAAAATGTCAGCTAGATCCTTATAATTCTAAGGTGATGAAATTTTAACTGAATATATATTATTCTAATAAACAAATAGTTGTCACAATACACTGTTATGAAAGCATGCAGTTTTTAATCCAAGGAAATCCACAGAAAGGGTGCTGGAGCAAACACACATGCACAATGAGTAGACCCGACAGAGGAGAAATTAACAGACAAGAACTTATAAACACAGGTTAATTATCAAACACAGGTGCACAGAATTACTAATTAATTAAACGAGTACAGGAACACAAAATAATAGAACAAAAGAACAGAAACAGGGGCAAAGCACAACAAAAACAGGTCCATTTTCCTGACAATAGTATTTGTTTGTCCCTTATCAAATGTTTATTTTAACAATCTTGATCTAACTATTTAACATAACTCTTTTTATTTGAAGGTTCCAGTGATAGTAAATGTGTATTTTGTACATAAAAATGAAAAAGGCACACATCTGTAACTGCACACTGAAACCTCTACTTACCCACTACCATGATGTTAAACTCAAAGCCTTGCTTCATGGCTTTCCTCCTCATTTGCTCCAAGATGGCATCGATGCCAACATAGCCAAACTCACTGTTTCCCTTCTCATTTCGTCCCACAGGCATCTTTTCTACATCTGCCATGTTGCCGTAAAAACTTTTGATGTTCTCTGGCCCTAATGAAATAATAAGATACAAACAGAGAGATACAGCAAGTTATTATTTTCAATGTATGGCAACAATTGACTTAAACATTTTTGCATGTGCAATTTTCAATTACATGATCAGTGTCATAGCTTTATTGGTCAACTAACCCAAACAGTAATTTTCAGTTTGTGTAAAAGTCACATGATGCAAATTTTGCTTTCCTGCATTTAATTTTTACTTCATGTCTTGAATGTAATGATATCTAAACTCAAAAAGTCTGATTACTGGTTGCATTGAAATTTTGCTAATTGTTTTCAAGTGATACAATATTGGTATGGTTCTGTAGAGAGACCAGGGGCCTGTTATTCGTACGTTAGCTGGATTTGATTGCTGATGTTTTGGAATGATCTTGGATTGGTTGGTTATTCGAAGCTACTCCAAGAGGTGCTGTCATAATCCTGTTTATGTACATGAAATAAGCTTATGGTCCATAAGCTTATTTCATGTACATAAACAGGATTAGATTGCATATTTTTAAGTAGAATTGATACTTTAAATATGTCCGCTAACACCACTACTTTATTACAGGAGTATCCCCCAATTGAAAAAAAAAAAAAAAAAAAAAAAAAAAACAGCATATGCTAGTTAGGTAGGTTATGAAGCTGGGATGTTGGTTTGAGCTAGTTTAAGATGGTCCTTAGCTGGTCATGTGCTGGTCCTAAGCAATAATTTAAAAATGAATTTAAAGATAATATAATAATGTTGTGTAGTCTTTAATACTATAGACACAGCCAGTTTTACTCACTGAAAGATTTATTCGCCATAAAATAGTTACTTCATAATTATATTAGTCTTACACACATGTAATTAAGAAATGATTCAACCAAAACTGAATATACTCACTAAATTTCAATAATACTGAACACAGCCACTTAATGTGCTAGAATTAAATTAGGTAAATAACAATAAGTAAACAGTCATTCAAACAACATGTGCTTTAATACAATATAATTTCACTCAGTTTAGTAGTAACAGATACTTGTGGATTATTTGCTCTTTACAGGTGCAGAAATGAAAGCTCCCAAGCAGAGAACTCACTAAAATAAGATGTGGAAAGACATGCTGCACCCATGACCCCCAAATGAGCAACAACCAAGAACAGTATTCACTGATTACCTTTACAAATGATGCATAGTAACAGTTAGGTGATAATTCCATAATTCCAGACACTTTGCCATTTACCAATGTGCTTTTCAAAACACCATTACATTTATTTATTAAATGTTACTGTCCAAGTGTATATATAAATGCATGCATGCGTAATTTAGCAAAATGTTAAATATTTTATCTACACTTATTGTATAGCTGCGTTTTTTTTTTGTTTTTTTGTTTTTTTTTCTGTGATTGCATGGTTTTGTAAATAAATTGTTTTGTAAATTAATTTTCCTCATGCTAGCTCGTTCAAGCAAGTTTTTTAGTGGACCTTTAAATTGCTTTCATAATAATGAGATGTAGTCATGTTATTTATGTATTATAATCTATATAATTAAAAAGAAAAGAAAACACTTTGTTTCGGTAACGTTGTAAATTTTAAATGAAATGTTAATGAAAAGTACAGTAGATATAGAAATGAAATTGGGTTAAGTCTGGCGTGCTGTGCAACGGGCCGATTCCAGCTTGGATGCGACAGTGTCGGTAAGTTATGGCTGTCGCATCTGGTCCAGTTGACATGGCCCAGAAACTGAATGTGAGTACACAGGCATCTAAGTCGGGTGCGGCAGATGGATCCAGAAATTGGCGTACGGAGAGTTTAGGATTGCAGAGTTTAGGATTTGTATAAGAGATATAAATGGCCTATCAGCAAACATCAAATTGGTAAGTTTTCACTAGACTAGTGAAGTCAGCAGTTTGCTTGACAGTAAAAAAGGATCTAATCCCAAAGTATCTTTTTTTCAATACCATTGTTTTTCATTGTTGTTGAAGTGTTGACTGACACCCATGAATACAGATAATATAGAGTCATGCATTAATTTGAGTGATGACCGCTATTATGTGAGTGGCTTGATGGGATGCAGGAGATGCAGATAACATGACCTTGACCCTTAATAAACTTTAATTAATGTTGTCAAATAAAAAATCTGTTTAAATATAAAATTAAATTAATTGCTAATTACAGCACTGAACTAAATAAAAAATGTAAATCCTGCACAATTATATATAAAAAAAAATTGTGAATATAAATAATTGGGAGAATAATATAATGGCTAGATAATAATATAATGGGAGATAATTGGTAAAAATATTAAGGAAAATATAAACAGTGCACATTTCATTTATCTATTATAGCATTTAGTTTTGTTCGCTTGGCTGTTTCCTTATGAAAGTCCAGAAATTTGTCAAGTTTTTCATCAGGTGTTTATTAATTATATGATGTCATTACGTTGCTGTCTTGCCGCCAGCTAATCAATCCTTTGCTAATCATGGTTTCAAATATTGATACATAACCCCTTTTAAACCAACCCATGAATGTGCAGTTATCTCAGATAACTTAATCCAGCCATACTAATCATCAAGAACGTGTGTTTGAACAACCGAATTAGCCAGATCCTGATTAGCGCGATGATATCATCTTGGATGTGATATTTCATCTCGGATGTAATGAGCGACGTACGAAGAAGTCCCAGGGGTCCATTTCAGAAAGAAGATTAAGAGAAAACTCTGAGTATGTTAACCCTGAAATGAGGGAAAGTAATTTTTCTGTTTCAGAATTTGAATTTTTCAAACCTGAGAAAGCAGGGTAAGTCAAGCCTGTTTCTGAAAGAGAGGCAACTTGTTTAATGTTGTAACAAAATTAGTTACCATAGTAACTTACTCTATGACCCTAACCTGGTCGGGAGCAGGTTTTCTTATTGTTCTTACAACAATACAGAAGTGCAAATAGTATGTACAGGTGCAACTCAATAAATTAGAATGTTGTGGAAAAGTTTATTTCAGTAATTCAACTGAAATTGTGAATCTTGTGTATTAAACAAATTCAGTGGACACAGACTGAAGTAGTTTGTCTTTTGTTCTTTTAATTGTGAAGATTTTGGCTCACATTTAACAAAAACCCACCAATTCACTAACTAGCTGAATACTTCATAAGACCAGTACATATTTTGTTTTGTTTTTTTAGTCATTTGTTGGCCTTCTGGGAAGTATGTTCATTTACTGTACATGTACTCAATACTTGGTAGGGGCTCCTTTTGCTTTAATTACGTCTCAGTTCAGCGTGGCATGGAAGTGATCAGTTGAACATAAAAGACATAGTACATCAACAGTACATGAATCAACCAACGAGGAAATCATGACATCCCCTATTTTCACTATAGACTTTTATTGTATTTTCACTATAGGTGCCCATTGTGCCTGCTTCCCGATGCTTTAATAGCCTCTTAAATTGACCAAAAGAGACCAAATTATCAAGTTTTAAATAATTTTGTAACAGGTTCCATGCTGATGGGGCAGGAATTCTAAATAATTGCTTCCCCAATTCTGTGCGAGCCCTAGGCACAACCAGGTTAAAATTATCATTAGACCGCAGAGAGCGAGTGCTAACTTTGAAGGACATAAATACATAAATAAGGGGGCAATGTCCCAATAAAGGATTTACATATAAACCATCGCCACCGGGTTAGCCTGCGCTGAGCAAGGGAGGGGCAGTGTACTAGATTATACAGAGTACAGCTATGGGGTCTATGGGATTCAGGTCTGGTGAGTTTGTTGGCAAGTCAAGCACACCAACACCATGGTCATTTAACCAACTTTTGGTGCTTTTGGCATTGTGGGTAGGTGCCAAATCCTGCTGGAAAATGAAATCAGCATCTTCAAAAAGCTGGTCAGAAGAAGGAAGCATTAAGTGCTCCAAAATGTCTTGGAAAATGGCTGCAGTGACTTTTTTTGGACCAACACCAGCAGATGCCATTGCTCCCCAAATCATCGCAGACTGTGAAAACTTAACACTGGACTTCAAGCAACTTGGGCTATGAGCTTCCCCACCCTTACTCCAGACTTTAGGACCTTGGTTTCCAAATGAAATACAAAATTTTCTCGTCTCTCAGCTCTCATCTGAAAGGAAGACTTTGGACCATTGGCCAACAGTCCAGTTCTTCTTCTCCTTAGACCAGGTAAGACACCTCTGATGTTGTCTGTGCTTCAGGAGTGGCTTAACAAGAGGAATATGACAACTGTAGCCAAATTCATTGACACGTTTGTATGCCTTGACCCCAGCCTCAGTCCATTCCTTGTGAAGTTCACTCAAATTCTTGAAACAATTTTGCTTGACAATCCTCACTAGGATGCAGTTCAGTATAAATAGCATCTAATTCAGTGTGCAAATGGAATACTGAGTATTCCATTTGCACACTGAAATATTTTCTATGTACTTTACTGTTCATTGCACTAGTGTAATTGATGTTCGTATGTTCATAGTTTCTGCCTATAGTGTACAACCACTTTTACATGATCAATCTGTATAGTATGTTCATAGTACACCAATATATCATGCTGATAGTATTTAAAAATCTGTAAATTATGTCCATAATACTGCCTTATCTGTTGCAATGGTGAATCATAATATCAGAGCTCCATTGATCATGGATTAACATAGTCGTGGTGCACGCCGCATGCATTAAACTAAGTCAACCTACTCAAAGTTTACTGAACTTACACAATTCAGCTGTTCTGAACCTGAAAACTCAGAGTGTCCCATCTCAGAGTAAGTCAACTCAGAGTTCAAGTTTTAACTCAGAGTTGGTCAAACCTCCTTACTGAAAAGAGTTGGTTGAACCTCCTTACTGAAACGGGCCCCAGATGTCAGAACACATGGAAATAAAGTAGGGCAGAAAACCCACAACACACATATAGTTACCTCATATTAACAAGACACAGGTAAACATGTAAGCACCCAAAACGTTTCTTTCAAAATTTGTCCACAATCACCTTTATATCACCAACGTTTTACAATTAACAAGCTCTTAACTCATTAAACCCCTGCAGCAAACTAAGTTATCCTCAAATGATAAATTACTCATTGTATTTACCGAAAGATACTAAAAATGCCTAAACATTAATCAAATGAAAACCAGAAGCTTACCAAAAAGAGAGTATTCAGCTGAATTTGATGATTTAGTAGCTTGAAAAATGTGTATGACAGACAGCAAGTGACATACAACGCAATGTGAAAGTGGGAGGGAACAAGGTAACTGCTTTTCCTTTTTTTAAGAGATAAAATGTGGCTTCCTCTTTTCACAGAACGTCTAGACACTTGTGCAAACTTTAAACAAAAAGATATACCCACATTTTCCAGTGGTGTTTTCAAAAATAAATAAATAAATAAATACGATGTAAATAATTATGGTATATAATACACCATATCAAGATGATAGCATACGGTGAATTTACTTAACAGCAAAAAAGCACAGCCATGTACAAACATAACCTGTCAGTTAAGAAACATACTATTGCTTCATCAGTTGCCTGAGGTGGAAGCTATGAAATCCTGATCTATCACTTAAACCAAAACGGTCTATGATGTATGTTAAAGAGAATGGCTCAATAAAACACAAAACTAAGAGTGTAGTAAAATTAGGAATAATCTTTCTTTTATGTTTCAAATATTCTTTTTTCCCCCTTCTATTTTTAGGTATATTTTCATCTCTAAGAAGTCAATTCAAAACTATCAGTCAGTCAAATACAAAACTGTTTTGCATGTGCTCCTCTGTAACTGATGCGCATTATCACAGATTTAAGAAAACCGTTTCCTGTCAGTGAGTTACACATACTATTTGACATCCTTTTCTGAGAAAACAGAGTCTAAAAACCCTCCAGCCCCAAACATTAAATAGTTACACAGACAACTACAAGCAGCCATGTTTTAGCTAAAAATGTAACCTATATGCCATTTAAGTGTGAAGCAGAGAATTAGCAAAAAGAGCATGCTGTGTGCTCATGAGTTTCAGTTTTTGTGTCTTACTTCTTATTTAAATTAATAACACCATAATGTGACTGCTATGGGGTCTCTCATACTATATATATATATATATATATATATATATATATATATATATATATATTGTGATCTAATTTTTCTCTTGTCATCTAATATTCATCTTTTAAAACCGCTGACTCTAATTTGCATTTTCATATCCAAAATAGATTGGGCCACCTACTCAGAAAAAAAGCATCTTTTAAATGTTCTCATTTTGTCTCATATAATCCTGATTTGCCATCGGCAGATCTTTAAGAGCCCTTTCAGCATGTAAAAATACAATATACCATATAAGTCATTACGATTTAGAATATAAAATACAATTCAAACAAACATCTAAAAAAAAAAAAAAAAGAAAAATCAGTAAGCATTAAAGTTAAAGTTACATTATCAGCCCACGCTATAGATTTTAATACAAAGGACCAGTTTTTAATCAGAAATCCTCCCTACAGCAAACAATAAAAATCAATTCTGAAAATATGTGGCTTCAGTGGCAGTTATCCTGTCTCTCATGCAAAGTTTGTGGCCTATATTTTTCACTAGCATGTTCAAACAAACAGGAAATAGGGGTTACCGCTGAAGTGTGTCCCTGCACACGCATACAGGCAAATGTACGTGCACATTCAGCTATTGTAAATGTCACATTTATGTTACTATAATTTCTTGTCTTATAGTTTATAGGCTACCATTGTCTTATATTTTAAATATTTATTTTAAAACATAACATTACATATTTCACTAATTTTAATTTTAAATTACTACATTATATTTATTCAAATTAATTATACACTTTTTAATAATAATAAGTTAAGTCAAACAAAACCAATGCTGAATTATTATTTATAAAGCTGTTCAAATATATCTCATTCCATTCTGAATAGCATGCCTGAACTAGGGTTGAGCCTAGAGGTGTAGCAATGGGGCAGGCAAAGCAGGCAAATGTCTTGGCCCCCACATTTTAAGAAAGGCCCCCAATGGCCAACCATTTAAACCAACAGGAATGTTAATATTAATTGCTATAACACTCAGTGACATCTCTTCATCCAAGAGCCCTCAAATTTAAGCCCTAGCCCAGCCCCTGGCCCGAGATGCTCAGGCCCTAGATGGCCCGTGTCTGCCAGCTTTTTATCACGTTAATAAAGCATTTTTGTTTGTTAAATATACGTTTTTGTTTTTAAAAGTAAAGACCAAGCAGCCATTGGCAGACAGTGAGCCTATTGTCTGTTAAAAGTATTGTCCTATTGCCTTCTCAAATCATTATTACTTGCCTAATAAAAAAACTATAGATATAAAACAGTTCAACCATATAACAACGTTTAAATGTTAAACCTAGATAAATGTGCACTAAACGCTTGCGTTTTTTTCAGTGTATACACTGTAATTTTTGCTCATAAAGGTAAAAGTAATACATCATTCATAACTGTGAAGGGTCTAATTTTATTTGTGTGCACTCACAATGCCAACAAAATGTTGTGCTTTTATAAAATAAAGAAAACAAAGATGATGAACTTTCTGCCGTCTCAGCTTGAACAGGAGCCCCTCACAAAAATGAACAAAAACTCAGCAAATAAATGCCTCACAGAAATGAGAAAAATATCTATAGAAAGCTTTAAATGATTGCTTAACAAAATAAAACAAATTAAAAACAAAAACTTATGATTAATTATAATCATAATCCATAAAGATGCACTTCTCTCCGAAGGCACGTCCAATGAAAAGGTTGCATGTCAGAATTGGCAACTTCATCCTTGCGACACCGACTCAGAAAACAATATTCATTAGCAAGTGGCTAACCTTTTATTGGCTCCATAGAATGCATTATTTGTTTCACGCTCTGGGCACAACCCTAACCCCGCCACACTCCCCATGTCATCGTCCATGAAAATGTTTCACTGTAGACATAGTCAATGTCAATTTGGTAGACATCGTCCAACTCTAGCCTGAACAGTTGAGCATGCTTATAATTTTTCATTTTGACGTATGGTCAAGGACTATGATGTGTATATCTAGAAGTATGACCGGGTTTGTCCTTTAGAACCAGAGAATCCCCAACCATAGGCCAGCAATTCACATATCTTGTTTTTCCAATGAGTTCTCCAAGACCCCCTGTATGCAAAATTTGACCAGGTTGATTTCCTGTTTTCACTTTAAAGGGGGGATGAAATGCTATTTCATGCATACTGAGTTTTTTTACACTGTTAAAGAGTTGGAATCCCATGCTAAACATGGACAAAGTTTCAAAAATTAAGTTGTACGTTTACTCCTTCCGTTTTGTCACAAGTTTCTGAAAGTTTTTTTCGAGTATGGCTCTGTGTGACGTTAGATGGAGCGGAATTTCCTTTATATGGGTCCTAAGGGCACGATCAGAGCGAGAGCGTCGCGAAACGTCACAAAAGAAGTGTGTTTTTGGTTGCCAGGGCAAGACAAACCTGCACAGATTACCAAAAAAAAAACCAGCATTAAGGGACAAGTGGATGGAGTTTATTTTTACAGAGCATCAACAGAGTTGTGCATGTGTTTTTGTTTGTTCCCTGCATTTCGAAGATTCTTGTTTTACAAACAAGTCCCAGTTTGACGCCGGATTTGCACATCGTTTATTTCTTAAGGATAATGCAGTCCCAACGAAAAAGGGTTACGATCGTGTGTTGGAACCGCAGGCGGTGAGTAAAACTGCTTCAAATATCTCTGTGTTGTTACCTTAGCTATCGGCGCGTAAGCACATCAAGTAAACAACATGCGATGTTGTCATCAAACTGCACTTTCCACATGTACAGCTTAAAAAAAAAAAAAAAAAAAAGACGACATAAAGTGGAACTTAGTCATTTTCCAAAACCGCTAAGCAAATATATACAGTTTCAGTACATACCACATAGAGACGTCGTTGCTGATGCTGCTCTTGTTAAATTTCAGCCTCTGGATCTGATTCTGGATCATAAATATACGCTGAATCTGACGCCTCCAGCCGGTCGAGTTTTTCAGGGAAAAATCGGTACAGACTATCTTTCTCTTATGAATATAATAAAACTAAAGACTTTTTGGAGTTATGAAGGATGCAGTACTACTCCATAGGTACTCAAGATTAACAGGATATTGAGTGAAAACGAGCATTTCACCCCCCTTTAAGAACTCAAGAGGTTGCATGTCCCCCTTATGAACCTGATCCAACCCCATACAGAAACCATATATCCACAGAAAAGCAAGGCAAATTCTCAAACAAGGCCATCTAACAATTAATTTCTTACAGGCAACATACAATTTAATTCTGAGCTGAACAGTTGAGAATTTGCCCAGGTTTAGTGGTCTGTGGTATATTGGCCCCTGTAACTGGACTTTGGACTGGCAACAGACATTTAAACTCAGGAGTAGGCCAAATGAAAAACATTTGTTCAAATAACAACTAGTGTCAACAGCCAATGAAGCCTAGTTAACCTGACATTTGCCCTAAATGTGTAGCTAAATGTGCCTTGGTTACACTAGGCTAGGAGTGTAAATGCTGCTAAAGCTGTTCTTACAGAAAAGAGTGTAGATTTATAAGAATGACAAAATGAAGAAAGAATGAATTGATACATCCTAACTTGTGAATTAATGGAAAACTAAAAAAAAAACTGCAAGACATATCAGGAAACTCATAACAGAGTGACCAAATTTATCATGGTTCAGAGACATACGTCTGCAAAAATAACTATTCATAAGTGCAAAGACTGTCAGTCAGAGCCATAGACAGTAAAAGAAATGGACACAGCGACCCCATTGGAACTCAATTGAGACAAGTGAAGCCCATTTTTAGCGTTTTTTAGCACTTCCGTTTCTGACGCGCAGACTCAAACTAAGCTTGAAGACGTCAGCAACCTGTCTGACAGATGTAAATCTTCTAGTAGCTGTGCGTGCAAACTGCCATCGTTAATCTTTAAACGCCTCAGATGTAAAGTTATTCGCTGTCAAAGTGACGCCAAAATGAATGGGAGTCAATGGGAATGCTAACGCAAGTGAAGTTCTGCTACAAGATGGCAGCCGACTTCAACTTCCGGTCGACTTCCTTGCCCCCTGGTCAGAGCTAATTCTGAATTATCTGTTATACTGAAGCAGAGGCTCCCATAGATGTACAGATGTCAGTAATGAAAAAAAAAACTCACTTTGTAATACGGTCCAGAAATGAGTGCATGAAATCATATAGTACTGTTACTTCTGTATGTATAGACTGTTTTAGAATCTCAGATACACTACAGCAGCAGCCTGCGTTTCAATCAGTCAAAATGCTTAAGATGCCACTTCTATGGATCAGGAAGAATTTGAAGAAGGAAGCGGTCATAATGTTTTATGTCTCTCTTTGACTGAAGAAGATATATGAAGCCTTAAGTTACATGGAGCTTTACTTGAGAAAAAAACAAAACTTCAGCTGGAAGATTTTCACATGCTTCATTTGTTCACCAGATGCATCAAACGCAAGAACGAAACATTGACCTTGATTTTCATTAGGACAGAAAATCATAAAGAACATAACTAGTGAATCATACTCCATCATCATGATTTATGTAAAATGTATGTGCGTTTCTCATGTATTGGAGATTTCTGAGGATATTTGGATTGAAGCACTGCAAGTCGTGTTCTGTACACTCAACTATCAGTCAAGGGTCCCCAATCCTGTTCCTGGAGATCTACCTACCTGCAGAGTTCAGTTCTATCCCTGCACACCTGTCTGCAATTATCAAGTGCTTCTGAAAATCTGTATTTTTCTCAGTCTTTCTCAGTCGCTTTGGTACATTTCTCAAATCATCCTTGAAAAAAAAATAAAAAAAATAAGTGCATTTCTCAAAACAACTCTACCTGCAAAGCCAGTCTCTTGCTCAAAATCCTTAGTTCATCTCTCAGAAATAAATATCTGTGTCAATGAACATGTCAGTGTCATCAGAATGACAAGTCCTTGTGTCATTGCTTAGTCATGTTGTCAATATAACAGTGTACTCTGGAGGGATGTTCTGATGTAAACTATGGCTACAGGTTTGATGACAATTATCAAAATTGTAGGTTACACCTTAGTGTACAGTATGTGGGAGTTTGATTGCAAGAGACTGGACAAGATTCACAATACGCTTTTACTGTTTGTACTGTAATTTGTTGACAGACCATGTCATTGTGATACAGAAAGGAAAAGACAGCACTGCACAAAGACAGCACAAAGAAAAAAAATTAGAAATGTGAACATAGTACAATCTCCTCAGGGAAAACTGTACATGCAGTGTTGTAGGAATTACAGTGCAATCTTCCTACACCTTATGACTTTCCGGTCTATTGGGCCACACATTCATCACAGCGAATATCTTCTCTTGCAATGCAGCGTGGAAAGAATCTTTTAGAGTGTCTTATCCAGCATCTGCAGGCATCTGCTGTGATGTCATCACATGCTGCATCCATGGCAACAAGAAGGGTCATCTGTGTATGTGGCAGGCGATCATATACTTTCCATCTCCATGATGACAAAAATGGAGAGAAAAAAATTGTCTTTTTCTTTTATTTGCTCCTGTGGCTCAGTGGTAGAGCATTACACACATACTGTAAGTATGCACTAAGTACATTGTGCACTGTAATTCGCTTTGGATAAAAGCATCTGCTAAATGCATAAATGCAAATGTAAATTGCAAGAACAATAATCTTAATGCAAATGGATACAAGCATTACCAGCAGAATTTTAAATGGTAGTTTTTATTTAAAACACTGGAGATGCAGGGCACTTTAGTAAGGCCGCTGACTCAGACTGATAAGGAAAGTGTACATTGCTCTCACGCTCTTTCTAATAATTTTTTCCTGGGCACAAATCCATCAAAGAGGAGTTTCACTGGACTGTAGGTAAGTGTTGTAGAAATCGGTTTAAATGAGGCTAATCTGATAAATGTTTTTCACTTGATAACATCTTGCTGTAACCTTTGTAAGCCAATAATTCAAATTTTCGTCTTTATTTTCCACAAATACAAAAGCAACAGTTTTTCTTTTTCTTTGGGATTTTAAATTGTTCTACTTGCCAATCTTCTCTTCATCTGTCAGTGGTGCTGGTTCTGATCATTGATCATGACTTCTCATAGTTGTGGTGCACACACTAAACTCAGAGTCAACATACTCAGAGTTGACTGAACTAACACAATTTAACTGGTCTGAGTTTTCCATCTCAGGGTAAGTCAACTCAGAGTTTGAGTTTCAACTCAGAGTTGGTTGAACCTCCTTACTGAAATGGGCCCCTGCTCTGTGTACTCTGCTAATAACCCAACTGTGAATGATGCTAGGGGCATCACTATGCTGTCAAGGAGAAGCTGCTGCCGTAGCGGGGATGATTTTCAGTGTGCCGACAGAACAACAAAAACTACAACAACAACAATGCGCTACAATGCGTTTCTTTTGCCCTCATTTTTTTTTCTAATTGATTGAAATCTGATTCTCTTTACAGCCTATATACTGTAATGTAGCCTAAATGTATAAAAATATAAATAAATAAAAAGCGCTGTGGAGGATGGACATCTGACTTTTTAAAAACTGTATTATTCAATTTAAAAAGTTTTTTGTAGACACTGGAACTGACATAAGTTCTCTATTGTTTTGTCAATATTTGTCCCAAAATAATATTAATAATATTAATTTGTCAGTTAATCACAAAATAGGCAATTATTGTTATCAATAATCAACGCCATTAGATCGATGGGCTATGTCAGTGTTTTGGCAAGACTAGTTTTTTTGTTCTGTTTTGTTTTTTCCATGCAATGAAACCAAGTTCAAAGGCCAATATAAAATATTGCTACTTTAAATAAAGACAAAACCTGTATTTTGTTTAGGCAGTATTTGTGGCAGTTGACAATGTCACGGTTTGGCAAGGGAGGATCCAGATGCAGAATTAATAGGGAGAACAGTTTATTAACAAGAGTGAGAACACAAATACAGGTGCTGGTCATATTAGGGCTGGGCGATATGGCCTAAAAATAAAATCTCCGATATTTTTTTTTTAATTCGATTTCCAATTTTTTTTTATTTTCCCCCCTGCTTAAGGAAAGCAATAAGTACAAACAGCAGACAACTTAAAGCAAATTTAGCTTTTATTTAATCAAAAGTAGGGCTGATCTCCGTTAATGCGCATCTTGTCAGTAAAGCCGGTTTTCTAATCAGGGGTAAATTCCCTCAGGTGCGTGATTTCACATAGAGCAGCTGTTACTACACAGAGCCGTTTGTTAACTGAGAAGATGCGCAAATAAACGCTGAAAATGATGTGGATTTGCGCATCTTCTCAGTTAACAATGGCTCCCTGTAGTAGCTGCTCGATGTGAAATCACGTACCTGAGGGAATTTACCGCTGATTAGAAAACTGGCTTTACCGACGAGATGCGCATTAACGATCGGCCGATCGTGATCGGAGCAGCCCTAATCAAAAGCAAGACAAATGTAACCCCTATTTTCATATTCGGCTGGTCCTGCTGCTTTTGACTGCGATGGGCTTTAGGCAGCGTAGGGTCTCTTGCTCCACGTCTGTTGCAGCAAACCCATACCAGTTCCAAACAACAGATGATTTTATTCCTTTCTTGGGAACAAACTTCCAACTCTCACCGGCAGCTATGTTGTCGCTTGCTGTTTCGTGTGTGCTATGATGTTGTTGTTGTTGTCGCTTGCCATACTGCCATGTGAAACTAACGCTACAGAAGCTTCGGGGAGCCAAAACTGCGCCATTACACAAAAACTCGATTTACTTATTTTTTAAATCGCCTGTAACAAAAAATTCAAATTAATCCATTCAATAGATTTTTCGTCCAGGCCTAGGTCATATAATTAAAATATCATCAAAAAGTTGATTTCACCAATTCCATTAAAACAAACTGAAATTTCTACATTATATTCATTCATTACACACAGACTGATATATTTCAAATGTTTATTTATTTTAATTTTGATTATTATAACTGACAACTAAGGAAAATCCCAAATTCTCAGAAAATTTTAATATTGTGAAAAGGTTCAGTATTGAAGACACCTGGTGCCACACTCTAACCAGCGAATTAACTCAAACACCTGCAAAGGCCTTTAAATGGTATCTCAGTCTAGTTCTGTAGGCTACACAATCATGGGGAAGACTGCTGACTCAACAGTTTTCCAAAAGACGACCATTGACACCTTGCACAAGGATGGAAAGACACAAAAGGTCATTTCAAAAGAGGCTGGCTCTGTGTCCTAGCAAATTAATAGAGAAGCAAAGGGAAGGAAAAGATGTGGTAGAAAAATAAAAGTGTACAAGCAATAAGGATAACCACACCCTGGAGAGGACTGTGGAACAAAACCCATTCAAAAACATGGGGGAGATGGAGGAAGAGAGGAGAGGCACACAGTCCCCATTGCCTAAGGTCCAGTGTAAAGTTTCCACAGTCAGTGATGGTTTGGGGTGCCATGTCATCTGCTGGTGTTGGTCAACTGTGTTTTCTGAGGTCCAAGGTCAATGCAGCCATATACCAGGAAGTTTTACAGCAAGTCATACTTCCTGCTGCTGACCAACTTTATGGGGATCCAAATGCCATTTTCCAACAGGACTTGGCACCTGCACACAGTGCCAAAGCTTCCAGTACCTGGATTAAGGACAATGGTATCCCTGTTCTTAATTGGCCTGCAAACTTGCCTGACCTTAATGCCATAGAAAATTGATGGGGTATTGTGATATTCGATATGCCAGACCTAGGAATGCTGAAGAGCTGGGCTCTCATAACACCTGAGTAGTGCCACAGACTGGTCGACTCCATGCCACCCCGTATTGCTGCAGTAATTCAGGCAAAGGGAGCCCCAGCTAAGTATTGAGAGCTGTACACATTCATAATTTTCATGTTCATACTTTTCAGTTGGCCAAGATTTCTAAAAATCCTTTCTTTGTATTGGTCTTAAGTAATATTCAAATTTTCTAAGATAATTAATTTGGGATTTTTAGAATTAGTGAAATAAAGCAACTTTTTGATGATATTCTAATTATATGACCAGCACCTGTAGATGAGGCAGGAAGTCCACACAATAGGGCAGGGCACACAATGGCTGTGTCCAAATTCAGGGTCTACATCCTTCGGAGTACTCATTTGAAGGATGTTACGTCACAGCGCCGCGACGAAGGCTGTCCAAATTCGTAGGATACTTCAAATGCGGCCCACAAATGCGTCCTCCTTTTCCCCGAATTGGAAGGATGGGTAAGGTGGATCCTTTCGCATCCTACCTATCCCATAATTATTTTCGGCAGGACGAAGCGAGCAGTAGCAGAGTGGGGGAGGAGTATTATTTTCGATGTTTTTTAAAAACTGGCTTTTCAAAAATATATATTTTCAGTGGTTTTCTAGTTAGGCATTTTGTTTTAGTGTTAAGCATTTTTTTTTTTTTTACATTTGTACGTGTAAAAAAAAAAACCGTTTACTTTCGTAAACTAGCTTCTTCCAGTAAGCCTGTGTGAATATCCACTTACACACAGCTTATTTGTTAGTGATTGAAGCTGTTTTTAACGCTTCTAAGGATGAAAGAGCAGACAGAAGTGTTTATAAAGCTCCGGGGAGAGAACGATGAGCTCTTCACCCGCGTCTAGCTTAGCGCTGTCACGGTTGCTATGCGACAGCATATGAGCAATGGGTAAGGGAGGGAACTGAAAGAAGGGTAGGCTGTCCAAATTCACAAACACCGACTTCCGGTTTTTGCGGTCGTCGGAGGACCCCTCCTCCTTCAACCGGGTAGGAAGGATCCTAAGGAGGATGCAGACCCTGAATTTGGACACAGCTAATAGGAGAACAGGCTGGTAGGAAGGAGGTAGCTCTGGACTCTGTGGCAAAAGGAGACCTGGTAGCAACTCAAGGAACCACAGGCTTGACCCTGTTGATGAAATCACCAAAATGTCTGTCAGGTCAGAAGAACCAGCGACCAGGGAGGACTCAGGAAGCAGGACAGAAACCAACACAACAGACACACAAAGACAATACAACAGGAGAGAGAAGAAATAGAATAAAAGTAAACTTGCAAACCAATGCAAACCAAAAAAGTAATAAAATACTAGAAAAAAACTGGAACTAAATGAAAACAAAAAGGATAATGATTAAGACAGCAACCTTACTGAAAACTAGAAAGAAAATAATAGGGAGAAAAAAACCCAAAAAGGTTCAAAAACTAAAATTAAAAACTAAACCACAAAAGCTAGAACTAGGCTATAGACTACACATGGGAACAAACAAAAACTAGTGAAACAAGAGGGAACTAGACAAGACGCAATACACTGAATAAAGAGTTCTACCAAGTCTAAATATGCAAGCAAGCGACTGTACACAAGGCACACACAAAACGAAACAGCAAAGACCGGAGGGTAATTAGCACAATATAAAGGGAGCAAAGCAAACAAGGATCAGGTGAACACAATTGGAGAAACAAGGACTAATCAAGGGGGCATGGTGATTGAAAATGAGGAGGCACGACAAGAGGAACATACGCCCAACATAAACAAAGACACAACCATGTGCTCAGGCACAAAATGAACAGAGACACACTAAACAAAGAAAGGACAGATAAAACCGTCAGGGCAGGATCCTGAAAGTTCCCCCCATCCAAAGGACACCTCCAGGCGTCCATCCCTGGGTGGAGTTAAATGGGTAACAGTGTTGGTAGGGAGGCAAAATGGTACCGACTGGGGGGTAGGGGGTGGGAAGTGACCCATGGAAGTCTAGGCCTGTCAGGAAACACAAGGGTTGGGATGGGAAATGCGGAAAATGTTCCAGGGGAATGGTTTAGGACTGGCCAGGGAAACTTTTCAGACTGGGACAAATAGAGGGTGGGGGCATAGTTGGTGGCACCTCTACCAACACATTTCACAGGCGAAGGTCTTCTACTGGACTGGGAATTATGGGCAAAATCCAGGATATTTTTGGTAGGCAAGACATGACTAGCAAGGGATTCGGAGGTGGCTTCAATGAGAGGTTTAGGGCTCTCTGGAAGGAACCCCTTGGCCAGAACATGGACAGTTTTTGAAGGCACAGCATTAGAGATAAGGTTATTTTCTGTAGGCTTTACATGACTGACAAGACTTTCAGGGTTGGCCTCTAAGGATGTGACAAAACTGACAAAAACTGATTTTGTAGCGGGAGCGGAGTCTAGAGTGGGCTCTGGGGCAATAACAGGGATGCCATTAGGGGCCGCTGGACCAAGTTCAAATATGGACTCTGGACAGCCGTTGGGACCTGTTGAAATGCCCTCCTGGGCTGAAGGAATAGGCTCAGGAACCGACTCTTGTCTGCCCCTGGGGCCTGATGAACTGCCCTATGGGGCTATGAAGATTGACCCAGAAACTGGCTCTTGACTGCCCTTGGGGGATGCTAAACTGCTCTCCAGAGCTGAAACTGGCTCAAAGACAGTCTCAGGAACACCCTCTGTGGCTTTTGAACTGCCCTCTGGGGCCACAGGAACCGACTCCGTGACAGATTCTTGAGTGTCCTTGGGGGCTGCAGGAACGGACTCATAAACAGATTCTTGGATAACTAATGCTGACGCTTGACTGGGTCTTCAAGAACGAACTTCTGGACTGGTACTGAAGCGGACTCTGAAACAGACTTTGGATTGAACTGGGATGAAGAAGACTCTAGACCTAAAGCCAACTCTAGACTCTGGTCATGGGCTTGAGTGGATTCTGGAGGCTCCTGAGCAGAAGCATATTCAGTGCCTGTGGGGGCTGACGGCTTGAGAATGGCCTCCATAGATTTGACTAGGATAGTGGGCTGGTTAGGAGTGGTCTCCATGGTAGTGTCAGGAGTGGACTGCTCAGGCCTGACTTGAGTGATGGTGACAGAGAGAGGGGGCTGCTCAGGACTGAGATCTGTAACCATGACTGGAAATACATGCTGCTCAGAACCTGCCTTCATGGCCAGAACCGAAGCAGCAGGCAACTTGAGATCATCCAGGGTAAGTATATGAGGGGTCTCTAAACAAAGGGTTCTAGCCCTCCTGGCACGTGACCTCCTACCCTTATGCCTCCCAGGGCAGGAAGTTGTCAGCTTGCCCACTTCTTGCAGGACTTGGACTGACATAAACACAGGATTATCAAGACTGGACATGACTGACTTTGACTTAACTGGGACAGACACCAGAACAGAGGTTGACGGGAAAACTTATCTCAAAGCTACCTTGAGCTTGACTGCTTCTGAGGGGTTAATTGACTCAGGAGCTGTTGCTGAATTGCTCCCAGAGGCTGGAGCCAGCACAGAGGACTCAATGGCAGATGGCATAATGGCAGCAACTTGGGCTGCCCACTTCCTTCTGTCCCTTCGTTTCTAAGTGGGAGTCAGAAGATGATTGTGGACTTGACTCGAAGAAGGAAGGAGGGCAGGTTGGTGGTCAATGCTGATATCCTCTCGAGGGTTAAGGATCTGCCAGTCTTTGCAGTGATGCACATAATTAGAGAAGTCCCAGAAATTCAAAACATGCAGTTGCTCCATCTCCCATTGAGGTAAGGGGTCATCCAAAGTGAGGTTGCAGGCCTCCATCAGGGCTGCATCATAATATTTAAGGCCCCTAGCCATGGTCCAAAAGAATTAGGCATAGGACCGTGGTTCCTGGTCCTGCTGACGAAGCAATGCCAGTGCCTGTTGGAGTGCCAATCTCCCTTCCACAGAGGCAGGTGGAAAAATCTTAATACTCATTCATTCCACATCGCAATCCAGGACCGCAGGCTTCACAACGTGCAGCCACAGATCACAGGAAAAGACCGGCGACAGATCAACAAGAACCTGTTCAGGACATGCTGACTCGAACACCACCGGGCGCACCCTCGCCGCTGCCAGCACACCACCTCGTTTTCCCCCACTTCTTGCGATGTTTTCTTCGGCGAAGGACACAGGACAGCCGACACACGTAAGATGGACAAAGTAACAGGGGCGGATGGTTCTTTCAAATTGGCTGCTCAAATCAACGTCGGATCGGTCTTTCATTCCATGTTTGATAGCTAACAATGTTTGACGATTACATACCATGTGAGGCGAAGAAGGTTGGGCCGAGGAATATAAAACAAACACTAAAATCGCTAATAAAATAAACATTTGACCGGAGCACAGACGGCATGCCGCATACAATGGCACCATAATTTTTGATGAGAGAAGTCATGCAAGATATGGTATGGTACACTCCGTATCACCATTGTTCAACTACTTGTATTCTTGTAATTTACACGGGTCATTGTGTCACTCTTTATCTGTCTCTGAGTAAAACTAAACCTGTCAAAAAATAATAACAATAATAAACACTCCTAATTCATTTGGAATAATATAAAGAATATTCTATATACATTTTCTACATCATTTGAAACAGTGCAGACATCCAAGTGCAGACATACAGCAGTGAGAAGTGAACACACTGTAAACACACACCCGGAGCAATGGTCAGCTATAGATTGCTCAAGGGCACTTCAGCCATGGGTATTAAGGGTGGAAGAGAGAGCTGTTCATTCACTCCCTCCCACGTACAACTCCTGCCAGCACCGAGACTCGAACCGGCGACCTTCTGGTAACTAGTCCGGCTCCTCCACAGCTGCCCCCTCATAATTACAATGTCTAAAAAAGTTAATGTCCAACTAGCTACTATAAGTAATCAAAGCCATTTTTTTACATTTAAACTATGACAAATATTACAATTAGCATCATGTACATGATGTTAATATAAATGGGTTCATGCTTCAAAAAAGAAAGAAAACAGCTCCATTGGAATAATTTATTAAAGAAAAAATAGATTTTCAGATGTTCTACAGATCAGGGTCCGTATTTATCAAGCATCTTTGAATTACTTTGCTAGAACTAGGCTATAGACTACACATGGGAACAAACAAAAACTAGTGAAACAAGAGGGAACTAGACAAGACGCAATACACTGAATAAAGAGTTCTACCAAGTCTAAATATGCAAGCAAGCGACTGTACACAAGGCACACACAAAACGAAACAGCAAAGACCGGAGGGTAATTAGCACAATATAAAGGGAGCAAAGCAAACAAGGATCAGGTGAACACAATTGGAGAAACAAGGACTAATCAAGGGGGCATGGTGATTGAAAATGAGGAGGCACGACAAGAGGAACATACGCCCAACATAAACAAAGACACAACCATGTGCTCAGGCACAAAATGAACAGAGACACACTAAACAAAGAAAGGACAGATAAAACCGTCAGGGCAGGATCCTGAAAGTTCCCCCCATCCAAAGGACACCTCCAGGCGTCCATCCCTGGGTGGAGTTAAATGGGTAACAGTGTTGGTAGGGAGGCAAAATGGTACCGACTGGGGGGTAGGGGGTGGGAAGTGACCCATGGAAGTCTAGGCCTGTCAGGAAACACAAGGGTTGGGATGGGAAATGCGGAAAATGTTCCAGGGGAATGGTTTAGGACTGGCCAGGGAAACTTTTCAGACTGGGACAAATAGAGGGTGGGGGCATAGTTGGTGGCACCTCTACCAACACATTTCACAGGCGAAGGTCTTCTACTGGACTGGGAATTATGGGCAAAATCCAGGATATTTTTGGTAGGCAAGACATGACTAGCAAGGGATTCGGAGGTGGCTTCAATGAGAGGTTTAGGGCTCTCTGGAAGGAACCCCTTGGCCAGAACATGGACAGTTTTTGAAGGCACAGCATTAGAGATAAGGTTATTTTCTGTAGGCTTTACATGACTGACAAGACTTTCAGGGTTGGCCTCTAAGGATGTGACAAAACTGACAAAAACTGATTTTGTAGCGGGAGCGGAGTCTAGAGTGGGCTCTGGGGCAATAACAGGGATGCCATTAGGGGCCGCTGGACCAAGTTCAAATATGGACTCTGGACAGCCGTTGGGACCTGTTGAAATGCCCTCCTGGGCTGAAGGAATAGGCTCAGGAACCGACTCTTGTCTGCCCCTGGGGCCTGATGAACTGCCCTATGGGGCTATGAAGATTGACCCAGAAACTGGCTCTTGACTGCCCTTGGGGGATGCTAAACTGCTCTCCAGAGCTGAAACTGGCTCAAAGACAGTCTCAGGAACACCCTCTGTGGCTTTTGAACTGCCCTCTGGGGCCACAGGAACCGACTCCGTGACAGATTCTTGAGTGTCCTTGGGGGCTGCAGGAACGGACTCATAAACAGATTCTTGGATAACTAATGCTGACGCTTGACTGGGTCTTCAAGAACGAACTTCTGGACTGGTACTGAAGCGGACTCTGAAACAGACTTTGGATTGAACTGGGATGAAGAAGACTCTAGACCTAAAGCCAACTCTAGACTCTGGTCATGGGCTTGAGTGGATTCTGGAGGCTCCTGAGCAGAAGCATATTCAGTGCCTGTGGGGGCTGACGGCTTGAGAATGGCCTCCATAGATTTGACTAGGATAGTGGGCTGGTTAGGAGTGGTCTCCATGGTAGTGTCAGGAGTGGACTGCTCAGGCCTGACTTGAGTGATGGTGACAGAGAGAGGGGGCTGCTCAGGACTGAGATCTGTAACCATGACTGGAAATACATGCTGCTCAGAACCTGCCTTCATGGCCAGAACCGAAGCAGCAGGCAACTTGAGATCATCCAGGGTAAGTATATGAGGGGTCTCTAAACAAAGGGTTCTAGCCCTCCTGGCACGTGACCTCCTACCCTTATGCCTCCCAGGGCAGGAAGTTGTCAGCTTGCCCACTTCTTGCAGGACTTGGACTGACATAAACACAGGATTATCAAGACTGGACATGACTGACTTTGACTTAACTGGGACAGACACCAGAACAGAGGTTGACGGGAAAACTTATCTCAAAGCTACCTTGAGCTTGACTGCTTCTGAGGGGTTAATTGACTCAGGAGCTGTTGCTGAATTGCTCCCAGAGGCTGGAGCCAGCACAGAGGACTCAATGGCAGATGGCATAATGGCAGCAACTTGGGCTGCCCACTTCCTTCTGTCCCTTCGTTTCTAAGTGGGAGTCAGAAGATGATTGTGGACTTGACTCGAAGAAGGAAGGAGGGCAGGTTGGTGGTCAATGCTGATATCCTCTCGAGGGTTAAGGATCTGCCAGTCTTTGCAGTGATGCACATAATTAGAGAAGTCCCAGAAATTCAAAACATGCAGTTGCTCCATCTCCCATTGAGGTAAGGGGTCATCCAAAGTGAGGTTGCAGGCCTCCATCAGGGCTGCATCATAATATTTAAGGCCCCTAGCCATGGTCCAAAAGAATTAGGCATAGGACCGTGGTTCCTGGTCCTGCTGACGAAGCAATGCCAGTGCCTGTTGGAGTGCCAATCTCCCTTCCACAGAGGCAGGTGGAAAAATCTTAATACTCATTCATTCCACATCGCAATCCAGGACCGCAGGCTTCACAACGTGCAGCCACAGATCACAGGAAAAGACCGGCGACAGATCAACAAGAACCTGTTCAGGACATGCTGACTCGAACACCACCGGGCGCACCCTCGCCGCTGCCAGCACACCACCTCGTTTTCCCCCACTTCTTGCGATGTTTTCTTCGGCGAAGGACACAGGACAGCCGACACACGTAAGATGGACAAAGTAACAGGGGCGGATGGTTCTTTCAAATTGGCTGCTCAAATCAACGTCGGATCGGTCTTTCATTCCATGTTTGATAGCTAACAATGTTTGACGATTACATACCATGTGAGGCGAAGAAGGTTGGGCCGAGGAATATAAAACAAACACTAAAATCGCTAATAAAATAAACATTTGACCGGAGCACAGACGGCATGCCGCATACAATGGCACCATAATTTTTGATGAGAGAAGTCATGCAAGATATGGTATGGTACACTCCGTATCACCATTGTTCAACTACTTGTATTCTTGTAATTTACACGGGTCATTGTGTCACTCTTTATCTGTCTCTGAGTAAAACTAAACCTGTCAAAAAATAATAACAATAATAAACACTCCTAATTCATTTGGAATAATATAAAGAATATTCTATATACATTTTCTACATCATTTGAAACAGTGCAGACATCCAAGTGCAGACATACAGCAGTGAGAAGTGAACACACTGTAAACACACACCCGGAGCAATGGTCAGCTATAGATTGCTCAAGGGCACTTCAGCCATGGGTATTAAGGGTGGAAGAGAGAGCTGTTCATTCACTCCCTCCCACGTACAACTCCTGCCAGCACCGAGACTCGAACCGGCGACCTTCTGGTAACTAGTCCGGCTCCTCCACAGCTGCCCCCTCATAATTACAATGTCTAAAAAAGTTAATGTCCAACTAGCTACTATAAGTAATCAAAGCCATTTTTTTACATTTAAACTATGACAAATATTACAATTAGCATCATGTACATGATGTTAATATAAATGGGTTCATGCTTCAAAAAAGAAAGAAAACAGCTCCATTGGAATAATTTATTAAAGAAAAAATAGATTTTCAGATGTTCTACAGATCAGGGTCCGTATTTATCAAGCATCTTTGAATTACTCTCAAGAACGCTGTTAAAAATTGTCTTAAGTGTGAATACATTATTGGCTCAAAGATGCATTTAAAAATTAGTTATCAAGCATCTACTGTACTGTATAATTTAAGCAAAGTATAGGACTTAATCTTAAGTGTCAGTCTTATTTAGAGTAAATTCACAACAGTTTACTGTGCCAGAAGTGGGAATTTGGATGACGAAATACACATAGACCAGTCACTGAAAAGATTATTTATTATTTAATTAATTATTTAATAATATTCTCAGATAAATTCACACTGAATGGTTAAATTCCTAAAAGGAGTTTACATTCAACACACATATGACAATAAAGAATAAAATACATTATGGTAAGGAAATGAAATAGTCATCACAACCTCCAATTTAGGGTTCTGCCAGTAGATAAAAAGTATTACCGACAATAGCCAGAGATATCGCCTGTTGCTGATTTCTTTGATGACAGCAAGGCAAATATTATTATCCGTCAAAAATAATAGGTGCCTATCCTTAGTGATGCTGTGTGAAGAGCCACTTCAGAAACTTGCCACAGATGTGTGCAGTGTAAATAAGGGTAAGAGATTTATTCATATTACAGTGTGGGTAGCTTCACTGATTATAATGGGATTGTTTTTAAAGAGCATATAATAATCGTGATAGACTGAAGTCATTTATGATGTTCTTTTGGTAATGTAAATATTCTTTGCTCATTTTCTTTTTGAATAACTAAGGAAATGTAACAGTTTAATTAAAAGCTCATTGTCAAATATTTCAAGAACATTCTTCCTCTCCTTTGTGGATTTGTGGATGTCTCGGTCTCCTCAGTGCCATCACAAGCCCCTACTGGCAACTCCTAACAACTTGAGAGACCTCTCAAGCTGTCTTTAATAACTGGGAGAGTAAAAGAGTGATTCTTAGCTTTAAGAAACTTGATGACTTTCTTTTATACTTAAGTTTGAAAGTAGGAGTAAATTAAATGAATTCTTAGCACTTAAAATAAAATGGCACTTTGATAAGCTTGTTAAATATGGGCCCTGGTAGGATTTGCAGTGAAATAATTGGGTCAGTATATGAGGAAGTGGTTTTTATCTGAAAAAGGAACTCCGCTAAGCAGGTATCATATAACCTTGTTGATGTAACTGGAGATGACAGAAATATTTGTTATTGATTTATAACCAAACTCAAACACAACTGAAAGATGTGTTTGAATTTGGAGTTCAGTGTTCTAGATAAATTGTTAACTGCTGTTACTGAAAATCAAATAAAAAACCCTGGACGTAATCTGACACTCACAGACAAATGGAATCAGAAGTTAAAAAGAGGAACAGAACAAATCTGTGCTCAATACACACAGGTCAATTAACTTCTATGTTAATGACAACAATTAAACAACAGGAACTATATTGTCATGCAACACAAACATATTAGAATGAACATAGGAAGCCATTCAAAAAATGCTGATTGGATATAAACCCAGGGAGAACATATGAAGCTATGAAGTTTGAATACAGTATGTGGGATTCCGGGTCTAATGTAAACCAATTAGAAAAACTAATTATCAAAATGTCTGATTGTAAAAACTATACAACCAGTGATGACGAACACCCCACACAAAGAAAAGAGAGGGCCAGGAGGAGGAGAGAAAGGGAGGGAGTGGAAGAAAGTTAAAGGAGGGGTTCACTATCATCTGTTTCAATGCACAGACAAACAAGAAAAAGTGAGGTCTTAAAACACATTTCAAAACTCCACGAACGTTAGCCAAAATCTCCCGTTCTCTTCCACTCTCACTTGCTTCCTTTCCTTGCTGGCAAGAACAGAGTGAGGACACCTGGGAAACTAGTGCATGCAGCAACACACACACACACGTCACCCTCTCTGTAGCTCTGTAAATGTGCTACAGCCTCTCTGAATGAGACTCTGGAAAGATACATAAAACTCAGGCATAGAAAGCAAGTAAACATGGAGAGCAGATAGTGACTCACCCTTCCCTTAGTAGCTCTTGCTGTCTTTCTTTATCTCTCTTTCTGTCTCTGTTTCTCTGTGCCTGAGTCAGCCTGCAACACCAGCTGGACTCACAGCCACGCCCACTCCAGGGTCATGTGACTACAGAACAGCCAAGCAGCACTCATCCCTCATTCAAGCAAGCTATAGTAGAATCTGTCATGGTGTGTTTATCAGATTGTGGGGACCAAATGTCTCCACAAAAATAGACTACTTTGTGAGAGAAAGAAAATGGTTAATAAACATATCTGAGAAAAATAATGAGAGATTTTGTGAGGATTAAATATGAGTAGGGTAAATAGAAAATATCATTAGCTCAGTATGAAAACAATGGAAGTTACCATCATGATATAAAAACAATCACTTCAGTGTGTATTGCCATGTGTAAGAGTACTTAAACCCTAATTTGTATTATTTGTAGTATATCATTGTAAGGGTTTTGTTTAGAATTCTGAAGAAAAATAAATAAATAAATAAATAAATAAATAAATAAGTCATATTTTATTAAAAACATATTTATATTAAAAACACTATTAAATTTTAGGCTAAAATTAAGTAGTACTGATGGAAATGTATTCCCTCCAAAAAATACAATTTATTTATTCATTCATTCATTCATTTGCATAACTAAGTAACTCGTTTGGCATCACTCATTCATTGTGCCTTTCACTCATCACTCATTTCTCTTTCAAAAAATGTTTTGTGGCAGAATGTTACACGGTTGAAGATGAGAGGTTCAAAAATGCCTTGGAAATACTGTGTAACAACACATTACAATACGTTCTCTTGTGCTTCTAATACAAAAGTTTAACAATATACATTTATGTAAATTTAAACTAATAATAAATCACAACAAAATCAGTCAATGCCAATACAATAGGAAATTATTAAATATATATTTGCTATGACTGTAACAGATGTGTATGAATGTGTGCATATATGTAAGTATGTTTGTATGCATATGTATGGGCGTGTAAACATGCAAAATGCAGAAAGTCATTAAACAGCACAAAACATTGCTTTAACTTTTGAGGGTGAAAGGATAGGTTACATTTATTCAACTTAATGGAAACAGCTCTTCTGCAACACACTGATGCAGTTTGATTGTGTCTGAGAATCCAGAATAACCACATCCTGACAACTGATCACAGACATGATAAAACTGCATTCTACACCGAATATAATGAGACGACAGTCATGTGCAAAGTTTTTTTTTTCAGCTTTTGAAATGACAACAACTTCAAATCTATTCTTAAGAAAGAAATCATAATCTGAGAATAACGAGAGAGGCCAGGCCATGATTTTAGGGTACAGGAAGTAGTCTGTCAAGGATAGCTACATTACGTTACTCAGGAGCTCCTAGGCTCATTGAAGACATAAACCAGAGCAAGACAAGGAGAGAGGGTGGGAGAGAGACTCCAGTCTACGTCCTTTAGACATTTAGGTTTACTCTGCTTATCTTAATTACTCATACACATGAGAGATTGGTCTTTAGAGGTTTGACAACATAACTTCCTATCCATGATTACTACTATAAACATAAGAATATTACTGGCTGGTTGTTCTTCACAGATCTGCCTCTTCCTGAGATTCTAGGCTGGAATTATTTGTTATTCTAGAGTGAATGTTTGTGTTGTTCTCCGCACAGAATGTAATCAGAAAGCAAATAGAGGTGTATCACTGCCCAGTAGCAACATTAAAAGAAACCAGTCAGAGAGACAAAGGGACAGAGCGATAGACAGTGTTAAGGAGGAAGTCTGTGCTGTGTAAGATTAGATATGATAGTGAGAGGCACACTTTATAATTACAGCATATGGAATTGATTTCACAGCTTTCTTAGAACTGAGGCTGTAAGGATGAATCATTCTTAAGGCTTGCATAGATTTAAGACTGTAGCCCTGTCTTATCTGGAAAAGGTTTAAGTTTAATACCTTCCTGTCCCCCTGTCCTAGTCAGCTGAAGGACATTTAGTTTGAGGATACTTTGAAGTTCCCAACACAGGTTCGAGAGGAGCCTCATCATCCAGTCCTGTCAATCATCACTATGGTCAATATATATATATATATATATATATATATATACATATGTGTATATATATACCACTGGAACGGAGCAATGACTAATGCTTATATAAATATAATATACGTATATATATATGTATATGTATATATATATATATATATATATATATATATATATATATATATATATATATATATATATATATATATGTATGTATATATATATATATATATATGTATGTATATATATATATATATATATATATATATATATATATATATATATATATATATATATATATATATATATATATATATATATATGTATATATAAGCATCAGTCATTGCTCTGTTCCAGCGACAATACTTCCGGCATCCCTCCACCTCTCACGTGATGAACCAAAGTCACAAGCAGCTTGTAAATAATAACATACATAGAAGGTGCACAATGTCATTCAAACAAATTCTAAACACCATCATGGTGAGACTCATTAAAATGAAATATGCAATAAACATTAATTTAATAACATTATATGTAACATACAACCCTAATAAACTTTACAGATAAGAAAAAATAAAAATAAACATAGTTATTTCAAAGAAAAAAGCATCAAATTCCAAGAAAATTTGAAATGCAACGCAGAGAATTCTGGGAACATCAGTTTACGTTTTTTTTATTACTGTTAACCATTTAACAAGTTTGTACTGCAGCATTTTACACAGTTTTTTTTACTGTTAAAATCAGTCATTTTTACAGTGTCTACAGAGACACCTTCATCTATGTTTTTTTTTTTTTTTTTACATTTATCCTTTGCTGCTTATGATATCCCACTATCATATGTGTTTGAGTCTGTGAAAGTTGAGATAAAATATAAAATAGCATCTAAAGTTGGTTTCCTTTTATGTGTAAATGCATTTTTGAACAATTTTCTCAACATCTGCATCATTTCAAGCTAGAAATTAGAAATTCAAAGCTCTCTCTATTTAGTTTTTTTTTTTTTTTTAGTTTATTATACTGCTTCAGAAGCATGTACAAAATCATTTTCTTGAGTTACCTTCATTCACAAATGCTGCCTGTGAATTTACTGTAACAAAGAAACTGCCAAAGCTTTTGGACACAGTCTCCAGCTCCTTCCTTTAGAAATGGCTGCTTACAAAATGGCCTTTTTGAAGGCTCTGTCAGAAGAAAAATGCATAAAAAAAAGAAAAACAACCTCAGGACAGTTTGTTCATTTATTCAAAGCCTGTTTCTCTGATGTATAGTAAAAGACAGACACTGTATTGTACCCATGTTTGTTGTTAATTCATTCCAGTTGTGTGGTCACTTCCTGCACTGCTGCACAGCTTCTTATTTGCTTACAGTTGCTCAGCCACAGGTCCACAGCACAACTCAACCACATAAGTAGCAGTGTTGTTAATCGCATCTTAGAAATCAGTAGGGGATGAAGCCTCCAAGAGCTGGATGAAACCTGCTGTTCGGTATTCTGAGGCTGACAACTGTGAGTAATGAGGTCATAATGTGCAGAACACGAAGGGAACATAAGGTAGGTCAAAGGTTGCTTTGGCCCCCACTGGTTAATTAATTTATCTTCCCTTACGAAAGGAAAATATATTTACCAATATATTTCTTAAAATATATTGTGATATATTGTAATATATTATTTTCCCTTTTTATTTTCTAATATTTCATATATTTGAATACATTTAATAATATATTGATGATACATATATTATATAATATATTGCAAAATATACAAATGATTGCGGCTTTTAATATATTGCAATATATTGGAAAAATATAAATATATATAAGAATATATGCCTATATATTACATGATATTTTCCAATATATTGCAATATATTTTTGTTTCATAAGGGCTTCTCTCACTCAAACACACAAACACACAAACATCCACACACACACACACACACACACACACACACATCAAAGCTTTTCATTGGGGTCCACAGTAAAAACACAATTCATTCAGGCCACTGCGGGGGTGGGGGGTGGGATGTTAAGGTACTACCAAGATTGTGGTTAAATTAACATTCCTATGTGATGATGCTTGTTATTAAGGATGTGCCAAAAGTTGAATACATTATTTATAATGGCACAATAACTAACAAATTGTAACATATAATAATAATAATTATTATTATTTTTTTTTTTTGTATTTACTAATTGTGCTTGGTGGATAACAGATGAGCCGGTGTAAGCACAATATTTTAGATAACTAAAATTACAATTTAATAGTGAGTGTGTAAAATGAATGTAAACCACAATCAAATAGTTGTTGTGGTTTCAGATACAAGCTTATGAATTTCTCATGGCAACCATATTGAGAGTGAGGAGTTGTCGTCATAGCAAAGAGCCCCTCCCCTCTATATCACAGTCTCCGCCATGTTGGCAGGACACCGGCGGTGAAACAGGATTGTTTACATGTGTTGTTAACTCGGTAGTAGAGGAGGTTCTCGCAATTCCGCACTGTTTTACCATGCCTGGAAGTTACTGCTGTGTTAAAAACTGTTTCAGTACCTCACACGATACATATGGAACACATAGGAACAACGGAATACAGTTTTTTTTAGGTTACACCAAGTGCAAAACAGTGGTATTTGGAGAAGCTCTAAGGCATCCAAAATATCGACCCATAAGTCTCCTTTCTTTCGCCTTATCTTTTTGCATTGCTTTAATTTCTTCCTTTTCTTTCTTGTATTCGTAGATCTGACATAATAAATGTGCACAGATGGGCGCCTCTGTGCAGTTCTGAAGGCATTGTCCTACCATCATGGCCGACCGGCTCAGACCCCTCCCAAATCAACCCAAATTCGGCACGTGACTCCTCACTTTCAATACATTCAAACTTTCCTAAAGGCTGGTCTGAAAAGGCAGCTACATGAGTAGAAACATGTAAGCAGAAGCCTCAGTTGTTAAAATATACACCGGAAATCCATAGCATCAGTTCTCTCTTTCACATATGGTTGGACAGTACTGTATCATCTGATTTGTTTAAACCGGCCAGCCATTCAACTACTGATGGAAATGTACATTATTTAATATAATATGTACAAATTAAAAATGGAGAAAGGGATTGCAGAAGATTTTCATCTGCACTTAAGCACACCAAGTCAAACTATCTGCTCCACTTTCACTTGGGTAACTGAACTAGTAAATGTTACACAATGCCATGTGACAATATTGGATTAATTTATCAATATAAGTTTGAACCAGAAACTGATTCAAAAAGAAAAAAAAGAAAGATGAATAGCAAATTGTATATGGCCGTCCACAAACTGATGCATCAGAATGGTAATGCATTTTATGTAGCACTCTGTAAAATGACATAACAGCAACTGATGTCACTGGTATTTGGCTTGTCTATGTTATCAAACAGCTAATAATGTGTTGCTAATGTTACACAAACCTTGCTCCTGTTCACTATCTCAGACAGCTATAAAAATCCCCACCCCACATGTTTGTAACAGTAGTAAACGAGGGCTGTTTCAAACCACATTTTTGAATCTTTCTTTCGTACACTGAGGTTTAAAGAAGAAAATACACAGCAATGGTGTTGACTGATGATTTTGCACATCAGAATCAGAATGAGCTTTATTGCCAGGTATGTTTACACATACAAGGAATTTGTTTTAGGCCCCGTTTACACTAGTGTGTTTTTGTTTTAAAACAACGTTTTAGAATTACACTACCTAACCGAAAACGCATGTCACATGACCATTCATGCCCACTGGGCATGCACATAAAAGTGTAAACAAGAAGTTGGTTGCTAGTCACTGGCAAGTTCAACAATGAGCATGATGGGGACTAAAAACAAAGACGTCTTATATCTGTGAACAGATAATGAGGTGGAATTGTTACTCAAAACTAATGATGTCAAGGCAGCCGGAAATGTCGATTTGGAGTCATGCCAAAACAAATACAGCCACATACTCAACAGAGACATGATACGGTTACACGGTCGTCAAGGATATGCAGAGATCACTGTGGGCAGCCACGCCATCGTTTTCGAAAGTCTCCGTTTGAGTCTGTTTACACTGAAACGCAACTCCTGAGTTTTCAAACTAAAATGGAGTCAGCAGCATTTTTTTATTTTGGAATGTGGAAAATTCAAGGGCAGTGTAAACTGTAGGCATAACTGTAGCAAAAGTTATGCATTTTAAAACGAAAATGCACTAGTGTAAACGGGGCCTTAGTGACAGAAGCTCCACAGTGCAACAGAATGATGAGACAGGACACAGATAATAATAAGAATAATATAAAAATATACAACATAGACAATGTACAAAAAAGCAAAAACAAAATATAATATAGACTATTATAATGTGCATGTATGATGTTTGCAAATTTGAAATGTAAACAAGTATAGTGTTAAATAGGTAATGTATATAGTGTTGTGTATTCCAAGATTATTGTTAAGAGTTCATGAGATGGATTGCCTGAGAGAAGAAACTGTTCCTGGGTCTGGCCATTTTGGTGCTGTAGGTCGCAATAGTTCAAAGAGGGTGTGTGCTGGATGGGAGGGGTACAGAGTGATTTTACTGTCCCTTTTGCTCACTCTGGAAAAGTACGATTCTTGGAGAGAAGGGAGGTTGTACCAATGATTTGCTCAGCAGTCTGGACTACCCTCTGTGGTCTTCTGAGGTCAGATTTGGTAGCTGAGCTAAACAAGACAGTTATAGAATTGCAGAGGACAGATTCAATGATGGCGGAGAAGAACTGTTTCAGTAGCTCCTTTGGCAGGTTGAATTTCTTCAGCTGTCTTTTTCAAAATGAAGACTATGTGATTGTCCCACTTCAGGTCCTGGGACATGGTGTTGCCCAGGAACCTAAATCTGTCATTATAATGCTGTTCATGATGGTGAGTGAGGGGATAAAAGGGGGGAGGGTTCTCCTGAAGTCCACTGTCATCTCCACAGTTTTGAGCGTGTTGAGCTCCAGGATGTTAAGGCTGCACCAGACAGCCAGAGCTGAAGTCCACATTCAGGATCCTCACATAAGTCCCTGTTCTGTCTTGATGTTGCAGAATGTAATGCAGTCCCATGCTGACTGTGTCATCCACAGACCTGTTTGCTCTGTAGGTAAACTGCAGGGGGTTCAGTAAGAGTCAAGTGATGTCCTTCAGATAAGCCAAAATTAGGCCAGCTGGTCAGCACAGGATTTCAGACAAGATGGTGTAACTCCATCTGGGCCTGGTGCCTTTCTTCTTTTGTTCTTTCTGAAGACCTGATGCACATTATCTTCAGTGATTTGGAGTGCTGGGGGAGGGGAAAGGGGATTACAGGAGGTGTGAATGGTGTTTTTTCAAACCTACAATAAAACTAATTCAGATCGTCTTCACTGATTCTCCACAGTGCTGGGGGATGGTGTCTTTTAGTTGCTGATCTCTTTCAGGCCTTTCCATACTGAAGCAGGATCACAAAAAAAAGGTTATTTAGCTTTCCAGTATAATTTCTGTTTGCCACTCTGCCATTCCTCTTTGCCATCTGCATTTCAAGTGTGTTTTTGGCCTGTTAATACAAGAATCTACCCTCATTTCTGCAAGCATCTTCTTTGGCCTGACGTAGCTGTCTGAGTTTTGGAGTGAACCATGGTTTGTTGTTGTTGTATATTAAATAAGTCCTGGTAGGAATGCACATATATTCACAGAAAATGATATTATAAAACAGGCTTGTAAATCCTGCTCTGCTTCATTAGTCCATCTTTTTACAGTCCTTAAAACAGGTTTGGCTGATATTGAGCATGGCGTTAGTTCAGTCAGGCCATGTTAGTCACGCTTGCATCAGCTGATAGTCAGCTGTTCCTGACGTGTACCAATCCAGTCTTGACACCTATCACCTGCGGTCTATTTAAATTCCCATTATTCGGTGTCTCTTCTATCGCATTGCTGCTTGCAATTAACTCCCTCCTCCAACCCCAACTCCACCAACTGAACCTGTAATCCGATCGAACTTGTTCTTTCTTTACAGTGTCTTCATTGATAGCAGTCTCTATCACATTTTGTTTACAACTCATGTAATTGTGAATTGTAATTATATATGCTTATAATGGTTCTGTTCTGTACCCCAGGGGGGTTTTTCTTGCTGCTCTCCCCGCTCTGTCCAAGCATGGCTGCATGGACAGGCATGTGGAGTGTTGCCCAGAACATAACCATACCGGCAACACTAACTGTTTGCAATTATAATTGTCATAAATATACTTGACGGAAGTGGACCTGATTGAATTCAGTTTCTCCCTGTAGGTTGGTATAAGATGAATAAAACAGTAATCAAAGTTCCCCAAAGCTGTCCTTGGAACAGAGTGATATGCATTCTTTATTGTGGTGTATAAGTGATCCAATATATTACTGTCTCTGGTGGGACATGTGATGTACTGTCTGTATTTTGGCTGTTCACAGGAATGATTCAATCAGAGTCCAGGTGTTGTTATTCTGTGTCTGTGATCTGATCTGCTAGTTTTTGTTCACGTGCACTGGCGGAAGAATGTAAACACTCACAAGAATGAACGAGCAAAACCTCCACGGCAAATAGAACTGCTTGCAGTTAATGGAGAGTGCTTCCAGATCAAGACAGCACATTTAACACTGTTAGATCTGTACACCACCTTTTGTTGATGTAAAAACGTCAACTGCGTTGCAATCTTCTCTAAACAGCTGAAAGCCTGGCAGATGGAGTGTGCTGGAATGGCGTCATTCAGCCCGGTTTCCTTGAAACTCAGAGCTGCAGGGTTTAAAAAATCCTTCTTTGTCCTGGAAAGCAAAATAAGTTTGTCCATTTTGTTGGGTATAGAGTGGAGATTCGCCAGATGGATGCTAGGCAATGGCGTTTGAAATCCGCACTTTTTTGAGCTTGACGAGCGCGACAACTCTCTTCCCCCATCTGTGCATCCTGAAGCACTTGATCAGCGCAGCTGCTCAGCCGTTTACAACATTCAGTAAAATGTCAGAATAATTTAAATCCAGTATACGATTTTGTGGTGCATTGTCCCGAATGTTCAGCAGTTCATCCCTGGTGAAACTGATCATGTTTGAAAAAAAAAAAAAGAAAAAAAAAAAACAGTACTAACACTGGCCATGGCAAGTTTTCCTGGGTTGTCTGTATATAAAAACAGCAGATAGACATATAAACGATCTTAAAAACTAGATTTTCATCATGGGGTCTTAATAAGATATTAATATATTGTAATACAGAATAACATAATTACATTTAAAACAAGCATCTGGTCTGACCTCCGTACACATCCAGTTTTATTCAAATGCAGATACAGAAAGATTTTTTGTTTATAGATACACAGATATTGACTTTGCTGCAAACCCCTACTTATCATGATTTTTGGATTGGGAGGAAGATTGCATTGCTCATGTTTGGTTTGGTTTACAGTCTACTAAATCCGATGTACATCTACTAAATCCGTTCCATAATATCTTGATGAATATGAATACATAATGAATAATGCATTCTTATAAGCATTATATATATATATATATATATATATATATATATATATATATATATATATATATATATATATATATATATATATATATATATATATATATATATATATATATATATATATATATATATATATGATATCTACACATCCAAAGCTTTGTTCTAACATGGTTCCAGGTGGTCTGATCACAAGTTGTTAGGCATGACAGTAATTTTTTTCCACTTTGTAGTAGCATGCATCTCCAGTGAAAGCGCTTGTGATCAGATTTTAAGGGGATGATCTTTGATTTTATTTCTCTATTTTTGACTATATTTTGACACTGCATGACTGGATAGTTTCCAGACAGCCCTCGTATTACAGTATTTCCCTCACCATGTTAGCGATGCTTCAGACTGATAAAGCTCCAAAGAGCACAAAAAAAAAGCAGCAGTTTTAGTCAAGCAGCTGTATTAAATGAACCTTTGATTGCTTCACTTGATGTTCTTGAGGTGTAATATGCATACTTTACTTAAATTCTCTCACTTAATGTGTGGTTACATTACCTCTTACAAGAGTAAAAGACTGTGATATTTGACAAAAAAAAAGGTAACATTTAATTAACATTTTGATTATGTAAAACAATTTGAGTCACATTTTATGTTTGAACGGTGTTAAACAAATAAAGCTGTATTATTATTACTTATTATTATTATTTTAAGGACCAGTTTTCACTATTAAGTAACATTCACATCACTTGCATATTGGCTGTTTATTAGTACTTATGAAACACATATTAATGCCTTATTCTGCATGACCATATTTTAGATTACTGTTAATAAACAGAAAATTAGGATTTTACTGAGGCAAACGTTCTATTTAATAGTTAATAAAGAGAATTGGACCCTAAAAACAAAGACCAAACAATTATATCCAAGCAAAAAAAAAAAAAAAAAAGGAAGAAAGAAAGAGGGAAAAAATGTCAGGGATAGAACAAGAAAATATAATATCTAGGCTAAGACAAGAAAAGAAGATTGAATCAACTGGGCCCAAGATAAAGTCATTTGGATGGTGGGAAACTTATATTACCCTTGAGATTCCCTCTCGCCATGTAAAGTAAACACATGTTTCCGGAAATATTATCAAGAGAGGAGTGTCATATTTCCAGTGATGCATCTCAAGTGAGGCGTCCTCTATCAACATTACACACAACTTTATCAAAAACAACATAAAAGGCTCCAGAACTCAAATGTTTGTTTCTGAACCTGACACTACAGAGTAAAAGTGTATGTGTTTGTGTGTGTGGGCATGTTTTTGTGACATATCAGGACACAACTTTGTATAATGACATGGGTATGACAAAGGTATTACAAGCAGAGGGTGACTTATGAGGAAATAACCCATGTCCCCATTTTTCAAAATGCTTATAAACCATACAGAAAAAGTTTTTTTGAGAAAGTAAAAATGCACAAAGTTTCCTGTGAAGGCTAGGGTTAGGTGTAGGGTTGGTGTAGGACCATAGAATATACAGTCTGTACAGTATAAAAACCATTACACCTATGGGATGTCCTCACTTTTCACAAAAATGTGTGTGTGTGTGTGTGTGTTTGTTGCAAATTTCCTCACTTTTTTTTGAAGCTGTGTACATTAAGCATCTGCTTTTGACTTTAATTAATAGATCCTGGAATACCATTTTACATCAAATGTGCATTACAGCACTTGTGAGAACTCTTAAAATTAAATGACAATTAGAGCATTTCAAATTCATGTAAAGGTTACACTTTATTTCGATAGCCCTCTTTAGAAATTCTACTTACTAACTTTACAACTACGTGTCAACTAACTCTCATTAATTGGCAACATTATATCAACTAACTTTCAATAGAGAAGACTGCTAGGTAAGGGCAGTGGTTCCCAAACAGCATGCACCCTTTTCTAGTAGCACAATTCACTGTATATAGGGCTTTAGATTAGCTGTCTGGTCTCTTAAGTAAAATTCTCTTTCATTTGCCCCTTGAAAAAATATCACTTATTCCAGACAAGTATTAATGGCGAGATCTGTTACTGTTTATAAAATTTGACCTTCCAAAGTGGGAGTGACCATGTTACATTTGGAAGGTGTTAATGTCAAGCCCTGTCTGTATATTAGAAAATATAAAAATTTCAGTTAGAAATAAAAAGAATATGAAAGAATACTATAATTTATTACACTTTTTTTGTGAGATGGATAGCCCTGCAAGCTTGCACACATCATCAAAATCATTCTCTCGCACAGCCCTGGTGGTCAGTCTGCGCACCCCAATTTGGGAACCGCTGTGTTAAGAGTAAACATTAGGGTTAGTAGAAATGACAAATTATTTATAATGAGTAGATATTGAGCTCACAGTCTACTAATACTCTAATGACTGGTAGTATACGTGGTTGTAAATATACTTATAGTTAGTAGAATGTCTAAAGTGGACTGTCAAATTCAAGCATTACCATAAGTAAAAGCCATGAGACTGCTAGTATGCATTAAGTGTGGGACGAGTCTTAAAATTGTCTAGTTGTATGATAAATGCTTCTCTGTTATGTCCTACTGATATAATTAAAAGGATATAGTTAACTTTGAAATTACCACATTGTGTGATAGATTTACCTTTGTTGTTTGTGTAGTGTATAATAATTTCATTTAGTTCTAATATGTGATGTACTAGGCATACAGAATGAAAGAATTATCCAAAAAGAGTTACTCAATCATGCATTCAACATACATTTCGAACTTATTATAATAGAGTTTAATTAATTTGGAGTTTTAGCATTATGATACATATTTTTGGTAACTTCAAATTAGCAATGCTAATGATATCATTCCTTATCGTTATAGCTGTGGCATGGACTTATTTATTTATTTCTCACAGATTTAGAATTATTATTAAAACTTTATCTACATATTTATCTTTTTTATCATTCTACTTATCATCCCTGTGTAAGGGTCAGTAAGATGTTCTTTAAAAAATGCCTTTCTGTACAATGATTATAGAAGCTACATATACAGATTGATTAAATATTTATAATAAAATAATTGTAATTTGCTTTGCATGTAGAAGTTAGAAAGCATGGTTTGATGTGGATGTTAGCAGCTCTTTGTTGTCTCTAGTGTTGTCTCTGTGTATCTCTTTTCTACATGTAGGTCTCAAATACCTTTCTATCTCAGTTTCAGCTGTTGAGAAGATATGGGGTCAACACACACTCACGCACACAAACAGGATGAGGCATGGAGCCAGTCAAAACATCAGCAGGAGGCGCTTAGTTGATGAACTATTTGTCACCATTTTGACAGCCTGTATCTTGTGCATGTGTAACTTTTTTGGTTGGGTGATCTGGGTGTTACCTCTGTGAAGCTGAAGACACAGCTCTACTTCATTGTTACCGACCCAAGAGTGAAGCTTTTAAATTAAACCTCTGTAATACAGCTGAGTAACAGGATCTGTAGGAGGGACCCAGGAACTGGTATGTGAACCAAGGTCAGGAATAGGACAGAAAACCAAGTTTAGAACTGTTTAACATGCAAAAGAATAGGACTGTCAACAGTTAAAGATAACATAAGATAATATGAAGAGTTTGCTTCCAAAACGCAATAAACAACATAAAAAAAAAAAAAAAAAAGAGTTTCCGCCAAAATCTGTATTGTTTCTGGTCGGTATTGAAAAGTCAATTTCTATTTGCAGAGTTATCAGGTCATGTTTTCTCCCTTTTTCCAAACTGTGACAAGCACCAGTCTCCCTTTTTTGCAGAATGCGATATATCTGCTCAACCAATCACAGCGCACCATTCCATGCACTGTAAACGGTAACAACCAATCACAGTGCACCATTCCACACACTCTAGAAAAAGACTAGCAGACCAAGTAAGAGTCACAGTCAGCCAACAAGGCATTCTTCTGGGACAGCATTCCAGTCAGTTGACCACCACCTCAAGGGAGGTCGAGTGCCTCACAGCCCAAGTAGCGGACCTCAATGTCCAGATTCAGAAGCTCCAGCTTGAAGCCTTGGCTGGCAGATCGGCTACTACCTTTAGCCATCCCCAGTCTCATGCTGAGCCTGAACCCCATGCCAATAGTCTGCCGCCATATGATGGGGACCCTAACTCCTGCCAAGCCTTTCTGTTCCAATGCTTTCTGGTCTTCACCCTCCAGCCTCGGCACTATGTTACAGAGGAGTCCCAAGTTGCATTCGTAATCTCTCTTGAAAGGAAAGACCTGGGACTGGGCAACAGCTGTGTGGGATGCCCGTGCTCCATTCTGTGCCACTTTCCAGGACTTCAGAGCAGAGATGATGAAACTGTTTGACTGCTCTTCTCAGTGCGATGAGGCAGCTGCCCAGTTAGCGCGTTTGAGCCAGGGCAGATGTTCAGTCACCGATTACTCCATCCAGTTCAGAACTCTGGCAGCCTCCTGTGACAGGAATGAGGCAGCTTTTCATGAAAGGTTTCGGGAAGGTTTGGATGACGACATCCAGGATGAGATTGTTACTCACGAGCTGCCTCAGAGTCTAGACACCCTTGTGGATCTGGCCCTCCGTGTGGAAGGGCGCCTTCAACGTCGACATCAGCGTTGTGCTGCTCATTCCTCCTGGATGCTGAAGGGGGGCGCCCCTAGTAGTGCTTCCACCTCCTTGTCACCATCAACAGACCCTGAGCCTATGCAATTTGGGCGTCTTCGCCTTACCCCTAAAGAGAAGCAAGATCGTTTGATTCAGGGCCTGTGTCTGTACTGCGGGAAGCCAGGCCATCGAGCTATCCAGTGCCCTTTAAAAGCCAGAGCCCATCAGTAGTCCGGGGGATCCTGGTGGGTGCTACTCCTCATGTAGACTCCCCCATCTCTCGTACCCTGTTAAAGGTCTCTATTCAGCATAAGGACTCCTTTCATTCCTGTTCTGCACTGGTTGACTTTGGTGCCGAAGGCAACTTCCTGGATGCCTCTGATGTGGCACGGTGGGGTATTCCTACCATTCCTCTTCCTTCTCCTATTTCTGTCCGCTTCCTGAATGGTCTCCTCATCTCTTCCATCACCCATTCCACTACCTCTGTAAGTTTAACTGTGTCCGGCAATCACCGGCAATCACACTCCTAGATTCCCTGGGTGCTCCTGTCTTTTCTTGGGCACCCATGGCTGGTGCAGCACAACCCTCATGTGGATTGGTCCGGCAATTCTGTGTTCTCTTGGAGTCAGTCATGTCTTGCATCTTGTCTTGGTTCTGCTTTGTCTCCTGGCTCTGTGTCTTCTGTTTTTCAGGTTGAGGAGGGTGATCTTGCCGGGGTCCCGGAGGGGTACTGTGATCTTTGTCAGGTCTTCAGCAAGTCCCGGGCCACATCCGTGCCTCCTCATCAGCCGTATGACTGCGCCATCGATCTCCTCCCAGGCACTTCTCCGCCCAAGGGTCATTTGTATTCCCTGTCTGGTCCTGAGAGAGAGGTCATGGACAAGTATATTCAGGATTTCTTAAATGCCAACCTCATCTGGCCCTCTTCCTCACCTGCTGGGGCTGGGTTCTTCTTTTTTAAGAAGAAGGATGGCTCAATGACATCACTGTAAGAAACAGGTATCCTCTGCCTTTGATATCAACAGCCTTTGAGTTTTTTAAAGGGAGCCAAGGTCTTTACCAAGCTAGACCTCCGTAATGCCTACCACTTGATCCGTATACATGAGGGGGATGAGTGGAAGACAGCATTTAACACCCCGACAGGACACTTTGAATACGGGTTCCTACACTTTGGGCTTACTAATCCCCCAGCTGTCTTCCAGGCCCTGGTGAACGACGTGTTGAGAGACATGGTGAACAGATTTGTCTTTGTGTACCTTGATGATATTCGTATCTTCTCTCCCTCATTGCAGGTCCACACTAAACATGTCCGTCAGGTGCTACAATGGCTGCTGGAGAACCAGCTGTACGTCAAGGCGGAGAAGTGCGTGTTCCATGCCAAGTAGGTTTTGTACTTGGGGCATATTATCTCGACGGAGGAGATCAAGGCCGATCCCGCTAAGGTAAGGGCCGTGGCCGAGTGGCCAACCCCTGACTCACGGAAGGTGTTGCAGCAGTTCGCCAACTTCTATAGGCGATTCATCAGGAACTTTAGCCTGGTTGCTGCACCCTTAACTGCACTCACCTCACCTAAGGTATCGTTCATTTGGAAATGTACAAGCTCAGGAGGCCTTTGGTGCTCTCAAGTCCCGATTCATCTCTGCTCCTGTTCTTTGTCTCCCAGATCCGGAACGGCAATTCATTGTTGAGGTGGATGCTTATGATGACGGGGTAGGCGCGGTCCTGTCCCAGTGGTCCCCAAAGGATGGGAAGGTTCATCCTTGCGCCTTCTTTTCTCACCGTCTGAGCCCGGCCGAGCGAAACAATGACATAGGTAACAGGGAGCTGCTGGCAGTAAGGCTGGCCTTGGGGGAGTGGCGCCACTGGTTGGAGGGCGCAGAGTTGCCCTTCTTGGTCTGGACGGATCACAAGAATTTAGAGTATATCTGTTCGGCCAGGAGGTTCAATGCTCGCCAAGCCCGCTGGGCACTTTTTTTTGGGCGGTTTAATTTCTCCCTCTAGTATCGGCCAGGATCCCAGAATGTTAAACCTTTCTCGTTTGTTTCGAGAATCCCGGGGAGGAGGTGAGTCCCAGTACCATTCTCTCCAGAGAGGTGGTGGTGGGGTCCCTTTCTTGGAAAGTCGAGCGACGGGTAAGGGAGGTCATGCGCGAGGGGGAGGTCCCAAGGGGGTGTCCAGGGGGGCCGTTTGTTTGTACCGGCTGCACTGCGTCCTGAGGTCCTTCGGTGGGGTCATGAGTCCAGAGTTGCCTGTCATCCAGGGGTTCAGAGATTGCTGGCTGTCCTCCGTCAGCGATTTTGGTGGTCATCCATGGTCCAAGATGTCAGGCAGTTTGTGTTGGCTTGCTCCGTTTGTGCTCAGAATAAGACTTCTAACCAGTCTCCTGTTGGTATGTTACAGCATCTACCCATTCCCTCTCGTCCATGGTCACATCTGGCCCTTGATTTCGTCACTGGCCTTCACCTGCCGAGAGGTAACACCGTTAATCTGACGGTGGTGGACCGCTTCTCCAAGTCGGCCCATTTTATCCCCTTACCCAAACTCCCCTCCACCAAGGAGACTGCTCAGGTGGTCGTGGACCATGTCTTCCGGATGCATGTGGTCTCCGACAGAGGACCACAATTCGTCTCCCGGTTTTGGAGAGAGTTCTGTAGACAGATCGGGGCCTCTACGAGTCTGTCTTCAGGTTTCCACTCCCAGACCAATGGGCAGGCCGAGCGAGCTAAGCAGGATCTCGAGCGTGCTCTCTGCTGTCTAGCATCACAGAGTCCGAGCTCCTGGAGACAGCAGTTGTCGTGGGTTGAATATGCCCACATTCCCTCCCGGTGGTGTCTAGTGGGTATGTCTCCTTTTCAATGTTCTGTCGGTTATCAACCACCCCTTTTCCCTGCACAGGAACCCAAAGCCGCGGTCCCGTCTGCCTTGGCCTTTGTCCGTAGGTGTCGGTGCACCTGTAGGAGGACTGAGGAGGCCTTGGGCCGGGCTTCCAGACGGATCAAAATGGCGGCTGACCGTCACCGGACTCCGGCTCCCCAGTACGTTTGCAGTCAGAAGGTATGGCTTTCCACCAAGGACCTGCCTCTCCGGGTGCCTTCTCGTAAGCTGGCACCCAGGTTTATTGGGCCATGTCGCATCACCAAGGTTCTCAGTCCGGTGGCAGTGCGGCTCAAGCTTCCTCCCACGCTTGGTCGGGTTCACCCTGTCTTTCACGTGTCCAGGGTTAAGCCTGTGTTTAGGTCCCCCCTTAATCCTGTTGTCTCTTCCCCTATACCCCCTCCCCCTCTTCATCTAGTGGATGGTACTCCAGTTTACACTGTGAGAAAGCTTTTGGATGTTAGACGCCGTGGTCGGGGTTTTCAGTATCTAGTGGACTGGGAGGGCTATGGTCCTGAGGAGAGGAGTTGGATTCTGGTTCGAGATATTCTGGACCATACTCTGATTGAGGACTTCCGCCGGTGACGAGGTGAGCCCTTCCTGGTTGCGCCTGGTGGCGCTGCTGGAGGGGGGGACACTGTCATGACTTAGGTCTGAGTTGCTGTGTTTTTGTCTTGTTGTCTGTGTGCCTAGACTCAGAACACATGGGTTTTGTTTTGGCAGCTCATGTGTTCTGCTGTCAGTGTTATTTCTTCCCCCTCCCACTCATTACCCTTATTTCTCTGTGTTTTGTCACACCTGTAGCCACTCTTTCCTCATTAGCTCTCCTCTTTTAGTTACTCTCATGCTCTGTCTTTTTTCAGACCGTTGTAATTGTTTAATGCTTCGCTGGTGACCGTCTTGTCCGGTTTGCCTAGTCCTGCCTTGTTATGTTGTTTTAGGCTCCAAGTGTTTTTTGAATTTTGTTTTTTGTCTGGAACTGTTCCCTCTCTTCCTGTCAGACTTGACTGGTTCTGCCTCCGGTCCTTACATCGCTTTTCTGTTGGGATCCTCCAATACTTGACTCCATCTCGTCTCTGCACATATCCTCTCATTCAGGGAGTTTGGTGGGCCTTCGACGTTGTGTCCCAAGGACTCTCAGTTCAGTGTGACTCTGACTTTGCGTCCCCAATGACGCTCTGGTTGATGTGACTTGACATTGCGTCACAGAAGACGCTTGGACCGGTCTCCGCTGAGAGGTTTCTTTTGCCCTGTGGAGTGATCATTGTTTTGTTTTTCCTGTTTGCCCAGTGAGGGCTAAAACCTTTTGTTACCTGCAACTGAATCCTGCATATTCCTGACAAAAGTGTCATGTATGAGGGGACCGAATTTGTATATGGTACTGTAGTTTACATCTGTGTACATAATACTTTGAAAATCATTCTGTTGTTCTAAGTTACTTAAACACAAATGCAAGTGCATTAGCCTAAGGTTAGCAAATGTAAACAAAATTAATTTGCATTCAAAATAACATTTGGTTGATATTATAGGCCAGTGTTGGGCGATATGGTCATTTTTCAAATCATCATATCGTCAGTCTGCGAGCCAAGCTCAGTTTCAGTAGAGTTGGTGCATTCAGGAATTCAGGTGTTTGTAGGAAATCTAAAGAAACATCTCGCAGCATTTTGCAGATACTGACTTTCTTGCCCCTAAGGAACATTTCCACTCACAAGTGGAAGTTTGCATTCACTAATGCTGGAATGAGATTTTATGAGAAAACTTTGTTTTTAAAGGGGGGGTGAAATGCTAGTTTTCACTCATTATCCTGTTAATCTTGAGTACCTATAGAGTAGTACTGCATCCTTCATAACTCCAAAAAGTCTTTAATTTTATCATATTCATAAGAGAAAGATAGTCTGTACCGATTTTTCCCGGAAAAACACGACCGACTGGAGGCGTGACGTGTGGGCGGAGCTAAAGAATCACGAGCACGAGTAGGGTTTTGCGTTGAGAGCGTTTGGAAGCTGTGACACCGTGAGGAAAAAACCAACCAAAACAAACCATGGCTAACAGTCAGATTCAGCGTATATTTATGATCCAGAATCAGATCCCGATGCTGAAACTGAACGAGAGCAGCAGCAGCAACGACTCGCTCCGAGCGGGGCTTGAACCCGGGTCTCCGGCATGGGAGGGGATGCACTAACAAGGAGGCAGAGATATTTTAAGCAGTTTTACTCACCGCCTGCGGTTCCAACACACGATCGTGGCCCTTTTTCGTTGGGATTGCATCATCCTTAAGAAATAAACGATGCGCAAATCTGTCGTCAAACTGGGCCATGTTTGTAAAACAAGCATCTTCGAAATGCAGGGAACAAACACAAACACTTGCACAACTCCGTTGATGCTCCGTAAAAATAAACTCCATCCACTGGTCCCTTAATGCTGTTTTTTTTTGGTAATCTGTGCAGGGTTGTTTTGCCCCCTGGCAACCAAAAATACACTTCTTTTGTGACATTTCGCGACGCTCTCGCTCTGATCACTGAATGCCTCTGCTCTCAGTGCTCTGCTATACGGGAGCGCGCGCTCTTCCGGCAGACGTGACCTAGGACCCATATAAGGAAATTCCGCTCCATCTAACGTCACACAGAGCCATACTCGAAAAAAAAAACTTTCCGAAACTTGTGACAAACCGGAAGGAGTATTTTTGGAACAGAAATACTCCTTCAAACGTACAACTTAATTTTTGAAACTTTGTCCATGTTTAGCATGGGAATCCAACTCTTTAACAGTATAAAAAACTCAGTATGCATGAAATAGCATTTCACCCCCCCTTTAATGTTGGTGCTAGTAAAGGATTTGAGAACTAATGGCCTGGTTTCACAGACATGGCTTAGACTAAGCCATGATCATAGTTCGATAAGGACATTTAAGTAATCATTAATAAGTAATTTCATTAACATGCCTTAAAAAATATTACTGGTGTGCGTCTTGAGACAAAACAAAAGCACTGATATTTTTAAAGATCAGTCATTGCAATTTTCTTTCAGTTGAAATGGCTCAGATTTACATTTTATTTTGGGGCTAGGCTTAAGCCTTGTCTGTGAAACCAGGGGTACAAGTAACACTGTTTGGTAATATTTTACAATAAGGTCTCATTTGTTGTACATGGAATGCATATTATTATTATTATTATTTTTTTTTTTTATATATTTATTATTATTTTTCTTTAATCAAATGTGTGTGTGTGTGTGTGTGTTAGTTATTCTATATGTTTTGGGGACAAAATGACTCCACAAGGATAGTAATACCAGTAAATTTGGACCTTTCTAGGTCCACAATGAGGAAACAGGCTTATACATCATAGGGAATGATGTTTTCTATGATTGGGAAATTAGGTACTTTTGTATGCAAGTAGTAAGTAAGTATGTAATCATAACATTTTTAAACTTTAAATGAAGTCTGGCGTAAACAGCCTCTGGATGTTTTTAATTATTATCATATTTTTTATGTATAGTTTCAACTACAGTTACCATTCAAGTTTGCAGATACACCGCTGCACTGACTTAAATATGATCACTTTCCTTAAAATTCAGCACAATTCTCTTCTACCTCAAATCCTTTGTAAGAGTAAGAAACCTGTCTTTCTTCCACTCATGGACCGTAAGGGACAAAACTCAACAGCTCGTTCAGCATGTCAGAGTCAGTATAAGTTTAGTGCCCAGCTGATATGAAACACAAAACAGAAAAGCTTGGAGCTCAGCTTAAGCGGGATGAGATCCAACCACAGACCCGGGCACCTCAGGACAGACCACCAAAAACAAAAAAAGACCACTAAATAACAAATGTGCTCCATGACTGTTTTAAAAGACATTGATTTTGCATTAAAAAAAGAATAGAAAATCAGAAGACAACTGAACAGATTGTTTTTTAAGAGCTTCATTCTTCTATTCTTGGAGAAATACATCTGTTTAAGTGGATTGTACTTACTATGCCCATTAGAACAAGGGGATTTCCGTCCAACATGATTAGGTGATGGACACCTTCTTGTAACTGGTGGATGCTGAAGACTGTCATGACCTTTAGTGTCTGATGATTTTGTGACACTGATTTCAGGCTTTCTTGCTGATCCATCTGCAGGGCTTGGTGGCTCACTTTTCCTGACGGTGGTCTCTGGGAGTTTAGCACTAGCATGGGGAATGGTGATAGATGCTGCATGTTTAATGGGGTCAATGGTCTCCAGTGTCTTGTTGAAGGTGACTGAGTGCTTCTGCGTTTCATGGGTCTTTCCGTGGCTCAAGATATCTGGCCTCCTCAGCCCAAACCGAGCCGTGACAGGACTAGGACACAGTAACATTTTATTTTGTTTATTTTGGTTGCATTTCATCCATTACACAAGCTAGGACTAATATGCATTATACAACTGTTAGTTCTTCAGATTAGTCAAAGTGCTCATATTTCATATAACATCAGTGAATGCTGTTTGTATCACTTTTTCTCTGTTGGCATAAATCTGCTAGTCAAATATTATTCTTGTTGGCTGAACAGAAACAAACTTATTTCTGATTTCTAAAACCATTTTGTGAATTCAGAAGTATTGCAATTATATATATATATATATATATATATATATATATGAAAGATTGAGCTCCTTGTTCAACACAGTATTACCAGTTACTTTTCAGATTTTTGCTCCATTGACAAATATTATTTTGAACAAAAACAAAGCAGAATCAAAAACATGACATGTCTCTGAGTAACACACATCAGTGGTTGTTCCTAAATGAATCAGTGTTGAACAAATTAGTTGAGTACAACATTCAGTGACACACAAAAATAAACTGACTGCTGTATAATGCATATTTCAAGCCAACTAAACAGATCTAACTCTCATACTGAATGAAAATCAGGTTTTGCTGTAAATCCTGAGAAGATTGGAGTACCTGGACTTTCAAGACCTATGCATTTTCACTCTCAGAATTTTGTGCAATATTGAAATCAGTCTGCTAAGAGGCTAGAGACTAGTCTTATTTTATTCTGTTTGTGAACAACAAAGCTGTTTTTTTTTATCTCTCACTTTTACCAAAAGTGCTTACAGCAAGACCATACAGCTGATACTGCCAACCACACAAGACAATTTTTGTTTTGCCAGTAAAATGTAATAACTGACGGTGACATGAACATTGCAACTATACATGTTTAAGTGTATACCTGGGAGAGCCTTCAATAGCTTTGCCATTGTTGTTGGATGAGATGAGCCCAGCTCATAATACCATCTGCTAGCCTGGGACATTGCCAAACGCTGGACATTGGATGGTGCTTGTCGTGTGTGAGGTAATGAAGAGTGTGAGGAGGAGTCCACAAAAAAAAAAAAGAAAACTTGAAATGCTGGTTAAAAGTGTTAGAAACCAGTTACATAGTAGAAACCAAAAAGAGGTTCCACTTCCTCACTGATATAATCGCACCCTTGGTCATTTGTCTTCCTTAAAAATTAAAAGCACAGACCACATACAGTAGATCAAACATAATGATTTTTGCACTTTGTAACTCGGAAAACTTCCATTTTGGAAGATTTTTTTTTTTTTTTTTTTTTTTTTTTTTGAGAATAGATAAGATAGACATAAATACAGTTTATTCAGACCAACTACTGTATTGTACCTACTTCAAAAAAGTTATTTTTGATCTAAACTCAACAGACAACAAAACACAGGAACTGAGTACTGAGTGTCACACCTAACTGTGCCTGATCGCCACCTGACCTACCTACAGAAAGTGGAAATTACATACACAGTACTTTCTATCCATTTCTCTAAAAAAACAAAAAACAAAAAAAAAAACAATAGCAACAATTGAGTAATGGACAATTTATCAGATTATTTATGACTGTTATCATTCTGAGCTGTCTTTTAAACTAAAAGAGACAGAGAGAGAGAGATATTTACTTACCAGTGATTCTGTCTCGCTGCATAGCTGGATTATGGCTCCAAACAGCAACATGTGGTTTGTAGCATTTCTTCTCCTCTCCTTTTATTTGCAGACTTCCCATTTTGCTTTTTCAGAGAGTTTAGTCACTCTCTTCCTCTAGCCCCCCCCTCTCTGTTCAGTCACTTTGTTCTCCTTGTTTTTCCCCTTCTTTTTTTCTTTCTTTTTTTCTTCCCCAATACTGATCTTAAAATTGCTCAAGGTGTGTCACTGACAAATGTATCAATGGAACAATGGAACTTCACTGACATGTGCTGATCGTATGGTTTTATTCAATCTTCTTTCATCATTCTTTTGACCTCTTTTGACACTGAAGCTTTATTTTGTCTTTAAGATAAGCCATGTGACTATACGTAAACAGCCTGGTGCCCTCACTATGAAAGAAAGTGACAGGAAACTTAAATCACTGCATTTGATGTAGAATGTGAATTGCTAAATCCAGTTAATAGTTCTATGCATTACAAGACTTAAAGTTACAATGTAAAATTAACTGAGCTATTTCCATTTAGATTCAAGATGACACAAATTAAATAAATTATACTCACTCCTAGTCCATCCAAGATGTGGAGATGTGTTTCTTCTTTGTATCTTCAGATTTAAAGAAATTTAGCATTACATTGCTTTTGCTCTGCATTGCTCACCAGTCGATCTCCAGTAAATGGGTGCAGTCAGAATGAGAGTTCCAACAGCTGATAAGAGCATCACATTAATCCACAAGTAATACACATAACTCCAGTTTATCAATTAATGTTTTGTGAAGCATGCTTTTATCTGCTGTGTTGACTCATTCTGACAGCATCTGACATCAATTTACAGTTAAGTCCGTATATATTTGGACTCTGAAAGAATTTTCATAATTTTGCCTCTGTATGCCACCAGAATAGAATTAAAATGAGACAATCAAGATTAAATTAAAGTACAGACTTTTCAAAGGGTTGAACAAATTACAACCATTTTTTTGTACTTATGCTCAATTTCAGTTCGCTTCTGTACTCAGTCTGAGATAGCGACCTATCTCTCAGTTTTCCTCCAGCCTCAAAACAGCCGGCCAATCAACGAAACAGAGGGCGGGCTGAGAGCCGTGACATAGACGCTAAGCACCGAAAGTAAGATCATAGTTTAGGTTAGGGAAATCGAAAACGACAGTGGACATGGAGACACGGGATGCTATTCGCAGAGTGTTAGTTTTACATTTTGAATGGAGGTGATGTTGTGGCCCTAATCGCAACAGGTTTTGGGAATGTTTGTTGAAAAGATTTGCATAACACTGCCCAAATGTTTACGCAAAGAAAGAAGGCGTTACTTTGATTCTCTTTGTAGTATTGTCGTGGAGACAATGTGTTTCGTTGTGAAAGCGAAACTACTTTGTTTGGTCTTTCAAAAGAGGACACAACTAGAAATCAGTGATTAAGTTGTATTTACTACACTGTTCCAGAACAGTTCAACAAAATATTCAAGTGTGTGCAGCGCGTTTTACTAAGGACTGTTTCCTGAACCTGGGAGGTTAGCCTACAATGCCTGCTGTTCTGACTCACAGTCTGTAAGTACGTTTTCATATTTATAGAATTTGCAACTAATGATTCAAACATGATTTTTGAGCAGTATAGAATAGTGGCTTGTGTTTATGTTTGTGCGGCACGGTGCAATGCGATGAAGTAAAACGCAGTATAAGTCATTATAATCAGTGTAATAATTGTGTCCCCACTGAGTGCAACTAATGCCTCATGTGTAATGGGTTTTATTGGTTTTATCTCGTCGTACCAGGACACGCCATCACAATATGGTAAGGGCATAACATTTCTGTCACACACTTGAGGCATCCGGCCAATCACAATGCATGGGATAGCTGCCCAATCAGAGCACACTGTGCTTTTCAGAATGATGAGCTCTGTAAAAACCGTCGCATTTCAGGCGGGGCATAGAGGAGCAACAATAATGTACAGTAAGCGGAAAATAATGTGTTTTTTAGCATTTAACTGCATAAACACATTTCTTTACACTAAGTACACAAAATAATGTTGCCTTTTTAGCAACATCATATAACCCCTTTAATGTAGTTTTGAATGCAGCATGTTTGGATCATTATTAATACACACAGTCAGGTTAAAATTTAATGAACTGTGAAACTACCAGAATCCCCCCCCCCCAAAAAAAAGTGAGTCAGATTTTTGGACAAACCATACAGCACTACCCACATAGCAAACGGTCTTGGCCCAAATGTGGCCTCACTGCTGGCCTCCTGTCAGCAATGGCATGTACCCATTCAGCCAGAGCTGGGCCATGTGTTGCAATGATGGCACAGCGTGGATGGTAGCACTATATAGATAGCACAACATACTATGTACTTATTATAGTAATTACAATAACTATGTAATAACTAGGTACTAACCCTGAACCTACCCCTAACCCTACCCCTACCCCATGTAGTTACCTTGTATTACCAGAACTTTTTTTAGATAAATACACTGTAAGTACACTATAAGTACATGTTAGTACACTTACTGTAAAATAAAGTGCAACCGCGTGTGGACCACGGCAAACAATATGTGACCCGTCACGGAAACCAGTGACAGAAGTCGGCAGCACAACTTTCGAGCAAAATGAGAAAGAAGCGTTGTTTTTTTTCAAAATTGGTGATTTTCGTTTTTTTGCAGAATCTGTTAGTTGATATCACTAAGAAGCCTCTCCGTGTTTGAGATAGCAGTATTGGTATATTTAAAAGCTTACATTTTGAGGTTGAAATTATGTTGTTTGTCGGAGATTCTAGCACGCAGTAGTTTCATTGTCTGTCTGTATTTCCATACTGGATAAGCCGGCTTTTGTTTCTTTTGTTATTGCCCTCGCCCTCCGAGGGAAGCGTGGCTACTTAGTATGCAGCGCTCTGGCCGGCTGAAGATGGACGCCGCAAAGATGAACGCAGACGAGCTGAACCATGGCCGTTACACCGAAAATGTTTCGAAGTACTTCTTCGACAAACGACAAGCGCTCACTGATTCTGAAGACGATCTGAGCGACGATGAAAGCGGCATAATAAGACTGTAATATCCCTAATCTACAACTGAGCGAAGATGATGATGAGGAAGAATGTATTGGACTGGTGTCAGACGAGTTGGAGATATCAGAGGCTATATCGTTTCTTATGGGGTGAGTTTCCATAAACATCAAAGTTTGTCGTTTTGTGTTCATTCTAAGAACACACGTTATCTCATGTTTAGTCCATGTTTAGACCTTCCCATATCTACCTATTGTTATTAGCTAGCTCATCGGTTATCACAGAATCCTGTTAAAAAAGTCCTAATGCAACACAATTAAATAAATTCACCATGTTTTATGTAGAAAACCAGCAAATAACAAATAAAATTAGCATCAATATGTACTTTTCGTCTACATAAACATTAAAATAATAACATTAAGATTTTTTATAAAAAGATTAAACTCACATATTTCAGCCTCTAAATCATTTTTATAAAAGTCAAAAAAGATAAATTACTCATATTTACAATGCACATTCTCCTTTATTATTAGTAGTATGCGGTCCGCTTTTTCCCGTTGTGTCTGTCGTTGCTATGCAGGGGGTATGGCTTATCTAAATGAGATGTAAATGAGCCCCATTGTCACTCGCAGCAGTGAGAACTGCAAATCTTCAGAGGCTATTTCCTGCTTTTTGAGTTTTTTTGAGTGCCTACCTTCAAATGGCCACAACTTCTCCAAATATTATCAGATTTCCATGTGTTACACATCGTTGGAAAGCTTGGAGACAACACTTTCAGAATCTGTGAATAACTCAAAATGCCCCAGAACCGACTTGTGTCCCTACTTTCCGTGATTGGTCACATATGTGGGCCGATGTTGGTTGGGAGGTGTGTGGCCAAGATCTTTTTTTTTTCCTTTCCAATTTCTCCGTAGCTATAGTAACAATTAACAAATTTGTCATTAGGAAGTCTTACAATAAGTTTTACGGTAGCGATATCAAATGGTCATTGGCTCTAGCCAGTTTTGTCATAGATTGTGACATGCCGTGTTGCCAGTGATGAATGTTTTGAATATGAAATGCGCACCCTCATGGAGTGGATCAATATTGTTTTCAGCGTTTAACAACTTTAATCATGCCCTGCTCCTGGCACTAAACTATTATATCCTGCCAGAGAGGACTGTGACTGTCATGTATCATAATTTGGACTACTGTAATCAACAGCAAGCAATCAATCAATCAATCATTATAACTATTCTGAGGTATAATATCAATAACATTTTCTGTAATTGTTTAACCATTATCTACGGTAACTATTATTTTCTCAGAATAGGCCAAAGCTGTAATAAAAACTATAATAAAAATGGATTAAACTACTTAATTTTATTTAGTGATTATACCATGATTGACATTGACAACGTATGGTTTGATACCTTACAGCAGACATTTTGTAAAATGCATTTTTCATGAAAATTGTCACTGGTGTTAACTTCCTTATGGATGACACTAGTAAAGGTCAGTATATCGGCTCTTATGTATGTCACTGGTGATTCAGTGTGTCACTGGTGTTACTGTGCTGTGTTACTGTTACCGTATTGTTGTTTTTTTCTTTCAAATTGAAAAAATAAAACATAATAAACTTATTTCTTGAATTTTCATTAGTTTTCTGTATCTCTGACTACATGTCAGAGATACAGAGAAAGTCCAGAGTGAACGAGAAAAAAAAAATAGAGGAAAAAATATTTCATTAAATCTTTTAGGTAACACCAGTGTCCAAAATGGTACATGTGGTCATGAAATAATTGCACAAAAAAGCTAAAAAGAAAAGCAATTAAGCTGTCATTTATATGTATTTATAAAGTCAAAAGGTAATCCAATAACGTGGTCTAAGTTTAAGTGTTAGAAAAATAAATACATTTTAAGACATTTCTCCATACCACAAGTGGACGTTCCTGTAGAATGAGCTAAATACCAAAATGCTATATAAAATAAATATAAAAAAGTAATAAATTTTATTTGTGTGCTTTAGTCCAAATCTTCAAAATCCATATGATGTTTAATTTGTTTTGGTTCCAATTACTGATTTCATTAATCATTCACCTAACTATCGATTTCATTCATCTGTACTGTTAATTATCTCATTAGTTCCTGTGTATGTATTCTTCCTGTTTAGTTCTGTTCTGATGTCGTACAACTATGTGTATGTTACCCAATATTCATGTATTCTGTGGTTTATCTAACCAAAGTGTGTGTGCCTGTAAATTCATTGTCTTTCTGCAATAAGTCTAGCACCCATTCGTAACAGAACACCTGACTGAATACAGTTTAATTATTCGCAGCATTTTTCTTTACCCTGTTTCTTTTTTCCTGCTGTACACCTGCTGTGCCTGGAAGACCACACTCGGGACTTTCTCCATCTTTTGTGCTAGACAACAGCAATCAAACCAACAAAAGAGCAATAATATTAAAAGTCTTTAAAGTCTTGGTTAGCCTACCGCAGTACATGTAACAAGTTTACATATACACACACACACGCACGCACACACACACACACACATATATATTAGGGGTGTAACGGTTCACAAAATTCACGGTTCGGTTCAATACGATACACTGGTGTCACAGTTCGGTTCGGTACGGTTCGGTACCTATTAGATACAGCAAGAAGAAAAAATTGGCAGATAAATTTCCTTGATTTTTTAAAAATGTTTTATTTATTAAAATTAACAATTACAATTTTTTTTTTTTTTACATTGAACTGATGGAGCTATTCTTTACCCATCTTATATGGTGTTTTCTTAGCAGTATACTGTATAAAACAAAAACAGCTCCTTATAAAAAAAAAATAAAAAAAATAATGAAAATGTTATATTGTTGTAGTAGTTATGAACAAATACAAAGATGTAACTTTTTATATGGAACTCTATAACTCTTTATATTGAGTGTGTTTTTACTCAATTGGTTCTCTATAGGGCTTATGTTTTTTGGAACAATGCAGGAATTACGGTCTGGCTGAAATGGGCTTGTGAAGGAATATTGTAACGGGGCTCAAATGCATGTTCTTAAAACCTGCGTTTTCCACTACAGAGTAATGCGCTCGCTCACTCAGTATGCGCTGAAGGCTCGTTGCAAAATGGCCAATGCATTTAACAGACCAGAAATAGAAGGTCCTCCAATTCCCAACAGGTCTTGTGTTTGGGTGCACTTTGGATTCCCTGTAAACTATTACATTTAAATTTACATTTACATTTAATCATTTAGCAGACGCTTTTATCCAAAGCGACTTACAAATGAGAACAATAGAAGCAGTCAGGTCAACAAGAGAACAACAACAGAATACAAGTGCCATGACAAGTCTCAGTTAGTCTAGTATAGAACGCATAGCCAGGTGTATATAATTGTTTTTTTTTTTTTATAAATTAAATGAAAAAGACAAGAAAAGGAAAAGTACTGGTGTTAGTAGGTTAAGTGCAGGTGAAAAAGATGAGTCTTTAGATGTTTCTTGAAAATGAGTAAAGACTCAGCTGTACGAATTGAGATTGGGAGGTCATTCCAAGCTGAGCACAGTCCAGGAAAAGGTCCGTGAGAGTGATTTTGAATTTCTTTGGGATGGCACCACAAGGCGTTGTTCACTTGCAGAGCGCAAACTTCTGGAGGGCACATAGGATTTAACCAGTGAGTTTAGGTAAGTTGGTGCCGTGCCAGTGGTCGTCTTGTAGGCAAGCATCAGTAGCCAGTGTAACCTGATGAGGAGAGGAGTAACATGAGCTTTTTTTTGGCTCATTGAAGACAACCCTCGCTGCTGCATTTTGGATCATTTGCAGAGGCTTGACAGTACATGCAGGAAGGCCCGCCAGGAGAGCATTACAATAGTCCAGTCTGGAGAGAACAAGAGCTTGGACAAGAAGTTGGGTTGCTTGCTCTGACAGGAAGGGTCTAATCTTCCTAATGTTGTATAAGGCAAACCTGCAGGACCGGGTCATTGTAGCAATGTGGTCAGTGAAGCTTAATTGATGATCCATCACAACTCCTAGGTTTCTGGCTGTCCTCGAAGGAGTTATGGTTGACGAGCCCAGCTGTATAGAGAAGTTGTGATTAATCAATGGGTTAGCTGGAATCACCAGTAGTTCAGTCTTTGTACGGTTAAGCTGAAGGTGATGGTCATTCATCCAGCTAGAAATGTCACTCAGACAGGCTGAAATGCGAGCAGCTACCGTCGGGTCAACAGGCTGGAATGAGAAGTAGAGTTGGGTGTCATCAGCATAGCAGTGATGAGAAAAGCCATGCTTCTGAATGACAGATCCTAAAGATGTCACGTAGATGGAGAAGAGAAGTGGTCCAAGTACTGAGCCTTGAGGAACCCCAGTAGCAAGGTGGTGTGACTTAGAAACATCACCCCTCCAAGACACACTGAAGGATCTGTCAGAGAGGTAGGACTTAACCCACAGGAGAGCAGTTCCAGAGATTCCCATCTTTCTGAGGGTGGACAGGAGAATCTGGTGATTAACAGTGTCAAAAGCAGCAGACAGGTCCAGTAAGATGAGTACAGAGGATTTTGAAGCTGCTCTTGCTAGTCGCAGGGCTTCAGTAACCGAGAGCAGATCAGTCTCAGTTGAGTGGCCACTTTTGAAGCCAGGTTGGTTGCTGTCCAGGAGGTTGTTCTGTCCAAGAAACATAGAAAGCTGGTTGAACACAGCCCGCTCAAGTGTCTTTGCAATGAATGGAAGAAGGGATACCGGTCTGTAGTTTTCAAGAAGCGCTGGATTTAGAGATGGTTTCTTGAGCAGTGGGCTTACCCGAGCCTGCTTGAATGCTAAGGGAAATGTTCCAGATTGAAGAGAGGAGTTGATAATGTGAGTAAGTGAAGGTATGACTGAAGAAGAGATCGCTTGAAGGAGGTAAGTGGGGATAGGATCAAGTGGACAAGTAGTAGGATGATTGGACAGGAGAATTTTGGAGACGTCCATCTCTGAGAGTGGGGAGAAGGAGGATAAAGAGTGTGCATCAGTCATTGTGAAGTTTTCCTCAGTCTGTGGTGTGGAGAATTGTTCACTGATGGATCTCGTCTTATTTGTGAAGAAAGCTGCAAAGTCGTCCGCTGTAAGAGTCGATGGAGGAGGTGGAGGCGGCTGATTAAGAAGAGAAGAGAAAGTCTTGAATAGTGTCCGAGCGTCACAGCAGCTGTTAATTTTGTTGTGGTAGTAGGATGTTTTAGCTGTGAAGACATTTGCAGAGAAGGAAGAGAGGAGAGATTGATACACACTGAGGTCCGTAGAGTTTTTTGATTTCTGCCATTTCCTCTCTGCAGCCCTGAGTTTAGAGCGATGTTCACGGAGAACCTCGGACAGCCAGGGGGCAGATGGGGCAGTGCGTGCTGGTCTAGACAACAGTGGGCAAAAGTTGTCCAAGCAAGATGTTAAAGTGGAGCAAAGAGTGTCCGTAGCACTGTTCGTGTCCAGAGCAGAGAACTGAGAGAATGGTGGAAGAGAGGATGAAACCACTGCAGATAGGCGAGATGGAGAGAGTGAGCGTAGGTTCCGTCGAAAGGTGACCTGCTTTGGAGTGTGTGCCACTTCAGGAGTAAGTGCTAGGTTAGCAGTAATGAGGAAGTGATCAGAGGTGTGCAGTGGAGCAACTGAAGAGGTGTCCACAGAGCAACCGCGCGTGTAGATGAGGTCAAGTTGGTTGCCCGATTTGTGAGTCGCTGTAGTGGACATTAGCTTGAGATCAAATGAGGTGAGCAGAGTTTTGAAGTCAGCAGCCTGGGGTTTATCTAAGTGGATGTTGAAGTCACCAAGCAGTACCAGAGGAGTACCATCTTCAGGAAAGTTTGATAGCAGCACATCCAACTCCTCCAAGAAGTTTCCCAGTTGACCTGGAGGACGACAAATGACCACAAAGTGGATTTTAACAGGGTGGGTTACAGTAATGGCATGTGATTCAAATGAACCAGTACCTGTAGGTGATGGCTGAAGTTCAAATTTCCATTCTTTGGATATAAGGAGACCCGTACCTCCACCCCTCCCAGTGGTACAAGGAGTGTGGGAACAAGTGAAATTAGTAGAGAGGGCTGCAGGGGTGGCAGTATCTTCAGGTTTGATCCAAGTCTCTGTCAGTGCCATGAGGTTGAGACCGGAATGGGTAGCAATAGAGGAAATTAAGTCTGCTTTGTTAACTGCAGACTGGCAGTTCCAGAGACCAACTGGAATAGAGAGCATAGTAGTAGAGGTCAGAGGGACATGGTGTAGGTTTGTCAGACAGGCCTTCCTGCGACGTACATAGCGTGCTCTCCGAGTGTTAGTAGTGATAGTAGAGATCTGAAAGCACATAGTGACTACAAGTGTAAGATATATTTGAAAACAAACTATACAAAGAGTGGAAAAAAAGAGAAAAGCAATACTCAGGTGCCCTGTCGGTGTCCTTGCTAGGTGGAGTCGCGCAGGTAGAGTCAATTGTCTTTACACTCATCGGTCTTCACACGAGGAGGGTTCACACGAGGGTTGCCGCGACCGCTGCCGCGGTGAAACCTAGTGCTTTGTATTAGCCTGATTACCTGTGATTGAAGTCAGCTGGACACGCCTCACTATTTAGCAGATCGAAACCAGGCAGTCCCGCGATAGGCAAACGCAAAACCAAGCGCCACTTTCTGCACGTATTAACCACGGTAAGACACACACAATTTAAACCAAAAAAACTTTCCTAGCAATGATGATCACACACTAGTCTGATGAGAAAACAAGACAAAACACTCACAAGCTGCTGTCCTTCTATGTTGCTCGACTGTTTCTTCTGACAAGTGCTTTCCAAACAGCTAATTAAGTACTTTCACTGGCTTTGGCCACGCCTCACTATTTAGCAGATCGAAACCAGGCAGTCCCGCGATAGGCAAACGCAAAACCAAGCGCCACTTTCAGCACGTATTAACCACGGTAAGACACACACAATTTAAACCAAAAAAACTTTCCTAGCAATAAAGATCACACACTAGTCTGATGAGAAAACAAGACAAAACACTCACAAGCTGCTGTCCTTCTATGTTGCTCGACTGTTTCTTCTGACAAGTGCTTTCCAAACAGCTAATTAAGTACTTTCACTGGCTTTGGCCACGCCTCACTATTTAGCAGATCGAAACCAGGCAGTCCCGCGATAGGCAAACGCAAAACCAAGCGCCACTTTCAGCACGTATTAACCACGGTAAGACAAACACAATTTAAACCAAAAAAACTTTCCTAGCAATGATGATCACACACTAGTCTGATGAGAAAACAAGACAAAACACTCACAAGCTGCTGTCCTTCTATGTTGCTCGACTGTTTCTTGTTTCTTGTAAATTCTATCATAATGGTGATGATAGAATGAATGGTAAATAGTAAGGTCTCATATCATAAATGTACCAATCGCCGCGGTGATGTCCTTTGCCCTGTTTGAATCCATTGGAAATGTCTGTCTAAATGCTGCGGGGATGGTTTGTTGCGTGTATGTTTCTCCTTTTTTCGTCTTTTCCCAGATACTGACACACTAAGGTGATGTCGGCGTTAATGAGTTGACATGTTTTAAGTATTCCCGCTAATGTTTTTTGGTTTTTGTTTTTTTTATTCCCGCTGGTGTACCCTATTGTCATGTAGCAGATGCGACCGTTGTTTTTTATCCACCACTCTCTTGCCATCAACATTATAGTTTACAGGGAATCCAAAGTGCACCCAAACACCAGACCTGTTGGTTATTGGAGGATCTTCTCTTTCTGGTCTGTTAAACGCATTGGCCATTTTGTAACGAGCCTTCAGCACGTACTGAATGAGCGAGCGCCTGACTGAGTAGCCTAACATAAACATATAAGTTGGTGGAGTTTTTTTTCTTCGGGGGTGTCAGGGGCATTGCCTATTACATCGTTTGGGTTATTGCGCTACCTTGTTGAACGCAAAACATTATATTTCACACACTTTTTTATTTCCCAAATATAATTAATTAGTCCAATGGTTCAATACGAATGCGCGTATCGTTACACCCCTAATATATATATATATATATATATATATATATATATATATATATATATATATATATATATTAGGGGTGTAACGATCTGACAAAAGGCCTATTTTTCTCAAATATTGTTCACAAGTCTTTCTAAATCTGCTAAGATAATCCAATATTTGTCAGATTTGATTATATATATATATATATATATATATATAAAACACGATGTAACCTAGAAAAGAAACAAAAAGCCCATTCTCTAGCAACCTCTGAAGCACTGAAAAACCGCCGGGGAGTTGGATAGCCCAAAGGGCATAGCCAAATATTCAAAGTGGCCCCTGTGGGTATTGAACACGGTTGTCCATTCATCCCTCATCCTGATGTGAACCAGATTATATGCATTACGCAAGTCAAATTTTGTGAAGACTGATGGTCCCTGCAACCTCTCGAATGCTGAACACATCAACTGTAAAGGATTGGTATTATTTACTGTGATGTTGTTCAACTTTCGGTAATCAATACAAGGTCGCAGGGAGCCATCCTTCTTTCCTACAAAAAAGAACCCCATCCCCACTGGAGAAGAGGAAGGATGGATGAATCCTGATGCTAGAGAATCAGAAAGATATTTCTCCATGGCCTCCCTTTCAGGAACTGAAAATGAGTAAAGTTTGCCTTTAGGCGGAGACTTACCTGGGAGTAAATCTATAGCACAGGCATAGGGACGATGCGGATGTAGAGAAGCAGCCCAGGACTTACTGAACTCCTCTTCCAGGTCAAGGTACCCCACAGGCACATCTGATAGATTCACCGCCTCCCTCTGAAAATCAAAACTAGACCCAGACGAACAGGCAGACATCAGGCAAGACGCATAACATTGAGTGCTACAAGATGAAACTGAATTATAACCCCAGTCAATCCTCGGACTTTATATATATATATTAGTGCTGTCAAAATTAGCGCGTTAACGCATTCGATTAATTTGAAATATTTAACGCGTTAAAATAAAATAACGCAATTAACGCGGTTGCAGTTTTTTTTATTTCCAGTTGTGGCCTATGTGTGTTCAACGTGCAAAGAAATATGGATAAGACCAAGGAAGGACTTTTAGACGGAAAGTTTCAGTATAAAAATCTGCCGGATTACTCTTCAGTCTGCCACAAGAAACATTACTCTTCATTTAGTCTGCCACAAGAAACAGCAACATTAAAATCATGAACTCAAATGTCATTGTTTAAAAAAAAAAAAAAAAAAAAAAAATGACTGTAACAGTGCGTAAATCAGACCTTTCTGTAACGCTAACGTTAATAAGCTTAAACGAAATAATTGTGTAGCGGAGTATTTTTTGTACACAGTGCCGCGAACTGTCAATCACTCCTGTGCGCGTGCATCACTGTCCTCCTCGCAGCTGCAGCAACTTGCGCTCTCTCTCTTCATCAAGCTTTAAAACAAAAAGGGGACAAAAAGATCATATTGTCTTTGTGCATAGACTATAGATTAATTAGATAAATAAATATCTAAATTTGTGCCTTGCCGTCTACGGTATTTTTTTAGAACTTAGAAAAAAGATGCTGCAGCCAATGAACAGCCAGTGGGGGCTGCAGGACGACTCAACCTCCGCAGACAGTTTTTAATGTTTATCAGACAATAAATACTCAAGATTTTGCTTTAGTATAACTCACAACGAGTTTCACACACCTTCTCCGGCCACGTTGAGTTGTTGACACTTAACAGTGGGAAAAGCGACACATGCGCTATTCACTTGTATAACTTAAGGGTGAATGGGTAATGTAGTTTCTGCCCTGGGTGGGATGAATTAGGAAGCTTGCATTGTGAAGGGCGCTCTGAAAATCGGCGGTGCAGGTAAAAGATTAAAACCTCTATTAAAACAGATGTCCAAATGAGCGTACCGGTACGCTACAAGCACGTTCTGGGCGCACGGAGAGGTGGCGGTACGCTCAAGAGCTATATTTGGAAGTGGCGGTACTGAGTACTGGTGCATACTGGCCCACTTAAAGCACTGGCAATGACTATACTTTGGAATTTTTTTGCAGTCCACTTAGAATTCAACATGGAAATCATTTTTGTTTTTCATTGGCATTGATTGTTTTGAAATTCAAATGGTACTTACATGCCTGTGTTTTTATTTCTGTAATAAATATGGCTTTCAAGCCAACAGTTAATTTGGAGGATATTGATGGTTTATTGCAGGTATGTTGTTTACCGGTTCTAGTCTCGGGCCGGACGGAATTGTGGGTGGGGGGAGTGCATGAATAGCTCTTTCTCCACCTTCAATACCACGACTTAGGTGCCCTTGAGCAAGGCATCGAACCCCCAACTGCTCCCCGGGCGCCGCAGCATAAATGGCTGCCCACTGCTCCGGGTGTGTGCTCACAGTGTGTGTGTGTGTGTTCACTGCTCTGTGTGTGTGCATTTCGGATGGGTTAAATGCAGAGCACAAATTCTGAGTATGGGTCACCATACTTGGCTGAATGTCACTTCACTTTTTTTTTTTTTTTACATGAGAAAATCTGTGTTACAAGTTAAACAAAAATTCCAATAAACAATCATATTTTGAATTTAAATATTTTGAATTTAAATTTAAATGTCTTGAGTTTACATTAATTATTTACATTTTACATTTACATATCCAAAAAGTTTCAGTCTTTTAATTGCGATTAATCGCGATTAATCGCGATTAATTTTTAAAAATTGTGCGATTAATTAGTTAATTTTTTTTAATCGATTGACAGCACTAATATATATATATATTCACACATACATGACACAATAAATTTGGTCATATTTGGATACATATATTTTGAATACATGTTCACATATATGAGTGACATTGTACTGCATATGTTAAATTATATGTGTAGACGATATTTATATATTTATAAATACATAATTCCATATATGAAAATATATTAAAATAAATATTTACTTGGAATTTTGTTCATATATTGCTAATATATATTCCCATATAAATGTGACTATGAGCACCATATATGTTCACATATAAGTTGACATATTCCCCAATATATGGAAAGCGCCAATTCCTTATGTATTATTCAGTATATTGCAATATATTACCACAATGTATTTTTCTATATAATTACCAATATACTGAACATTCTTTAATAGATTGGCTGTCCATATATAATAAAATATATTTTCTTTCTCTACCATACATTTTAGCACTGCCATCAAGCTTGATTCACACATACACACAACAGAATCTCCTGCAGCTCTGTTATCCAAGCACCTTCCTCTTGCATGAATGAACATCCTGTCCATGCCCACATGTCCATGCACACATGCATGCTTATGTTTTTTCTTTCTTTTTCTGGAAAACAGATGGACACAGGTACATGTGCAAAAGCATCCATGCACAGAACAGAGATGTAGATAAATCCATTAACAGCACAGCACACTGTGTAAGGGTGCACATCTTACGATATAATATATTTATTTATCAATGAGCTAAGAATCTGATGAGGAGCAAATTCTCCAACACCCTGAGACAAAACAAGGGACAGGCACAAGATCAGGGCCGATATTAAACAATCACAGAAACAGGTAAGTCCGAGTCAGGGCAGACAGAGATCAGTAAATGATAAACAGTCCAGGTCAAAACTAGAAGGCAGAATAGATAAATACAAATGCTCAGTAGTGACAGCCGGGGCAAATAAAGACTTCGCAGTGAGTTGGCGTGAGTGTGTTGCTTATATGGGTGTGTGTGTAATAGCTGCAGGTGTGAGGGTATGGATAAAGTCAATATTCAGGAGAGAGTTTCCTCTGGTGGTGAGAAAGAGGCTGCATGGGAGCGTCCTTTGTAACAGAGCGCTCCCCCTGCAAGCGGCTCCTGACACAATGTAATGGAAACAGGTCAATTTAGCTCAAAGGGAATCATTTAATAATTTAAAGGGAATTTGAACAGAATCACTGTTTCACGGCTGATCACTGAGACGGCCTGAGATTCACTGAACAAGCCGTTTAACATCAAATCTGCGCTGGATATTAATATCCAAAGTATAGTGAAAACATTATCAATTAGCACAGTAACAAGATCGGCAGCTTAAGACATTAACTTGTAAGCACAAAACACAAGATACTTCTCTTTTCAATATGAAGGAAGGAAGACTCTGGTGTTGTGATGCCACTGGGTGTCGTCCAGTGCAAGGCTTGAGTCTTTGTTAACAAAGTTCAAAAGTGTATAGGTTTTGTTACCTTTCTTTGAGACCATCTTCTGCTTGTTATAAGCCTTCTGTGTAAGGTCACGCAACTGTTGGATGGTCATGGAGTTCGGACAGGCCATGACACATAGATGGTGACTAACTACAGGGTGCAGGTTCTTTAAAAAGAGGCTTTTAAAGTTCACATCCTCTTCAAGGTCAGGACTCTGTGGAGTCTGGGTTGAACCTGCTGATGTTTTCATACAGCTTGTTGAGGTCTTTCATGGTAATCCCGTGTGCAGCTCCAAGGTCTTGGACGGGAGGTTTTCTTTCGTTGGCAGGAAAGGGTTGTGTGGCGAAGGCAGGTGAGGTTTTGGGTTGTGGCCCTTCGCTCCTTTCGTCATATGCCAGTTCTTGGACGTGGGACTCTGCTCTGCTCAGCAGTGATGATGCTAAGAGAGGTTTCTCTTTCCTTGGCTCTTGTTTGTGCTTGTAAGCATATTGGAGTTCTTTACTGACCATGTAGTGCTCATCGTTGGTATCGTCTAGTTGTTGGGTCAGATTGTCCGTTTCAGTTCTGTACCTTTCAAGGTGGTCTTTCAAAGCACTGATTTCAGAATTCTTGTGTCTGATGTCTAGCTTGGCTTTCTCTAGTAGCTGTTCGGCATACTGGAGTCTGTTTAACAGGTCTTTCTGAGCAGCCGTTGTATGTTGCTGGTCGAGCTGAGCTGCTGCCAGGGCTGCTTAGAGCTTCATAACTTGTTCCGTTGTTTCCCGCTCCCTCTGGCTGGGTGCTTTGAGTTGATCTTGAACTTTCACTTCCAGCTTGTCTATGCGACGTTGAGCATGCATCAGCTCCTCTTGAAGGTGGGTGATGTGCTTGTCGCTCAGTTTCAGCTGGGTTGTGAAGGCATAGCTTAGTGAGCTCGTGATCTTGACTAGCTCCTCGTGGTTGTTGTTCTGGCTTGAATCTTGTGTCAGGAATCTTCTCAGGATTAGGATTATTATTAAAAATAATAACAGTTCAAATGTCTTTGGAGTGAGGCTGTCTGTCATGCCTCTCAGCCAAGTGTTCAGATCTTCCCCATGGGCAATGGGGTCTGCAGTATGCGGCATGTTGGCACGCTGGGGAGAAGAGAGACTGACACAGATCTGTGTGGAGTAAAAGCCTATGTGTGGTGGGACAACTAAGTGTTGTATCAGTGATTGTGAACCACTAGTGAAATGTGGTGATGACTGTGTTCATCTCAGGGGGTCTAAGTAGACTAGAGATGCGAAGACTTTGTCACTCTAATGAGGAAGAGGAAAAGAGAGAAAGAGGTGAAAAACAAATTAAATGACAAGCAAACTTTTATGTTTTTCAAATGAGGAAAATTATTTTTTCCCAATTAAATGTTATCAAGAAGTTAAACAATATTATTAAATCTCTTGTTTTGGACAAAATAATACAATAATAATTCTGATATCTCTTTTTTTAGTCTGACAGGATTGACACCATACACCTTACAGGTGGACCGCTCACTAGGGAGGCTGCAAAGGCGACAGTTGTTCAACACGTATCTCTATTAAATTGATCTCAACGTTGGATGAGATGCCAAAACTTGGATTGCATTTCCAAATGTAGGGAGGTTAGGAAGAACAAAGGAGAGGTTGATTACAATCAAAATTCGTAAGAATGATTCGTCGTCTTTGGCACGATTGTGTATTTAATTCACTTAGAAATGATTGATGGTTTTTATATGTCCTACAAATGTAAAAAGAGAAGAGGAAAGTAAAGGAGAGAGAGGACGGAGATGGTAAGTCTCAGTAGCAGTTATCTCAACTACAAGGAGAGTGTTGTGTTAGTTGCTGCACAACTAATCAAACAAAATAAACTTTAAGTGAAAGAGAGTTGTCTTTCTAATTTATTTGAACTCGTAGTGACGGATAACAATGTCTCCTTTTAGGGCTCAGGTGTGTCGATCCCAAGCTAGGGTACACAAAGTAAAGAAATGGTAAGAAAAAGTAAAATAAATAAAAATAATAATAAAATATGCAAAAGTGAAATTAGAGGAAATCAGTAAGTAAAACAATAGTGGTTAAGTGTATAACCAAAACAGGAAGATGGGTAAAACGCAATCAAATAAGTAAAGGTCTGAATAGCATATATTCAGATGGGTAATACATAAATTAGGAAGAATAAGCTTACTTAAACTTTCAAAGTTCAAGGCTTATTCATTCCTAAAATAATTAGGCCCCAAAGAGAATACTAGATATAAAGGATCATATGAAATAATCTGAGAAGGAAATTTTAAATGATTCAAAATAAATTTAATGTTTCAATTACATTTCAATTTGACAATTAATAATTGTGAGTCAGTATTTCCCTTTCTAGTAAAATGGAAATAAGTGGTATAGTGAGAAAAGAGAGCAATAAAAGAGAAAGAGACTAACAAGTGTTAGTTAAGATGTTTAAAGGGTTAAATCACGTCAGCGTCGCCCAAACACACCCTATTCATCCACTGGATGGTAATGCTAACGGCTAACTTTTGAGGCTAGTGGCTTTAGCATAGACTTCAATGTAAATGCAACGGTTTCGTAAGCTTAGCAACACCGTGGAGTTTGTTTACACTAGTGTCGATGCGCTGCGTGTGCACAGTTCAGAGTTGCTCCGGAAGTACGTTAAGGCTTCCGGGTCACGGTAGTCACTATGGCAACCAAAACACACTCTAGTGGATTAACGTTAGCACATGAATCGTTGCATTGTTGCAAATACAGTTAGGCATGTTACATGAAATGTCGACTCATTTCAACACTGTACAAATAACAACACCGCCTTGGTTTTGCGATGTGGCACTTAAACTCTCAGTTCATATAGAGTTAAATGTATCTTAATTCAAATATGAATTAAGCTGGCAGCCATATCACCCTGGAGCCAAAGACCAGTTGCCCACTGAAGCTAAGCAGGGCTGAGCCTGGTCAGTACCTGGAACGGTGTTAATTTCGTTGACTAAATATTTTCGTCATTATTTTCGTCACGAATATATTTTTTTTACAAAATGTCCACAGCTCACTTCACGTTTGACGACGAACAAAACAAAACAAAGTGTAAAGCACGCGGAGCGCTCATTCGTGGCAAGAACACAACCAATTTGAAAAGACATTTACAGACGAGCCACCCGGACATTTTCTCAAATGTAATTTCACAACGATGTTCTTTTGTTTATTGAGCTAAGCAAAACTGGAAGACTGCAGTGCGTAGATGTTGTAGCATTAAATATTACGAACTGAAAAGTACTGTAAAATAGCCCCTTCTTTAAATTAGATGAGAGCACAATACTAATACGTAATATCATGATAAATACATTTGATTAATACTAATGTTTAGTATATTTTATAATGTTCTACTTGTTGACAATATCACAAATATTTCTATATTAGTCATGTGAAACATGAATGTTCACATCCTATCATTATACATACAAATCTAGCAATATTGTAGTATTTAAAACATACAATATTGCTAGACAAATGAATACCTTATAAAATCTTGTTACTTTTTTTATCCACCTAGCTGCCAACTTATTAAATATTTACTTTAAATGTATGCACTTATTGTTCAGCTCAGCTGTAAGCTTTAAGGTCCTGGACCTAACCTTATTTTTCTTTTATTGATGGTCAATTGGCAGCTAGTTATTGTTTACATTATCATGACAGTGTTTGTTGCTGCATAAAAGCTTTTGAATCGAAATAAAGACACAGTTGTGTTGAAATAAAGTTGAATTTGTGTTTTATATATTTTGGTTAAGTTTGTTTCCTATACCAGCTGTAAAAAATTGTCTAGTAAATCTGTTATTGATTTTAGTCTTATTTTAGTCGACTAAAATACCAAGCAATTTTAGTCGACTAAAATACCAAGCAATTTTAGTCGACTAAAATAAGACTAAAATTAAAACAAATCAGATGACTAAAACTTGACTAAAACTAAAAAGAATTATAGTCAAAAGACTAAGACTAAAACTAAATTAAAATTTCGTTTCAAAATTAACACTGACCTGGAAGGGAGACCTCCTGGGAAAACTAGGTTGCTGCTGGAAGAGGTGCTAGTGAGTCCAGCAGGGGGTGCTCACCCTGTGGTCTGTGTGGGTCCTAGCGCCCCAGTGTAGTGATGGGGACACTATACTGTCAACGAGCACCGTCCTTCGGATGAGACGTTAAAAACCGAGGTCCTGACTCTCTGTGGTCATTAAAAATCCCAGGATGTCTTTCGAAAAGAGCAGAGGTGTGACCTCGGCATCCTGGCTCAATTTGCCCATTCGCCTCTGACCATCATGGCCTCCTAACAATCCACATATCTGCTGATTGGCTTCATCACTCTGTCTCCTCTCCACCAGTAAGCTGGTGTGTGGTGGGCGTTCTGGCACACTATGGCTGCCGTCGCATCATCCAGGTGGATGCTGCACACTGGTGGTGGATGAGGAGATACCCCCTGTCTATGTAAAGCACTTTGAGTGCCTAGAAAAGCGCTATATAAATGTAAGGAATTATTATTATTATTATAATTATTAAATAGCAGCTTCGTGCTGTAGTTAAGGGAACACAGTGATAGCGACCTCTGCAGATCTAAGTCTCTGTGCCAGTTTCTCTGGACACAAACACAAAAGGTTTCCTTCGCTGTTGGTACACAGTTAAAATTTACTTGATCAAGCTTTTAAAACACTCCCATTCAAATTACTCTTGGACACACGCAGTGTTGCGCGAGATTGCATTCACTTTGTGAACAGACACAAACGGGCAAACATTATTCTCTAATATTTAACATTAACTTAGGGGAGTCAAATATCAAATTTGATTCGGCAGTGGAACACGCACTGGCAATCAACCTATGAATACTCAATATGGAGGCTTTGATAAATAGGTTGAGGAACATGCTCAAAACTATTCTTTATTCACCGATTTATATCCCTTATCTCATCACCATAATAAATGTAACGGAAACAGGTCAATTTAGCTCAAAGGGAATCATTTAATAATTTAAAGGGCATTTGAACAGAATCACTGAGACGCCCTGCGATTCACTGAACAAGCCGTTTAACATCAAATATGCACTGGATATTAATATCCAAAGTATAGTGAAAACACTATCAATTAGCACAGTAACAAGATCGTCAGTTTAAGACATTAACTTCAATCAGGACCACTTCCGTCAAGTATATTTAATAACAATTATAATTGCATACAGTTAGTGTTGGCGGTATGGTTATGTTCTGGGCAACACTCCACACGCCTGTCCATGCAGCCATGCTTGGACAGAGTGGGGAAAGCAGCAAGACAAACCCCCCTGGGGTACAGAACAGAACCATTATAAGCATACATAATTACAATTCTCAATTACATGAGTTGTAAACAAAATGTCATGGAGACTGCTTCCAATGAAGACACTGTAAAGAAAGAACAAATTAGATCAGATTACAGGTTCAGTTGGTGGAGTTGGAGTTGGAGGAGGGAGTTAATTGCAAGCAGCAATGCGATGGAGAGACACTGAATAATGGGAATTTAAATAGACTGCAGGAGATAGGTGTCAAGACTGGATTGGTACACGTCAGGAACAGCTGACTGTCAGCTGATGCAAGCGTGACTCACGTGACCTGACTGAACTAACGCGATGCTCGATTTGTAAGCACAAAACACAAGATACTTCTCTTTTCAATATGAATAAGGCTTTATTAGATAAATCTAAGACATATAAGCTAATCTAACACATAAACGCACGCACTCACACATTCACACAAGTTGCAGGAAGATCAAAAGTTAGGGAAAGATGAGTTTAAGAGAATGGAAATATGGAATCCCAAGTTTACAGCAATACGTTAAATTGCATAGACATGAACAACCATCAATCACGTAATTAGCCCTCGCATTGAGTTCCTCAGTGAGGTTAAAATTATATTAGATACACCAGTAAAGGTCACAGTATGGAGGTAAAGTTACTTGCGTCTCCTGTGAAAAAGGAGTCCCGTTGAAAAGGCTATCCCGAGGTCGTTGACTGGCTGGAAGTTCAGTCGCTGACGTGACGTCTTGGGGAGCCCATGGTTGGACGTTGGCTGAAGATGGAGTGTTGTGTGTGGCTGGTTGAAGTTGAACTCGACGTTACAAACTTAACTCAGAACACGAAACTCTCAAACGGAAAAGAAAAGAAGTAAAGTTTGACGAGACTAAGGTGGTGTTTCTTCTCATCGTGGCTAAGTAGCAGCAGGCATGCAGGCTGAAGCACGCTGCAACCCCGCTCAAAGAATAGTGATGACAAACAGCATGGCTAATAGCAGAAGCACAGCTAGAGACTAAAAGCCACATGACTAATAGCAGCAGCATAGCTAGAGACTAAAAGCCAAATTTTATGGTGTCCTACGCATTTAAACTGGCTTGTTGGCCACACCTCAAATGTTGTCTTGACCAATCAGATATTGTCTTGGCTTGAGGGTATCATAAATCATATGTTTATCTTACCAAGCATGTGGTCCGAATTTTCCTGCCTTGCAGGGTTTAATTTTGGACATGATTCCTATTACACAAATATGATACATGGGACAAATAAATTATTGTCTGGTCTAATTCAAGCAAGCAGATTCAATCACACACGCACCAAACATGATTATGAATGCTTAATCTATGCCATAGTTATTAAAAAAACATACACAATAAGTGATTATAACATGGAGTTAAGCGATGGAGTTATATTCATTTAGAAGTCATTTTGGAGTTCATTTTGGTCCATATATATGTACAAAAGACAGTTTCTTTGTCATTCTCTGACATAGGGATGTTCGGTGAAGACCAGAGGCTACAAAGCCCTTCCCCCTTAGGAATTTCAGTCTGGTTCTGCTGGGTGGGGAAAGTCAATGGAACTTGTGCAGTACTCTCATGGGTTTTCATGTGATGTCCAGCGTTGCATTTCAATTACGAACAACAAATTTGATAATCTCTTCTGCAAATTAAAATTGTCAATAATTGTTCTAGTGGTGTTAATGTTGAAAGCTGTTTTGTGAAAATGTTGGTTTGTCATCTTGCTTGGTTCTTGTGGCACTAGAACTGATTTATGACTTCCTGAGGAATTCGGCTCCGTGTTTCAAACACAGCTTTGATAGACTCTTTAATTTGTCTGGTTCGACTCATTTCTGTTACAACAATGTCTACAATGAGGTCGAGGGGCCGGTTTTTCTGGATGTTTCCTATGAAACTCCTCTGTGATTGTGGGTCGAGGATATCTCCAGCTTTGCTCCTACAGTCTGTACCCCTCCCAATCCACCAGATACTGGAGAGTGCCACTAGAGAGTTTTTTGCATGGTAGTCTGAGGCGTAGATCTTTAGTGGAAAGCCAGACCCACTGTCCAGAGGTGTATGCGTGGCTTGTTTCATGAGAGAATTCTGTGCATATTCCACCCAAAATAAGTACCTGCTCAAGTCTGCTTGTCGTGGTTGACAATAGGATCGTAGGACCCTAATAATTTCCTGATTCAGTCTGTCCGTTGGACTGAGGATGGTAACCAGATGCGAGGCTAATGTTCCCATTCAGATGTCTGAAGAAGGCGGTCCATACTCTTGAGTTGTACTGAGGACCCCGGTCCAAAACATTGTCCTCAGGTAAACAATAAAAACGAAACACATGATTGCACATTAGTTCAACTGTTTCAAAGGAGGTGGGAAGTTTCGGCAGGGGAATTAGACAGCAGGCTTTGGAAATCCATACATAAAAGTGAGTATAGTGGTATTAACTTGAGAGTTGGGAAGACCAGTGATTAAGTCGGTGACAATATGGGACCATGGGCGTTGTGGCGTGGGCAGTGGTTGTAACAGTCCTGATGGTAATTTTTCTGGGAGTTTTAGACGTGTTGCGTATGCCTTATAATGTTGTTGCGACTTTGGTAAGCGCTCCGCTTGATTGACTGTTGGACCATTTCCCACTGACATTGGGACGTAATACTTACTGTACACATACGCTAGCGGTGATAAACCAATCAGAGAACATTATATAATAGGTACAGTACGTACGCTTACCTCCACCAGGTATAATACGGGTATGCTGTAAAACAAAATTTCTTTGTCTAAGGACCCCCGAAAATGCCACCAGTGAAGAGACATGCTTACCAGGCACAATTCAAACAATGGGCTATCAGTTACGTGGTTGTAAATGGGAATAGAGCAGCTGCAAAATAATTCAGCATCAATGAATCTATGGTTCTGAAGTGGAGGAATCAAGAAAATGAACTGCGCCAAGTTAAGAAGAACGAAACACAGTTTATTCAGGAACAAAGCAAGGTGGCCACAGTTAGAAGACCAACTTGAACAATGGATTATTGAACAAAGAACAGCCGGGAGAAGTGTCTCTACACAGTAAAAAACGTTGGGTTGTATTTTCCACCTAACCGTTGGGTTACACATATTGGGTCAATATGTTGGGTTATCTTAAAATTTGTTGGGTCATTTTTTTCGTCGTTGGGTTATTTTTAGTTATAATTCAACTGTCGGGTTAAATATGTTTCCCGCTTTACTCCAGTTCAAATTTTAACGGTCCAGTCAGCGACTCAGCACGGACATCAGCTGCAACCTGCCTGATTATGAAGGGTAAGTAACTGTTAATATAATCGTATGATGTATATTATTGTTATAAAATGAAGTAATGTGTCTGATACATTAATGATTTTTTTTATAAGTTAAAAGTTTGTATTCCCTTTAGTCCGTTGTTTCCCCCAGAGAATCAGATCGATTGTAAATGAATACTATTCCTGTTTGTTCGCCAGCATCAATACATTAAAAGATTAGCTGCAAAACTTTTTAGACAAGTATTACTTACAGAAATGTACAAGAATGTGTAAAAATACAACTGACATTTTCAAGATGTACAAATGTGTCAGTTCATATTCATATCAATTCATATCATCACACAAATGTGCAAATACAGTTCACAGCTATGGCCTAATGGTTAGAGAGTTGGGCCTGTAACCCGAAGGTAACAGGTTTGAGTCTCGATGCTGGCAGGAGTTGTAGGTGGTAGGGAGTGAATGAACAGCGCTCTCTTCCACCCTAAATACCCATGACTGAAGTGCCCTGGAGCAAGGCACTGAACCCCCAGTTGCTCTCCGGACGCTGGATCTATAGCTGCCCACTGCTCTGGGTGTGTGTTTGTAAGGACCTCAAATAATTATTTAATTTGTTTCATGTCTGTGTTTATTGTAGATATTTGTTACTAATATAATGTAGAGGATAAATGTTAAAAGTTTCAGAAATTACTGTTGGGGCGCTGTGAGAAGAAGGAGAGGTAACACGTTTTGTTCATGTAAAAACTTTTCAGCCCCAGAATCTGTCACAGAAAACAAAAGAGAAAAAACAACCGGGGCAAATAAATCTACAAAAAAAGAAAAGCTGTCGTTGTCATTGTCCAAGGGGGCAACATAAAATTGGTGTTTCTGCTCGGTTTGTGACGGATTTCGGGAGGAAGAGAGCGGCAAGTGCAGAGCGGCCATCGAGTGATGAAACGAGCCGCGAGCCGCGAGTGCAGCGCGAGCTGAGAACGAGCCGCGAATCACGGAGAGAGTGGCTTTGAAACGGCGAAAAAACAACTGCAAAAGTGAGTTAATCTGTTCATTGAGTGGCCATAATGTTGCCTGTGTGGGAAGAGACGCTGGATGAAACCGAGGGTAAATTGCTCAAGTTATCTGCTTCGCAACTGAGAGATTTGTGTGAAATGTTAATGCTAAATGTGAGGGAGGATGAGACACACACAGAGGGAGATGATGTTGTTTCACTTGAAGATGAAGGACTATCTATGTTATTAGATACAAAGGGGAAAATTGACAGTTTGATAAATGTTGATGAAGAGAAAACCGAGAGATCATCCAGTGCAGAAAATGAGCAAACCAACGAGGGGCAGCAAAAAGTTGACCTGGAGCACCACTCTGTGGGCGTTAGTGGAATTGCATCAGAAGCAGCTTTGATAAACACTGCAACAGAATCAGTACGTGCCAGAACAGACCGAAAAATGCCAAATTCATCAGTTTCAGGAGAAAATGTCACACTAGTGCATCCAGTGTACAAAAAAGAACTCAAAATAATTTGACAAATTGGTGAACCTGGCCAGAGAGACAAATTAAACTTTACCAGCCTGGACAGACAGATTCACAGGGCATGCAAAAGGGGTTATGATGAGGGAGAAATTGTTGAGGCAGTCATTCAAGCCATCATCCCAGGTGTCAATTTGAGAAGTTATCTGGAGAGTAGAACAGACTTAACATTGCCTGTACTTAAACAAATTCTCAGAGCACATTTTATAGAAAAGGATCCAACTGAATTGTATCACTCACTCACACGTGCAGTTCAAGAACCCAAGGAAACGCCTATCCAGTTCTTAGTTTCGAGCCATGTATCTCAGGCAGAGGGTTTTGTCAGCATCTGAAAATGCAAAGACAGGATTAAGATATAATTATGAACTAATCCAGAATCAGTTTCTGCAGACAGTTATGACTGGCTTCATGGTGACAGCATACGCACAGATCTAAAACCCTACTTGGAAAACCCATGCGTAGAAGATGAAGTGCTTATGGAGAAAATGAACATGTCATATAGTCTGGAGCTTGAACGAAAATCAAAGTTCTCAACCACTCGACCAAAAATAGCCAAGGTGGCCACATTGATGGAAGAGGAACAGGCACATGCTGAACAAGATAAAGGTGTCATTATAAAAAAAGAGAAAGCTCCAAAGCCTAACAACCTGATGGAAAAGCTTGATGCACGAGACAAAGTGATTTGTGAAGCAATCCAGAGCCTTACGTCTCAAGTAGCGAGCCTTGCTCAAACATCACGACCTCAGACAATCAGAAACAGTAACCAGAGATTCACTCGAAATCGATTTCCACCTGTTCGTGCAAGCACCAGGCGCTGTACCCAATGTGAGCAGTCCAACCCAGAGGGAAGATGTGAACACTGCTACAAGTGTGGCAGCAGTGAGCACTGGGCAGCGGGTTGTCGGAAACGAACTGTAACCAATGTGACGTCAAGCAAGATTGAGATTACATCAGACATCATTGAAAGCTTACCAAAAGCTTGCTTATCTGAAGCACCATGGTCGAACAAACAGGAGAAAACAGCCAGTTTGGTGGGACGCAAATGCTTGGTGAAATGTTCTCTTGGAGGTGTTAGTACAGCAGTGCTTTGGGACACGGGGTCACAGGTGTCAATCGTGGGCTCGGAGTGGAAGAAGAGACATCTCCCTGACACAGAGGTGAGACCAGTGAGAGAGCTACTTGAGGAGGGCAAATGGAACGAGCATACCATATGAAGATTTTAAAATATTGCTTATTACTTATAAAGCCCTGAATGGTTTAGCACCTCAGTATTTGAATGAGCTCCTTTTACATTATACTCCTCTACATCCGCTACGTTCTCAAAACTCAGGCAATTTGATAATACCTAGAATATCAAAATCAACTGCGGGCGGCAGATCCTTTTCCTATTTGGCGCCTAAACTCTGGAATAACCTACCTAACATTGTTCGGGAGGCAGACACACTCTTGCAGTTTAAATCTAGATTAAAGACCCATCTCTTTAACCTGGCATACACATAACATACTTATATGCTTTTAATATCCAAATCCTTTAAAGGATTTTTAGGCTGCATTAATTAGGTAAACCGGAACCGGAAACACTTCACATAACACCGTACTTTCTACATCATTAGAAGAATGGCATCTACGCTAATATTTGTCTGTTTCTCTCTTGTTCCGAGGTCACCGTGGCCACGAGATCCAGTCTGTGTCCAGATCAGAGGGTCACTGCAGTCACCCGGATTCAGTACGTATCCAGACCAGATGGTGGATCAGCACCTAGAAAGGACCTCTACTGCCCTGAAAGACAGCGGAGACCAGGACAACTAGAGCCCCAGATACAGATCCCCTGTAAAGACCTTGTCTCAGAGGAGCACCAGGACAAGACCACATGAAACAGATGATTCTTCTGCACAATCTGACTTTGCTGCAGCCTGGAACTGAACTACTGGTTTTTGTCTGGTCAGAGGAGAACTGACCCCCCAACTGAGCCTGGTTTCTCCCAAGGTTTTTTTCTCCATTCTGTCACCGATGGAGTTTCGGTTCCTTGCCGCTGTCGCCTCTGGCTTGCTTAGTTGGGGTCACTTCATCTACAGCGATATCATTGACTTAATTGCAAATAAAAACAGACACTATTTCAACAGAATAGAGATGACATAACTGAATTCAATGATGAACTGCCTTTAACTATCATTTTGCATTATTGAGACACTGTTTTCCAAATGAATGTTGTTTAGTGCTTTGACGCAATGTATTTTGTTTAAAGCACTATATAAATAAAGGTGATTGATTGATGAAGGCTGGATGGAAGTGGAATTTTGTCTGTCTGGAAACACTGAGACTGAAGGAGGGGGCACACACCTGCTGGCACCAATTCTCATTACATCCAGTGAATTGGAGAAACCCATAATTGGCTTTAATGTGATTGAGGAATTGGTCCAAGCTAACGCAGCCCAGCAGATTCCTTTGAGTTTTCTTGTGAACACACTGAGTTAATCTCTGGAAGTTAGCCCTAGGAAAGCAAAAGCCGTTCTGTCACTGCTGAAGAAACGCAAAAACAGCAGCAGCTGTCAAATTGCAAGACTGGGACGAAAATCCATAATTCTTCCAAGGTGCGCGAGAGTGAACGTCAGCTGTGGCAAACTGAATAGGACGGTTACCCTTGGAACACACGTGATGCTGGAGCCCAATTCAGAAGTACCCTGGCCGGCAGGTATAAAGGTAAACAAACAGCTTATTCAGATGCCTCAAAACGAGAATGACAACATTACAGTGATGGTGGAAAATACCACGAAAGAAGAGGTGACACTTACAGCACGAACTGTCCTGGGGTGGCTGCATACAGTGGATGCCATCCATCAGCTGGAAGTGAAACCACGCCTCCGTCTGAATCCCAATTTCAGATATCACAATGTGAAAATGACTCAACTCCAGAGACTCCAATCAGGGTTCAGGAGAGTGAAGGATGGGACCCTCCAGTGGACCTCAGTCACTTACCTGGGGAACAACAGGAGCGTGTGAGACAGCTGTTGAGAGAGAATAGTGGAGTGTTTGCTAAGGATGACTGGGATACTGGATGTATTCATCCAGTTCATTCATCCAGACATTCGTTTGAAAGACAACATCCCTGTTCAAAAGACGTACAATGCAATACCACGACCCCTGTATCAAGAGGTGAAGACCCACATACAGAACTTGCTGAGTCAGGGGTGGATCCAAAAGTCAACATCCTCCTATTCCTCGCCAGTTGTGTGTGTGAGAAAGAAGGATGGGAGCTTGCGTCTATGTGTGGACTACCGGCTGCACAACGAGAAGACATACCCTGACAGGCATCCTATCCCACGAATCCAAGAGATCCTAGAAAATCTAGGGGGGAACTCCTGGTTCACTGTGCTGGACCAGGGTAAAGCTTATCATCAGGGCTTCATGGGTAAAGACAGTAGGGCATACACAGCATTCATAACACCCTGGGGGCTTTACGAATGGGTGCAGATACCTTTTGGCCTCACAAATGCACCCGCCGCTTTTCAGAGGTACATGGAAGAGTGTCTAGGAGAGTTAAGGGATGATATCTGTGTTCCCTATCTTGACGACGTGTTAGTCTTCAGCAAGGACTTCGAACAGCACCTAGAGGACTTGAAGAAAGTGCTACAGTGACAGGAACAGTGTGGTATCAAGCTAAGGCCAAGGAAATGTGACTTCTTTAAGCGGGAAGTCTGCTATGTGGGCCGCATCATCTCTGAACAGGGGTACAGCATGAACCCCAAAGAAAAAGAGGCTGTGCAAGCACTAAAGTGGGAAACACCAAGCACTGTTCGTGAGGTGAGGAAGCTCATGGGTTTCCTTGGTTACTACAGATCATACATTGCAGACTTTGCCAGAATAGCCAAGCCTTTATATGAACTGTTAACAAAGCCCAGTATGTGCAAGACGAAAGGCTCAGGAAAAAGAGGGAACTCATCCTCGCAAGCACCTCCATCACAGCCAGTAGAGTGGACAGGGCGACATCAGGAAGCGCTGGAGAAGCTGATCGCGGAGTTGTCAAACCCACCCATAATGGCATACCCAGACTTTGAACAGCCGTTTGTCCTTCATGTTGATGCGTCAGAAGAAGGGCTGGGAGCCGTACTGTACCAACGACAGGGAGGCAAACTCCGAGTAATTGGTTATGGGTCTCGGACCCTGACCCCTGCCGAAATGAACTACAAGCTGCATTCTGGGAAGTTGGAGTTCCTCGGACTCAATTGGGCGATCACAGAGCGTTTCTGGGATTTCCTATTTCATGCGCCACATTTCACTGTCTACAGCGATAATAACCCGCTGACATATGTCATGAAAACGGCAAAGCTCAATGCAGCGGGTCAACGGTGGGTTTCTGAGCTGGCAGACTACCGTTTCACTTTGAAATATAGACCAGGAACGGCAAATCGAGATGCAGATTTCTTATCACGGAGATCAGTGCCCATTGAAGTCACAGTCAGAGAGTGTACTCAGGAATGTGAGCCAGAAGTGCTGGGATCAATTTGGGAAGTCCTAAAAGCCCAACGACGTGCGGACATGGATTGGATATCTGCAATCACTTGCAATATAGATGTCTTACCAGAGGAGCTGAAGGGTGGACCAGAGATCTGTCAACGGCTAACACCGCAGGATATCAGGAGTGCCCAGCTGAGTGATCCAGTCATCAGCCGAGTACTTGATCTGAAACAAAAACAAATCAATCTCAAACACAAAGAAAAATTGAGGGAACCGGAAGCTGTGAGACGGCTCTTACGAGAATGGCATCACCTGCAGATTAATGAGGAAGGTGTCCTGCAAAGAAAAATAATGACCAGAACTAAGTTATTCCAGAAAACTTGATTAGTATGATATATAAGTACTTACATGAAGACATGGCCCACCAGGTGCCGATCGCATGGTGGCAGCAGCTCGTGCACGGTTCTTCTGGCCGAAAATGAGAGAAGAGATGGAACATTATGTCACAAGAGTGTGTCAATGCCTAAGACAAAAGAAACCAAACCGGATCACCAGAACTCCAATCCAGAGCATTGAGACAGCAGCTCCATTTGAGATGATTTCGATTGATTACCTGCACCTGGAGAGAAGCAGAGGGGGAGCAGAGTATATCCTCGTGGTCATTGACCATTTTTCAAAGTTTGCTCAGGCTTACGCCACCAGAAACAAGACTGGAAAGACCGCAGCCCGGAAAATCTTTGAAGATTTCATCATGCGTTTTGGTTATCCTGGAAAGATCCACCATGACCAGGGGAGCGAGTTTGAGAACAGCCTGTTCCAAAAGCTACAGAGTTACTTTGGGATTAGGCATTCTCGTACAACCCCCTACCACCCTCAAGCTAACCCGGCAGAGAGGTTTAATAGGACATTGTTGGGGATGTTGTGGGCCCTAGAGGAAACAGAGAAGTCGAATTGGACAGAACACTTGAACAAAGTTGTCCACGCTTATAATTCTACTGTGCACGAGTCAACCGGATTTTCTCCATTCTTTCTCCTTTTTGGTCGAGAGCCAGTTCTTCCAATTGATCTTGTGTTCCCCACAAAGCAAGTAAAGAACACCCAGTCTCACACCGACTACGCTGAAAAGTGGAAAAGGTCTATGCAAGAAGCATACGAGATTGCAAAAAAGAACATGAAGAATGCTGCTGCAAGGGGGCAAAGAAATTACAATCGGAAGGCATGGAGTTCTGTCCTGGAGCCAGGGGATCATGTGTTGGTGAGGAACCTGTCAGAAAGAGGTGGCCCAGGAAAACTGCGAGCGTTCTGGGAAAAGCAAACGTATGTGGTGAAAGAAAGGAGAGGAGATGGCCCGGTGTATGTAGTCGGACCGTTGGATGTGACTGGAAGGGAAAGAGTGCTGCACCGGAACCTTCTATTGCCTTGTCCTTACCTGGTTGATGAGCAGAGGACACCTGATGTTCGTCTGGAAAGAAAAGGATGTCAGAGGAACAGTTCAAAACAGAGAGCACAACCACGACTAAATACTCACCATGAAAGCACTGACAGTTCCAACGGTGAGGAGGTTGACTTGTGGGTTCCAATGCAGAGAGGAAAAGGTCTATGCAAGAAGCATACGAGATTGCAAAAAAGAACATGAAGAATGCTGCTGCAAGGGGGCAAAGAAATTACAATCGGAAGGCATGGAGTTCTGTCCTGGAGCCAGGGGATCATGTGTTGGTGAGGAACCTGTCAGAAAGAGGTGGCCCAGGAAAACTGCGAGCGTTCTGGGAAAAGCAAACGTATGTGGTGAAAGAAAGGAGAGGAGATGGCCCGGTGTATGTAGTCGGACCGTTGGATGTGACTGGAAGGGAAAGAGTGCTGCACCGGAACCTTCTATTGCCTTGTCCTTACCTGGTTGATGAGCAGAGGACACCTGATGTTCGTCTGGAAAGAAAAGGATGTCAGAGGAACAGTTCAAAACAGAGAGCACAACCACAACTAAATACTCACCATGAAAGCACTGACAGTTCCAACGGTGAGGAGGTTGACTTGTGGGTTCCAATGCAGAGAGCAGGAACATATCTGGATCCATGTGCAGCAGAATTTCATCCTGGAAGAGAGGAGAGAAACAGGAAACCTGAAAAGGAAACTGACATTGAAGAACTCGTTGACGAATCTATAAACATACCTGATTCGGATAAGTCAGATGAAGAAGTGCTGGGAGATCTTCAAGGGGAGCAGGAGCTGGAGGAAAGATTCGTTGGAGAAGCCGAGCATTTAGATAGAGATTTGGCATCTGAACCTATCAGGAGAACTTCTGCCAGAACCAGGCAACCTAGGAATCTGTACACGTATGACACCCTGGGTGAGCCCACGCTTCGACCAGTGAACTGGAGTGTTTGTGGTGGAAATACTGATGTGAGAACCTGCTGTGTACAACCCCAGCTGAGCATCGATCACCTGAATTTGTATCCTTCATACTAAGTAACATTAGTGAGAGTTGAAAAAATTTATGTTCAAAGTAATAATTTTGTTTAAGTGAGTTATAAACAGTTTAGGGTTTTGTATGTTTACAATCGCAATAATGCTTTAAAGCAGAGTTATAGGTTGGTCAGCTAAAGCTAAAGATAGGCTGGATGAAACGCTAAGAGATTAATGCAATACTTAGGTGACATTTGAAATGTGTTAATACATTGTGGAGGTGTAGGTGGTTGTGTCCACTTGTCATTGCAGGATGTTCTGGGGGGCCCACCAGCGAGCCTAAAGACAAGACATCTCTCAACATGCAACAAATCTAAAAGTTTAGATCATTGTAATTATGTCATAGTTGTATGGAAGTAAACTATATTGTTAAGCTGAGAAAGCATGTACATTACACTGTAATTGGAACTTACATTTTCAGTATATACCCAGAGATACTAAATTAAAAATGTTTTGTAACATTTAATTTTTTTTAGTGGGGGAGGGTGTAAGGACCTCAAATAATTATTTAATTTGCTTCATGTCTGTGTTTATTGTAGATATTTGTTACTAATATAATGTAGAGGATAAATGTTAAAAGTTTCAGAAATGATGTACTGTTGGGGGCGCTGTGAGAAGAAGGAGAGGTAACACGTTTTGTTCATGTAAAAACTTTTCAGCCCCAGAATCTGTCACAGAAAACAAAAGAGAAAAAACAACCGGGGCAAATAAATCTAAAAAAAAAGAAAAGCTGTCGTTGTCATTTTCCAAGGGGGCAACATGTTCACTTCTCACTGCTGTGTGTGTGCACTTGGATATGCTAAATGCGGAGCACCCATTCTGAGTATGGGTTACCATACTTGGCAAATATTACGACTTTCAAATAAAATGAACATTACATATAATAATAAAACAAAAAATAATCATATAATCAAGTAATAATAATAAAAAATATACTGCTGAACCTAATGATGATCAATAAAATAAAAAGGTTTTTTACTGATTACTAAATACAAAGTTTTTAAGGAGACAGTGTGCAGAAGAAACTATTAAATAAAATATTTTAAAATATATTTGTAAATGTGTTATTTGCATATTAAATCTGTAATTTACAACAAAGTAGTTTAAAAATATGGTCGTATTAAGTAATTTTTAATAAAAATACTGATGTTGATTATTATAAATAATTAACTCAACTGTTAAGTAACTTTTAACACTTTCAAGGAGGTCCGTCTTGGTGCTTTCTTTTTATTAAAAGGCATCATCTCTCCCGTGACTACCGTGGCGCAGCAACTGCCAGCAGATTACAAAGAAAAGCAGGCCATCTTCCGCACCTACTCCAGTAACAAGATTACAGACAAAAAGATCCAGCACAATCACATCACCAACATGGACGAGGTCCCCCTCACTTTTGACATTGCCGTGAACCATACTGTGGAGAAAAAGGGGTCCAACATCGTATCGATACGAACCACGGGGCATGGGAAGCCGGCTTTCACTGTTGTTCTTGATTGCCATGGTAATGGACAGAAACTACCACCTAAAGTCATTTTTAAGAGGAAGACGCTGCCAAAAGAAAAGTTTCCAGCCAGAGTCATCATTAAGGCCAATCAAAAGGGCTGGATGGATGAGGAGAAAATGAGAGAGTGACTTAGAGAGGTGTATGTAAAGAGACCGGAAGGTTTGTTCCAGGCATCACCATCCCTGTTGATCTCCGACTCCATGCGTGCCCATCTCACCGCTACTGTGAAATACCAAGTGAAGCAAATGAATTCGCAGCTTGCCATCATTTCATGAGGATTAACAAAAACAGGGCATTCAAAGTGAAGTTGCGAGCGGCATGGGAGCGATGGATGACAGATGGCGAACAAACCTTTACTAAGACTGGGAGGCAGTGCCGGGCGAGTTATGCCACCATTTGTGAATGGATTGAGGATGTCTGGGCTAAGGTATCTGCTTTAAGTGTTGTCCGAGCTTTCGCGAAAGCCAGCATCATTGCTGAACAGCCACCTGGCAACGAGACTGACTCCGACAATGATGAGAGGAATCCCGGCATGTTTGATGGTGAAATTGCCCAGCTGTTCAATTCAGACACAGAAGATGAAGACTTTGATGGATTTGTGGGAGAAGATTGATTAAAAAATCATGTGAGTGTATTGTTAAATAGTAGGATAAAGTTAAACTAAAATCACTGTTTTGCTTTCGTTACCCTTTTTTTTTGTAGACCATATGTTTTAGAATGCGCCTTATCCCCTTACCAGTCAACACCCATTTTTTGTCATTGAGACCAAAATGACATACCCACAGTAAAAAGGTTTCTGCTCATGATTCTTTCTGATTAGATACATAATCAACATTTGTTCACAAAGCTGACACTTCAAAGTTTACTGTTCAGGAATCAGAATTACTCAGACTTTTATGATAATAGAGATATATAAGCTCAAACATAAAAACAAACATAAAAATATTAAAAACATATTTTTTAAAACATATTATTTTAAATGTATATGAGTTTAAAAATACAGTGTAGCTAAAGCCACAAGTCTTCCAAAACTTCTTTAGAAATGTCATAATCGAATCTGTAAAACTGTGAATTTTATGAAATATTTTCTATGGCTATGTCATGTGTGTTTTTAGAGAAGGCTAATCAGATTGATTTATGGCACTTGTCATCTCTGTCATATCTCATATGTAAACACTCCTGTGTGCTTTGTCTGTGTTTTTGTCTCTGCAAACTCACCCATTCTATTGTTTTCACCAAACGAGTCTTTCACACCTCCACCAGGTATGACACATTATCTGCATTATTCTTTTATCATTATTCTTTTGCTTTTATTCCACCTTTATTAGCCCTTGTTGGGGTATTTTAGGCTATACAAAGACTGAAGTGAGATAGCAGCTTGGTGACTCAGTAGGCATTTAGCCCTTATTTATCAAAAGTCTTACTATAAAAATACAACAAAACATTTTCTTACGAACTTACGTGAATTATTGTGACAAAAATGCATTATGAAGAAGAAATGCACCTGCTATTAGTAGAATGAGAGCTAACGTTAGCATCAAGCATCAGACAATTTATGAAATTATTAGTAAACTTTTACTCAAAGCTCACTTTAAACCCAGATCAAGTGTTTTTAATAACTTCCTTTAGCGACCAGTGGTGGAATTTGGTCATTTACTGTTGTAAAAATATGCTATTTATAGCCTTTTACATCGCTGCACAAGTTAGCATTTCAGATGTACATTTAAAAAATTTTTTTATAAAAGTGATCTCAAGAAAATCTCATACCAAGCTTTACTATCGTAATTGTGGGTTTATTATTCAGATATTTCGTGTGTACAGAGGTGTATCAGTGTACAGGAAGCATTTGACAAGATGTGGCAGTGTCCGGTTATGACACTCTAAAGATCTCTCTGTAAAGATTGACAAGCCGAATGATCAATCAGAATTTGTCTGGGTCACAGCACAAGCACTGAGGCAAAAATACACAGAGACAGTGCTGGGAGAGGCTGTTTATCATCAGATTGCGTAAATCAGTGGAAAATGAATAGAAATGATGATTCTGTTTGAAGAAATATGAAGTAAACACCAGTAAATATATCCATACTGTATATCTCCGCAGATATGCATCTTTGGTCTATAAATCCTTATTGACGCTGTTCAGTGAGTCTATGTGAACAAAAATAAACCGCTGCTGACGTGACTGAATATGAATGAGTGGTGAATTTCTATTCAAAATTTGGCATAATACGGATTCATTATTTTGCACTCCTGACATAAATTACTAAATAACTGTCACTGCAACAACGTTTTATCAAAAGATTGGTCAAATATCGAAGCTAGAGTCTTTAAACTTTCCATTGATGCACAGTTTTTCCAGATCAAGTAAGAGAGTGATGTTTAACGTGCAGTGAAAGTGAAACAATAATATACTGGGGCCGTCTGCGATGCTTGCACGTAAAGGAGTTAAAATACGGTGCGCCTTATGTATGGGTTAAGTACAGAAATAGACCCCGTAATTGAGACTGCACCTTATGATCCGGTGCGCCTTATGGTGAAGAAAATACGATACCTGGGTTAATAGGCATTCTCGTAGAGATTCTGGCACATAGGTAATTCAGGAGGTGGCAGGTTCGGAAGATTCAGTTTGTTTATTTCAGTCATGATTTCCCACTGTACAGGGGCGATGAGAAGTATTGTGGGAAGAATACTTGTCATTGACGTTTGAGCAGACCATTTCTTCGGTTAGACGAGAGAGGGCATCGCCCTTGGTATATCTGGAACCAGGTCTATACGTTAAACTGAACTGAAATCTGTTGAAGAAAATTGCCCACCTTGGGCAATGGGGTTTAGTTGTTTGGCCGAGATATTAAAGATTCTTGTGATCGGTGAGAACTATAAATGGGTGTGATGCTTCCTCCAGCCAGTGGCCCCATTAATCTAGTGCTGATTTCATGGCCAGAAGTTCACAATTGCCCACATTGTAGTTCCATTCTACTGCTGTTAATTTGCGAGAAAAGAAGGCACATGTATATAACTTTGCTGGTGATCCGCGACAATGAGAAAGTAAAGCGCCAAACACAGGGTTTGAAGTTTAAACCTCGACAATGAATGGATGTCCTTGATCCGGATGTCGGAGGATGGGCGCTGCAGTGAACCAATTCCTGAATGCATAGATTCCTGAATTGTGATTCCGAAGACCAGGTTAATTTGGTGGCGTGATGTTTAGTCATGGTGGTCAAAGGAGCGGTGAAAGAACTGAAGTCCCTAATGAATCGCCAATAGAAGTTTGTGAATCCTAGGAAACGCTGTAACTCTTTGACAGTCCGAGGAAGCGGCCATTCCAGACCTGCCTTAACCTTCTTCTCATCCATCACTACTGCCTCCTGGCTGATCACATAACCCAAGAAAGTGGCAACTGTTTGATGAAACTCGCATTTCTCAGCCTTTGCGTACAGTTGGTACTGAATTAGGCGTTGTAATACAGCTCTGACCTGACAAATGTGTTCCTCTAGGGAATTTGAGTAAACCAGGATATTGTCAAAATACACAATTACCCCTCTGTTGAGCATATCACGAAACATATCATTCATGAAGGATTAAAAGATCGATGGACTGTTAGCTAGGCTGAAGGGCATAACCAAATATTCATAGTGCCCACTAGTGGTTGAGAATGCCATTTTCCATTCGTCCCCCTCTCGGATGCAAATCAGATTGTAAGCGTTGTGCAGGTCCAATTTGGTGTTGTAATTACCCTGGTGGAGCTGTTCTAGCACTGCGGGGTCCAATGGCAGGGGATAACAGAACTTAACAGTGATGTCATTAAGGCCGCAGTTATCGACGCATGCCCTGAGTCCTCCGCCTTTCTTCTTTACAAAGAAGAACCCAGCCAAGGCAAGAGAAGTCGAGGGTCTAATGAATCCTTTGGCCAGTTTTAATTCGATGTAAGCTTTCATAGCCTCTGATTCTGGTTGCCATAATGGGAAGATCCTCCCCTTAGGAGGAGTGGCGCCGGGCATCAGATCGATGGCGCAATAGACCGATCGGTTCCACGTACTGAAGGCTTCCGCTAGGTCAACATATTCGGTGGGCAGGTTTAATTTCTCTGTGTTCTGAACAGATGGAGAAGAGTCATGAAGGGGTGTCCTTGTGATCCTCGCTAGACACTGATTCTGACAGGTAGTGTCCCATTGAATGATTGCCCCTCCAGGAGATGTGAGGATTGTGTATGCGCAGCCATGGTAGTCTCAGAATGGCAACGTGATTGGGTGAAGGGATGATATAAAACTTGATGTGCTCAGAATGAAGGGTTCCTATTTGTAGTTTCACTTCCTCCATGACACGTAAAACTTTCCCCTCTCCGATGGGTTGGCCCATCTAGCACCTCCACTGCCAAAGGGAGATCACAAGGGGTGAGTTTGGTTTATGTTGCAGGTCAAATTCATGTGACACAAAGTTACCAGCTACCCCAGAATCTAACAGGGCAGTAGTGAAAATAGCATCATCTTTAACAGTTATTATAACCAGCCACCCTCGAGGAAGAGGTAGTGACTCTCGTACTGACACTCACTGTTCAGGGTTTAGATGATGGACAGATCGAACAAGAGGAGATCATGTGTCTAGCCTGACCACAGTAGAGGCACAGTAAGTTCTGCATACGCCATTACCATTCCTTAGGAGTAAGATGAGTAAATCCGAGCTGCATTGGCTCTGCTGCAGTGCTGGTGTCTGGTGTGAATCAGGGCAGGGATCAGGAATGATATTGTGAGCAAATTAAATTGTCAATTTGAATGGCGAGATCAATGAATTCACTGAGGGTTTCACCCTTGTCTCGTTCAAGCCAACTCCGACTGGAGTTTTGAGTTCAATCCCCGTTGGAACAGAAGTTTCAGTGTGTCCTCTACCCAAACTGTCTGGGCAGCGAGAGTACGATAAGTGTTTACAATTGATTCCCCACACTTTTCCCCTCTGCAGGATGTTCAAAGACCTCACAAAAGTGTTAAAGAAAGGTTGTGAAGGTGGGAAATGAGGAGCTGTCTGTTCCCCAAACTGCGGTGGCCCAATCCAGCGCCCTCCCAGTAAGCAGTGAACACACATAGGCAATGAGGCTAGATTCTGTGGGGTATAGCGAGGGCTGTTGATTAACGAACAGTGAGCACTGAAACAAGATCCCTTTGCATCTGGCAGGATTTCCATCAAATTTCTCCTGGAATGCTAATCGTGGGTTTACTGGTGAGGTTAAGGGTGACATGGTAAGATTAGGCACTGGGGCTTGGGGGGCTGCATTTGCGGTTTCTTCTGGCCCAGATCCGGGCCACACAATGACTTTTCCCTTGGCCCAAGTACTGCAAAGAATGATAATAATAATAATAATAATAATAATAATAATAATAATAATAATAATTCCTTACATTTATATAGCGCTTTTCTAGACACTCAAAGTGCTTACATAGTCAGGGGGTATCTCCTCATCCACCACCAGTGTGCAGCATCCACCTGGATGATGCGACGGCAGCTATAGTGCGCCAGAACGCCCACCACACCAGCTTACTGGTGGAGAGGAGACGAAGTGATGAAGCCAATCAGCAGATATGGGGATTGTTAGGAGGCCATGATGGTCAGAGGCCAATGGGCGAATTTAGCCAGGATGCCGAGGTCACACCTCTACTCTTTTCGAAAGACATCCTGGGATTTTTAATGACCACAGAGAGTCAGGACCTAGGTTTAACGTCTCATCCGAAGGATGGTGCTTGTTGACAGTATAGTGTCCCCATCACTACACTGGGGCACTAGGACCCACACAGACCACAGGGTGAGTACCCCCTGCTGGCCTCACTAGCACCTCTTCAAGCAGCAACCTAGTTTTCTCAGGAGGTCTCCCATCTAGGTACTGACCAGGCTCAGCCCTGCTTAGCTTCAGTGGGAAACCGATCTTGGGCTCCAGGGTGATATGGCTGCCGGCTTTTAATGATGGCCTTGAAGTGGCCCAGAACTGGATCAAAGACTCGGGCCACACATGGGCCATAACCGGCCCAAATCTCAGCCAGTTAATCAGCCTTAGCTGGCCCTGAACTGGGCCAAAACAGGTTTTATTATTGGTGCCAATTGCAGCCTTAAGTAAACCTGAATCCCCAAATCTGAGCCACACCTGAGCCTTATAGAGCCCAGACCCAACCCAGACAGCAAGCAGTGTCGGCCCAGATCCAGCCCGAGTGGATTTCATGTGGGCCAGATGTGGGCAGAATCTGGGCCAACACTATATTGCTGTCTGGGAATTTTAATATGTCATATTATTACCTTGTATATTACTGTGACGAGTGGGGTGGGGCAGAGAGCCGTGGGAACGGGGCGAGGCCGGTGGAGTGATTGGAAATGAGCGACACCTGTTTGACCCCCCGGACTCGAGTCCCACGGAGGAGATGGAAGGATAAAAAACAGGGGCGACGACAGTGACGGACGAGAGAGGAATAGGCCTGTGTTTGGTATGTGTTTGTGTGCGGCAGTTGTCCGTGAGGGTTTTGTGTTTATTTTATTATTAAAGTTTTATTTGATTGTCCGCCGGTTCCTGCCTCCTTCTTCCCGATGATTATGAAGTAATATAGGGTTACAATTACTATGATCGCAATTATTCATTTTGTGACATGTTTTAATATAGACACAAACTATGCCAATAAATTACATTAAACTGAATAGAAAATCAGACTTAAAACCCACACATTATGTAACTGTTCAACAAAAAACGTATTGCATTGGTTTTTCTATTTATTTTTATAAAGAACAAATCAACCAATAAAGAGTTAGTGTATAAAGTATACAGTGTATAAGAGAAACGTAACAGATAGAGCCATGTAACATAACCATAAGAATTTATTACAGATGTTTCAAAGAGCAGTACCACAGTATTCCAAATGATGATCCATTGCAGTTGCAGTCCACTCTGGCAGAATATAATAGTAGTATGAGGAGCAGAGCACAATTTAAGTTGTTAAATACTGAAAATACTATGCCGATCCACTCCCTCAAGCCGTGTGTTTCTTTGCGAAAGTAAATAAGCATTTAATATCGCTATCATAAAACTTGTTGTAAAATGGCACATTTTTAAATAGTTACTGTAGCTACAAAGGAAAGAGATACATATCGCCAATGAATAGGGTTTGAATTTGGATCTTTTCCTCACACCAAGCATCATATGAATACGGGATTTAAATAAAATCCGTCATTTATCATTTTATTTAATGCTTGTACATGATAGCATACTAATATAAATTGTGCCCCCACTCTCTATTATAGATCAGTGTGTCCCATAGTAAACCAAATAAATATTACATGATAACGGTTAAATACGCTTTCTCTTTCTTTTCATGTAAGGATTCTAAGATTATTTGTACCAAGAATAGTAATATAAAATTTAATAAAATTATAATTAAGTGCAGTTTAATGCACTTGACTGATTTGCTTAATTTTTAAATGATAATTTTTAAGATCCCCGCCTTGCTCTCATTGCCACACATGGCCTACCTCTGGCTGAAAGGGTACATGCCATTGCCGACAGGAGGCTAGCAGTGCCACCTTGAGGCCACATTTGGGCCAAGTCTGTTTTCTATGCGTGAAGATCAGAGCAAATAGCAAACAATCACAGAGACAGGTAAATCAAAGTCAGGGCAGGCAGAGAACAATCAGTAAACGATAAACAGTCCAGGTCAAAACGAGAAGGCAGAATAGATGAATACAAATGCTCAGTAGTGACAGCTGGAGCAAATCAAGACTTTGCAGTGAGCTGTAATACTAATGACAAAATACTACCAAACTGAAAATCATCAGTCAAGCTAAAGAGGTTTCCAAATTCAGTTAAATTTAAATAAACAGAGTACACTGAATGTGATCAGCCAGAACTGCAGCTGTTTTGTTGTTAGTAAATATTATGCGGTTTGTGACATTTTAATTGTTCTTTTTTTGAAAATATAGCTAGTCCATTGGCAAATGTCTAAATCTATTGTAACAGCAAGACTGAGATTAACTTATCTAATGTGGAATTTGGACACAGACTCCAGGGACTTGGCCACACTTTTTGGCAGAGCACAGAACTCTAAATATGAAAGCACTAAGCATGACCATGAGAGTTACATAACTATTAATTAGAATGACAATCCAGGCAAACTGCGGTTTTAAGCATTTGGTCTTTTGCTAATGTTCTGCAGTTCTGAGCTATAGATTTAGGCTCAGGTACATTTAGTAATTTAATTTACATTTTAATTTACATTTACATTTAAATGATAGATTTTTGAAAATCACTTTACAAAGTGCATTCACATGAGATGAAGACTCAAGATGAAGGTCAGATCAATAGCCTAATGAAAGTATTCTGTATATTACATGGGAATGTCTGCTTGATGGGAACTGATTATGGAGATCACAAATCCAGCTGAATAATTCTCTATTCTCTAACTCTTTTTTTTTTTTTTTCACTGGAAAACATCAAACTAATCTGGCAAAATCAGTGCTATTTTGCCTGGAATCGTGATTAATTTCTGACCTGTACATGTTCTTTATATTACTTTTAATTAAATTAACATGCAACTCTTGTGTGTGTGTGTGTGTGTGTGTGTGTGTGTGTGTGTGTGTGTGTGTGCGTGCATGCTTGAATATTTGTGGACAGATAATTTAAAAGAGTGGCCATCAAATTTCTGGGCTTTGGAATTAGCCTTAGGATCAGTACTCTGACTAGTTTGTGAATTTGTGGGTTTGGCTAAATGTTCATGCCTAATGGCTTACCATCAGCAATAAACAAACTTGACCTGTTGTTTCTCCATCTGTTCAAAAGCTTTTTCAGTCTTCACATCATGCAATAACAGCACACTATCAACCTATGCAACCTATCACCCAGCAGCATATGATTTCATAGCAAGAGAGAGTAGAAGAAAAATATTATTTCAACGTGAGTTCAAATAAATATACTTACTTACTATATACTTACTGGCCACTTTATTAGGTACACCTGTTCAATTGCTTGGTAACAACGCAATGCATTTAGGTATCTAGATGTGGTGAAGATGACTTGCTGAAGTTTAAACCGAGCATCAGAATGGGGAAGAAAGAGGATTGAATAGACTTTGACCATTAGACAGCTGCAGCATATCCAGAAGGCTGCTGCCAGGATTCTGACTAGAACCAGAAAATCTGAGCATATCACACCACTCCTCAGGTCCTTACACTGGCATCCAGTTGCATTTAGGATTGATTTTAAAGTACTTTTACTTGTATATAATTCACTAAATGACCTAGGACTGAAATATATTTCAGATATGCTCACTGAATATAAGCCTAACAGACCACTCAGATCACTAGGATCGAGTCAGTTAGAAATACCAAGGGTTCACACAAAACAAGGGGAGCCTTTAGTTACTATGCCGCCCGCAGTTGGAATTAGCTTCCAGAAGAGATCAGATGTGCTAAAACACTAGTCACATTTAAGTCTAGACTCAAAACCAATCTGTTTAGCTGTGCATTTATTGAATGAGCACTGTGCAATGTCCAAACTAATTGCACTATATTTTCACTGTTTTTTTTTTGTTTTTTTTACCTTGTGGTATATATCTGTAAACAGGAGATTTACACACATATTTATATACAGATTTCTGCATTATTTATACAGCTGTATAAATAAAAATATGTACATGTTTACATAATACTTGAGGGATATATATGTATAACATATAACATAACATGCAAAGTAGAGTCTTTTTAGTTTTATCAAAAGCAACAAGTAAAATAGGGTGTTTTTATAAAATAAAATTGTAACTTTAATTATTGTCCCCTAAGGGGGAATTATTTTCCACAGCACTGCCCTCGTTTGACACACAACATAACATTACATAAAAATAAAAATACAACCCTTATGATAACCCTCAGCGATGTCTGTTTTTGAGATTCATGCTTCTTCCAAAAAGGGCCCTCCTGCACCTCATAGCCCTGTACATGCGCCCTGAGGACAGTGGGGCTAAATACTCATTAAATGGATGTGTGGAGACCTATTCTATTGAAGTTGCGATGCGTTTAATAGCTCTGTCATTGAGTTATGTGAGGTTGGGTGTTGAAAGACTTATAACTTTCGCAGTAATATTGGACACCTTTGTACGTTTGGCCCGGTTTTTAACAGAAAGCATGTTGAAAAAACATGTAGAGCAATACAATAGAATTGGCTGAATGATGCTCTGATAATGTAACAATTGAGAAGCAAAGTCCTTTGAGTGTGAGGTGAAGGGGTCTGACTATCAGCTCTTTTGTCTTGCTGACGTTAAATTTTAGATGATTATCCTCACACCACTGGGAAAAGTGTGCGACAGTGGTGTAATAGTCCATAATGGAGTTGTTGTCTTTAAGAAGGGCAAGAATGGATGTGTCGTCAAGAGTATTTTATGCTTGGTGATGCACTGATATTGTCATTTAGAAAGGACTTAACACACAGCCCTGCGGTGCTCCAGTGTTGATAGTGAGAGCAGAAGATGTGACTGAGCCCACTCAAACTACTTGCTGCCTGTTGCTAAGAAAATTGTGTACAGTGGAGATATTGAGATGATGCAGCTTCTGAATCAATAGATGCCTTTGGACGGAATTAAAAGCAGACCTAAAGTCCACAAAAAGTATCCTAGCAAAGTTGCCAGGAGAATCCAGGTGCTGAAGGAGAAGATCGAGCAGACAGGCTACAGCGTCCTCTATACCGCTTTTAGCTTTATATGCAATTCAGCAACAGCTTCTCCAGGCATTTCACAATTATGGATGTGAGGGCAACAGGTCCGTTCTTGTTTTGTGTTCATATTGGAAAATTAATTTTCCAGTCTGTCCTTGTACTTCAGTTTTGCCCTGAGTACCTCATTCTTGATATTGCAGTTTGCCAGTTTCAGGTTAACCCAATTCTTCTGTCTGAAGGCTTTATGTTTTTCTTTAAGGCATTGTTTTATTTGGGGGGGTAATCCATGGCTTGGAGTTGGGATATGTCCTTACTGTTTTAACAGGGATGCACGTGCTGATACAAAAGTTTATATAATCAATATTAACAGAAACTGTTAATCAGTGCATGCCAATGAACCCTCTAAGAGGGCGATGGCATCCCCTGACCACTGTGGGGAACAGTAGCATTGTGGACTATGTCGTTTTAGTTGTTGTTTGTGCAGCAGGGGGCCCATTTTTCGTTGGTCACTTACTCAGTTGGATTTGATTGTTGACAATTTGGCATGATCTTGGATCATTTGGATCTTCGAAACTCATCCCAGACTTGCTGTCATAGCAACAGGCTTGTAAGGTTAAACCTGCTCGGAGGCTTATTTCATGTAAACAGGATTAGATCACATATTTTTAACCAGAACTTTCATTAAAAATTATGGGACTTCTAAATTATTTGTTGCACTTACACTAATTAGACCAGAAGATGTCGCAATTGTTTATTATTATTATTATTATTATTATTATTATTTATTTTATTTTTTTTTCAACAAAAACGCTTTAGAAAGAGGAACTAGGAGCTTTTTATTTTAACAATGTAAAAGTTTACATTTGCAATGACACTCATTATGCACATAAATAAAAATGACAGTATCTTACAATATTTACATAACACAATGCCAATCATAAGAGTTCAATAGTTACATCTCCAGTTTGGAGTTGGGATGTGGAAACAGATTTAACTAAAAGGTTCTGTGGGTGAGTTGGACATTTGTTTTGGTATCACAGACATGAAGGGGCAAAAAAACTAAACATAGACAACAAAACAGGGTGTGATTGTAACACTCTTCCACACTCAATAACCATGAACAAGGTTTCTTTGAGCAAGGTAACAAACCCCAACTGCTCCCTGGGTGCTGCAGCAAAAATGGGTGCCCACTGCTCCATGTTTGTGTGTGTTTTCACTAATGTGAATGCACTTGGATGGGTTAAACCCCGAGCACAAACTTAGTTGTCTAATAAAAATCTATACACCGCATCACTCATGCCATGGTTTCACAAACAGGACTTAGATTAAGCCAAGATTAGGCTATAGTTCAATTAGGACATTTAGCTTTTACAAACATAAAACACAACAGGTATGCATCTTGAGACAAGACAATGGGACATGACATAATTTAGGAACAGTCAGAGCTACACTGTAAAAAATAAATGTATTTTTACAGAAAAAAACGGTAGAATTTAACAGTATTATGACATTTTGACCAGAACTGTGAAATTCCATAAAAATGCTAACTTTTACATCTAACATACATTTTCCCTGTTTTTTAACTATTTAAATTTGTTACTGCAAAAAAATTACATTTTCCTTTAAATAACAGTAATTGTTGTCTATTGTTATCCTGACATGTCCTTAAAAAAACATTCCTGTATATGTTTTGGTCAGAGTTGAAAAAAATTTAGTTTTACAGAGAAAACCAGTAGAATTTCACAGTCATTTCTCATTTTCATCAGAACGGTGAAATTCCACTAAAAATGCATACATTAACACCAAATATAGCCTACATTTTCCCAGTTGAATTAGGCAGTGACTATGCACTAAGTGCAAAAAGCAACAGTTGTGATTTACACTAAAAACAAATAGCTATATATTCTATTTACATCATGTAAATGTCACGAAAGTTTGCAATAAGTGTAAATAGTAATTAGATGCTATATTCTATATTTTGGCAGATTCTGTTTGCATCTCAGTAATTGTGTACATTAACAGGATGCAATAATAGTATTAAGTGTTTTATTAAACACTCGTTAGACACTTTATTTCTACTTCATTTTTGTTGAAAATAAATGCCTTTTCGATGTGATTTGTGATACCAAAAGGTATAAAATACAGATTCGAACCAAGGACTTTGAAACAAGCATCAAATAAACGAGGCTTCCACACTAGTGCCCGTGCCACTGAAGACATTAGGTTAAATTGCGCATCTTTTCTAAACTTTATTGGTGATCCATTCGTGATGTTGTTTCCTTGATTTATAGTCAGCATTTAGCCTACTATTGTCTACTAGTGTTGTTATGCATATCATACATATCGTTCGTTTGTTAATGTTCGTGTGTTGTTTATAAAACCTGTTGTTGTTTTTTTTTGTTTTTTTTTTTTGCCGCTGTGGTTAATGGTGAAAGGCATCAGTTTTCTCTTGTGCCTGTTAGAGCATTTTATTACTGTGGGGTCAGTTGTAGCTTAGTGGTTAGAGAGTCGGGCTTGTAACCCAAGAGTTGCCGGTTCGAGTCTCACGGCCAGCGTGTTGCGATTTATCCTAATTGCTCCCTGCACTGTGTGTGCTCACCACTCACTGGGATGGGTTAAAGAGGTCACATTTCGAGTATGCGTTTCACTTATTGGTATCCCCATCCAAACACACACTCCTGTCCAACCCACTTGTTACACCACTTTTGGAAAACCATTTATTGTTAAGGTAAGCTAATTGTCATGATTTCCATATCAAAATCCGAAATAACCAGAAGTAGATGCTATTTACTACGGAGCCCTCAAAGGGACGTGGTGGTGGAAATTTTTTTGCAAATCTTTTGCCTTCCCCCGAGAAACTTAGCGTTCCCACGTAAAACCTGTTTTGAGCTCGGACAGACCCTTCCTGTTTAATGTCCCGCTGGCAGTGTTTCAGAGCTCCGTATACGTTAATGGAGCGTTTCGTAGTGTTTGAACTTGGACTCAAATATAAAGAAATGTGGTCAGTTCTTAACTCAAGAAGGAGTTTAGTGAAGTTGGTAATATTCACATAGGCTATTCGAACTTCCCTATTCTTGAGCTAAACTTTAAAACACAAACGACACCTATTTAAAATCACAGTCACCTAGACAACGAGCTACAACCCAATTAATTTTTACGTAATGCTATTTACATTAGGTGTAAATAATTTTCATTTAAAAAATATAATTATCAAATTTGCAGTAAGTGTAAATACTAATTAGATGCTATCTATATCGGCAGATAGTTGCACCTTACTATTTTTGTAGATTAACAGGATCCAATAATTATCAGAGTGCAAATGATTATATTTATTAAAATTGTTAAATGGATGCTACATTGTTGTGAGAATAAAAGCCCTTCTACACCGACCCCTAAGCCTACCCAATTAATACTTTATTTTTAATAAACACTCTTCTCTTAATAAAGCACTTTATTTCCACTTTTCAAACATTTTCTAAATTTTCATTGCAAATAAATGGCTTTTTTTTATCACAAAAAAGCCAAATCTATAAGCCAGTGGTTCTTAAACTTCCTCGGTGTACATTAGTCAAAATAAATTAATTTGTTCTGATAACCACAAAGAAAGTTATACAACCTGAGAGTACAAGACAGATTTTCAGTTTTATCACATTAAAGGTAAATAGCAAGCATCTTAACTTAAAATGTGCTAATATTGTTTTTGGCAGAGAAAATACAACTAACTTCAGGATGAATTTGAATGTTTTCTACGAGTAAACTATCAATGTGCAAGAACAGAATTGCAGCAGCTCCCTTCCATAATGACCAAATAAAAAATAAGTGCAATTAGCAACCATTACTGGCAGGTCAGGCACAAAAAGGGTTAAGGGACGCTTTCATAAAGGAAATTTCCTACAAATGCATATCCAATAAAGATGCAATAATCACTGTACATGCCTTTCTATCATGTCTTCTGAAAACCCTGACACATTCAGAAAGTGTGCACTGCCACAAATAGTTAGCAAATCTGGGCTTACATGTTTTCATGCCATAATCTTTTTCTAGTGAATTTATTTATTTAAACCAAATGTAGAGGGACATCTTTGTATACTGTGTGACAGAAGTAATGCTAAAAACTAATTAAAAATACTCTTGAAACACAAATTTTTGTAAAATGTTATACAATAAATTATGGTAGCCAGGGTAACTTCAGCTTTTTATTATATAGCAAACCTTCAAGATCAAACAATGGAAAAACACTTCCCAGCAAAAGTCATGTTTTAGAAAACAAATTTGTTCAATTTAAAAAAAAAAAAAAAAAAGACATTAATTCTGATAATCCTGAACATGTCACATGGAGAAAATGGATAAAGCATGTTTCAGAACACAAATGTGTTCAGTTTAAAAGAAACAAAAACACTGGGCCTGGATTCTGATAATTTTGAAGTTGAATGAATTATCAAGTATTATGTGAATATTGTATATGGGGCTTTAGCTAATTTATTGATAAACGATGTACTAACTGTAGATGTAAATTTTATTATGTAATGTTTTGTGACCAGTGTGATTTTAGCCCGTGGGACTACGGATGGAAATTAGCCTTTGGCTACAATCCAGCATGTTTACATGCATGTATTCCATGTTTGTTCATTAACATGCACTGTCCCAATCAAATAAATAAATATAAACTAAATCCTAATCACGTCACAAGGTAATAAAAATGATTTAAGCAACAAAGCGCTGCACTGAAGTACAAAAAGTCGGTCTGTCCTGTTCTTCAGCGAAATGTCAATCTTCTGAAAGACCACATCTGTGGGGACACAAACAGTTACAATTAAAACCCAAACCAAAAGAAGAGCAGAGACAGCAACAAGCCTTAACCAAATACTCTCAGTTTTGGCCACAGACAATTAAATCACATTTATTGGAGTTAATTCTAAAAATGATTGGACCTTTGGTCCACTTTATCATCGATGAATGATAAACACTGAAGATGTAGTCTACCACTACTATACAAGACAACAGAGCTTCTATACCTGTTACTCTCCCCAATCAAATGCAGCAATTTTTGATGTCAGACTCAATACTCTGGGGTTGACAGAGTACGCTCTCTTTTTCTCTCTCTTTTCCACCTTGGTACCTTTAAGAGGATTTATCCTAAAGATGCACCTTTAAAACACAACACAAACAATATCCTTAAATAATTGTTGTATGCTTCTTAACCAAAGGAATGCAGTCTATGAAATACCTTTGCAAGAATTCTAGTGTGGCTCCCAGTTCTACAGGGTAACTGATGTTCAATGTATAGTAAAGAGAGAACATCAGATACAGGGCTTCTGTAAAACTCAAGAGATGGTCATTTACAATCATCTGGTCTACTGCTACCATGTACACACTGGCTGTCAGTGGGTTCTCTCCTTTGAACAAACACAAAATCAGTAAGACATAATATTTAACAGAATGTGAGTTCTGATCACCCAAAACCAGGAATTATTGTGTTGCAAGATCATAGTAAATAATACCCACCACACACTACTATACATGGTGTTGCTGGAAGCTGTTCTGAGCATATATCACTTGGAACAGAGGTGTCTTCTACCATCACAAGAAAGTGGTCTTGGTCATTTTTGAAATGGGTTAGCAGCAACATCACGGCCCCACAAACATGATCCCCTCCAGCTCTATACTTTGTGAGGATTCTCCCTGCTCTGCTTGCTCTTTCTGTGCACTGAAATTGAAAGTAGTCCAATATTCTTCTGAACTTACTGGAAGCAGATTCTTCAAAGCTGTTGTTTATGTCAATGCCAGTGAGCTCTTTAAAGTGTGCTTTCATTCCTGCTGGCTGAAAAAGATATGGCCACTCATCAAGTAAATCTTTGGTTTCCTTTCCAGATTGGATGCTGTTTCTTTGAGGGGTGTATGTAGAAGTCATTAAGTCATAGATTGTCTTTACATCACTTTCATTATTTTGAAACATTACTACCAACTTCTCTTTCTTTTCCTGCTGCAATTCGGATGTTTCTCCAACTAGCAGTTGTGGATCAGAATTTATACAACCATATAACAATTTTCGTTTCTTTGTTGATACTTCTAGAGTACCACAAAGTGGTATACTAATAGCTTTTGCTCTTTTCAAATTGTCAATTCTACACACCAGTTGTTTGAGGAGAGAATCATATCCACTTCCTACAACCTGGGAATTAATCTCATCTCTGAAAGACTTTGGGTATGCAATCACCATTTGTCGGGCTATTTCTGATACATGTTTTTTTGCTGGACATTTGCTGACTTCCAGGATCTCAGAAGCAACAATGCGGACCAACTGTCTTCTCTCAGAGCAACTTGGCCTTTCGCCATTTTGCAACTTTCCCATAAAACTTGCTGGCATTTTTTGCCATGGATCATCAAAACTATAATGCCAGTCATGGTCATAAAACGAAGTTTCACAGCTACTGTCACCTAGAAGATAAGCCAATGTCCACAGGTTACAGGATAAACACTTTTCATGCAGCTGTAATTTTTTGGCAAAATTGCCTATTCCCAAGCTGCAGATTTATTGAAGTTTAATAACGGACAAACAGAGATGGCATGGGGCTTTGTGGGTTGTTTAATGTTGTATCAGCGTTTTACTCACGTCTTCCACTTGAAGAGCTGGATGGTGAAACTGAGCATCCAGGAGCAGGTGAACCTGATGCATTAGAATTGTATTCAGCAGACAAATCATTTGCAGTGTTTTGCAGAGTGGAGGCAATATCTACATGGCATAAACAAAACTGCATTAAAAACCATACTGCAGAAACAAGAAACACATTGACATACTGTAATACAAGTAAAGAGTACAGCTAACAAAGTACAGAATGAAAGAGACTGGGGTGTTGTTTCATCTAATTATATGCATGTACACAAGTCAACATTTCAAGTGGATCAAACCTTTCATAATAGTTGTCTTAAAACCAATACCTGTTCTTGTGAACTTAATGAACTTTTTGATCCGCTTCAAATGTTGACTAGTGTATATGTAAAAACAACCATTGATTTGAAAACTTACTTGGGATTTGAGCTATTAGTTTTCTTGCTTCAATCGGTCTCAGAAAGCCACCTAGATCATCATCTTTCAAAAACTGTAGGTCATCTATGGTCTCCACACCTAGGCTGTTCAAACCCTCTATGGCTAGCTTTGAAGTTATAGGGTTTGGGAACACATTCTCAATAAAAGTCAACAATGCATCCATTTCTGTTGGGAGAGGACAGTTTATCCTTTTTACAGATGAACAACGCTGTGCTTCAGAGTAATGACCTTCAGTCCCATAAAACTGTACTCATTTAAGGGATAATAATCCAGACATTCCTCAGCTTTTACACAAATTAATTCCTTTGTCGCAGACAAAATCTCATAAAGTCCATAATCATGCAAATACACTGAGGGGCGGGGAGTCACAAGGAAAGTCACCTCATCATCTTTCACGAAAATCAGCTCAATCGGTCCAAACTGTAAAATAGAAAACTCCTCTTCACATTTAAGGCAAATTAAGTTTCCTTTCCTGTACAGGGTACCCTTGTATTCTACACGTGTGGAAACAAAGTCTGGTTCATTAAGCAAGCTTGTCTCAACAGCTTTGCACACAGCATCACTGTACAAATGAGGAGAGTATGTGGCCAAGTCAACACTTTTAAGCTTTGGTGAAAAAAAGGACCGTGAGTGAAGATATGCTTGAAGAAGTTGATGGTTGTGTGACAATGTCTTGCATACATTTTTGAAGTTCTGTGTTCTTCTCACACTTCTTTTGAAGTAGGAATGTTTGCTTTCAAATCTCAATGACCACAAACGAATTAAAGGTCCAAGACTTAAAATGAGTGACGTATAGTGAAGCATGTAATGATGTTTTGGTTTCAAATTTTCACCAGGAAACAGCTCCTTTCTTGTTTCCAGATATTCTGGTATTAAGACATTGAGATATGCAATCTGTGCTGTGGTAATCTTGGGAGCACACACTAGCTCAACCAGTTCTTTCAACTTAACAGTCAGTTGCCATACAGGGTCTTGTGACTCTACTCGGTCTCCAATTATGACAGGAAGAAATCTGAGGAGACACCAGTTCTCAGCTGCTTGACCACCTAACTTTCTGCCTTTTTCACATATCTGGGAGGGGGCAGAACCAGCATCAGAACCCACATATTTGAATTGTGCAAGTCTCCTGTTCAGCTGTGTATATGAAAACCACTTCCTTTTTACAAAGTTTTCCAAGAAAATGCCAAGATCAATAACTACAACGCCTTCAAACAAATCGTGGCCAAGGCATGGGGGAAGGCCAGGCTGAGCAACATGAAAATACTTGAGAGAGTTGAAAATGGAGTCAAACTTCAACCCATTAACAACATTTTCTTCGGTCATCCTTAGAGTTTCCACTGCCGCCTTATAGGACTCAACTGTGCGATTGGGAAAGTCTACACACACATTCTGAAGTTCACTGCGAGATACCAAGCAATACCTACAGCAATGCTTGGCAGTACTGAAGTTCTGTGAGTACCCACCGATGCAGTGGGACCCCAAATTATCACCGATAATAGCCACTATTGTTGCACGTACTATGTCACCTGAAGATGTCACAAATCCATGCTCTTCAAGTTCTTTGACATCTGCCAACAACTTAGCAAAAATCTTGGTTTGACCAAAATAGTTAAAGTCTCTCTCATAACACAAAAGTGATAACTGAATGTTATCAATGCATGATCTGTAAAATGGCTCAAAGTTGCCAAGTGTAAAATACACTCCAATCATTTTGTGTCTTTTTTTAGCTGACCCAAGGGGATTCACAATCTCAAAGGCATCCTGGTACAAGATAAATTGGAGTGTAATCTCAGGCTGCTTAAACAAGTCATTGGATTTGAATACAGAGCCATCACAGATGTCAGAGAACACAGAAGAGTGTACATGCTGATGTCTGGCACACTGCTCCCACACCACTGGGTCTATTAACATGGTTTTTAAAGTGTTCTTCAATGGAATATACTGTGCATAACGTTGGTTTCGGTTCTCATCACGACCAAGACACATACTTTGTGGATGCACGTACGAAAATTTTTTCTGATAATACTGTCTTCTTTGGTATTCTGTGGAAAGTAATGAATTACAAGCTGAATGTAAATCTTGGCCTTGCAAAGTCTGCACCACAGATTCAATCTCACATTGTGAGAGGGCCGTTTTTGACTTGAGTATTTCCCTGAACATCTTCTGTGTGTACTGATAACAGATATAATTTAAACCACTGAATTCCTCCACAATCATCTGAATGGTTGACGATGGCACCAGGTATTTTGCTTGTAGCTGCATATAAAACAGGCAGAGATTTTTCATGTACAATGACTTTGCGTTACATTTCATCAGGGAGTCTGTGAATTCACTTTCATCAACCTCCTCCTCAGTAACATCAAAAAATGCTGAAGAAGGTTGCTCAGATAAAGTATCCATAATCCGTAATTGTGCAAATGTAGAAGTCCTGTGCTTTCGTGAAACATGGGCAGTGAAACTTGATCTTAAACTGAATTTTTTGTCACATTTTTCAAAAGGACAACACACCACCTCTCCCTTGGCTAAATGTGACCTGAGATGAGAAAGGACATTGTTCATGTCTGTAAATTGTTGTTGACAGTCTGTATTGTTGCAAACAAACGTGCCCGTCGAATCATCAAAATGAGTATGTGGTCTTTTGTGATGGCGATAAACATGAGCTTTGAGAGCATTGTATTTTGAGAATTTACATTTGCATTCTGGGAAGCAACATGGAAACTGAGCATTTGCTTCATGTCTGTGTACGATTTGATGATTAACATATCCCTTAACTGTCTTCAGAGAGCAATCACAAAATTTGCACAAATAGATCATCATCCATATGGTTAAAGGTAACACACCTCATAAGATGAAATCCGTTGTCCATGCATATGAGTGCTCTTAAATGATCGTGAAAGCAACGTTCTAAAACAACAACACAATTCTGAAACCTATTTATACTTTTTAATGCAACTTGCGTCAAACATTAAGAATAAGATTTCAAAACGTATGTGATTAGCCATTGTAATTGTATTCACCTGTTGCCAATTAACTTTTAAATTACGTTGGATGATACGACAACAGATTTTTTTTAACACTTACCATTCACCACTCGACATCGAGGTCCATGATTGTTTTGTTGACATTCTGTTATATATTGCATGCATACAGCAGAATATGTTGCCTAAACGGTCACGTTTACTCACAACGCTTAACAAAGTCACTTACGATTTTTGAAAACAAACTGACGCCTGTAAATATTCCAGCGAACCCAACTCCGCTCCGTGATTTTTTCCTTGAGGTATTTGTACGCTGTTTTGGAGCCATGATGTGCCACCTGCAGTTAACAGGCTGCTGCTTTGTTTCTTGGCTGATGCCGTTGGGCCGAGGCCAATGATTGAGAAGCAGTTTGACCAATGGCGTGCGTAAGGCGGGACTTAACAAGAAAGGTCAAAACAGTGCAGAAACGCACACCAAAAATTGTCTACCATAGAAAGCAAAAGAGGAAATTTCCTGCGACATTGTGAGGTCATCATACTGGGTAAATATGCTGGCATGTAATTTTAAATATAAAATTGTAATCAACAAGTGTTACTGTATTTACGTTGTTTCTGCTGTTTCAGTGCACCCTTGGCCTTGTTAGTGGGTGAGGTCACATTACTAAACTGTCTGAAGAAGTAAGGTGTCATGGACCATCATAAAATGTGCATTACATATTTAATGAACAAAAAAATTTTTGAAGTAAAAAAACTATATTTTTTTTATGTACGAAACTCAAGAACATATAAAAAGAGTAACATGATCATACATGATAATGAATATAGATATGTGATGTATGATATATAACCATTTTCTCTCTTATTTTTTAAAGGCATCAACATGGAGATTGAATTGGAGACCATTGTTCTGTTCGAATTGTAGTTTGTGGAAGATGCAATGATGAAATTAATTTGAATTGTCAATGTTGTATTTTAAGCATATAAGCGATGTTCAGATGATGGTACTGTAGCACTGTTTAAAGTTTTTAATATTGTTGTTATTTACAATGGAAACTACTGTAACAGAAGAAAATAAAGAGGGAAAAATACAAATTATTTTCTCTAATTACTTTTTGTGACATATAACATACATTTCATGAACTACATATAAAATTATCTGTGAGCCATAATCAAAATCAAAATGCTGTACATCCCTTTCAAAATTATGGTCCATCACAGTTCATTTTTTCAAATAACGGTCAACACATGTTATTTCAATTTACAGTCAAACTGTTAAATAATGATCAAAACATGATTTCAGTTTACAGTCAAAACATGCTTTATAAAGTAATGTTGTCAACATGTCATTTATATCTACATTCAAATCATGTTTAGTTAAACAACTGCTACACCAAGTTTTTACATTTACAGTTAAAACATGTTTTATTAAATAAGGGTTTAAACATGTTACGTGAACTTACAGTCAAATAATGCCATTACATTTTATGGTCTATGCATGTATTTGCAATTATACAGACAAAATATGTTATTTCAGATTACGTTTTAAACATTTTATAGTACTGTATGGTCAATGTTCTTTTTTCCTGTTGCTGTGTAAGCATGTTACTTCAGTTCATGAGGTTTTACCGGTATTTTCATTAATGGCAAACGTTTGGCACCCTGTGCTGCCATGCATTTGCTCGTTTTTTTTCATGTTTTTTTTTTACAGTGTAGTTTTTTTTTTTTTTTTTTTTTTTACTTTCAGTTAAAACAGCTCAAACATGCATTTTAGTCTGGAATGGGATGAAGACTTGTCTGTGAAACCAGGGGTTAATCTTAAAAGAACTGTAAAAGAACATATGCCATTCCAGTATTTACTTAAATTTTAACAGCACAATGTTTTACATAATGGAACAAATGAAGTGCCTGGAGGTGCATTTCATTATTGTCTACGTCCAATATACTTTCACTTTCCATGAAATGGAAGAGTTTCTAGTAAACAGTAGTCAGTCCCCACCACATCACCACAGAGCCTCTCAATTATTTGGTTATGAGTGCGCCTGCCTCTGATGACACTGCCTCTTTCTGATCCCCTGAAAATGTTCATCATGACACAGACAGCATTGTTTTTTCCTCCATGATCTGCCCTAACCCTTTAAGGCACTCCATATCTGGCCATGGCGTTTAAGAAACAAACTATCACAATACTGCTGGCAGCAATTAAAAAAGTCCACGAACAGGTTATTGCTGACAAGACATGACATTTGGTAAAGGGGGAAATATTACATTATCACTAAATAAAATGATCAGTGCTACTACACTAGTGGCGAGACAGATCACAAAACTTATCACCGAACCGTGGTTTGATTAAAGGCAATTTTATTTTAAAATGCGCTACGCTGCTGCGTAGCCTCTCTGTATTCGCCACTCTACAGACTTGCTCAATGTCCCGCCCACGGCGCTATCTGATTGGTTACACCGCCGGTCCGCTGGGCAGTGGAGTTGCTAAATTGGCGACTTTGTCCCTAGATTTAGCAACTTGTTTTTTTTTTTTTTTTTCAAAAAAGCGACAAGTGACAAATCTAGTGACTTTTTGGTCAATCATTATTAAGTCTCTGAGACTCTCTGGAGCTGCCGTACGAGCACTAGGTCTCTCTTTCTATAGCGCGAGCCTCTCTCTGCATCTGCGAGCGAGCACAGAGAGCAGCAGCACTTTCAGTTAAAAAAAGAAATATATTCTGTTGCTTCTAATTCTAAATCTAATTCACAGCACAACCACTGACTTTATCGTATGTGTATTTGATTTCATTAGTGCAGATTAATGTTTGAGAGCTGATTATGTAGTCTGAATGGACCGCGTTTCAGTCATTATAATATTCATTCCATTTTCTGACAACAGAAACATTCAAATATAGTAATAAAAACAGTTTTATTGAGAATTAAATTAAATGGCTAAATTAAATTGCAGTATGTGAGCATAGGGAGGCAATACAATACGACGCACTTACGTCATACATATGCTAATTAGCACATGACGTCATCTAGTTCATGTTCTCATTATTTATTTTTATGAAATTAAAATGTTTCAAAACATCCCCCCTCTGTTTTTTTCACAAATCTCACCCTGAGTATAAGTCATTATAAACAGTAACTATTTCCCCACTGGATTCAACAAATGCCTTTGTAACTGGTTTTATTGTTTTTGTCTCATCCTGCCAGGACATGGCATCACAGTATGTTTAGAGACGTGACATTTCCTTCAAACGCTTGAGGTATTGGGCCAATCACAATGCACTGGATAGCTGGCCTATCAGAGCACACATCGCTTTTCTGAAAACGATGAGTTTGTAAAAATCGACACCTTTCAGAAAGGCGGGGCATAGAGGAGAAATATATTAAATATATTAAAGTAATATGCATGTTGTTTTACTCATCACCCAGCTTGGTTACCTTTTAAATGTATTTTTTTTTTTTTTTTTTATGAAATGTTTACAAGCATTATATTTAGTGTAATGTTTGCATGCATTGTTTTTAGTGTATCTAGTCTCTGTATTGTGGGAAAAAAAAAAACATTGCAATGTAAAATGCAACAATATATGAGCTTCAATAATCACAATGTACAATTTTTTATTATTATTATTTTACTCTGCATAAAAAGAAAAGATACTGGTAACACTTTCTATGAAGCCCATATTTATAATACATTATAAGAGTATTCTCCTGGAATGTCCCAGCAATTTTTATGTATTATATATATAAAAAAAATAAATAAAAATAAAAACACTTGTATCATCTCATGATTAATCATAACAACAGTTTTAATGTATTATATTATTTAATTGTCTGTGGTTATAGATTTTAAGAGTAAGATGATTTGCAACACGCAATGAACATATCAATAGTGTTTTTTTTTTTTTTCTTTTTTTTACCAAATAGGGAAGTAAAAGAACAGGCAGGAATACACTGAGCGCCAGCCTCCTGCTCACTCTCGTGAGGCCAATAAGGAAGTGACTAAAAGTGCAATTCATCGACTGGCCTCTTGAGGCTGGCTGCAAAAGGGAGTCAGTCCCATAGACTCCCCATGTTAAAATGCTCAACTTTACAGCAAAAAATTAAAAAATAACGTTTACAGCCTGGTGCAAAAAATTATTTTGGCCTAAATAGCAAATTTTGCCCTTCATGACAACTGTGATGGGGGTGAATTTTTTTTTTTTTTTTTTTTTTTTTTTTTTTTTTTTTTTTTATATAACCCATCTGTTTAAATTATATTAAAGAGTAACTAAACCCTAAACCAACTTTTCTTAGTTAATGATCTATAAGAACGGGGCTTTATTAGTGCTGTTCATTGATTCAAGTAACTTTTTTGACATTTGAGTATAAAGTGTTTTAATTCTACAATATATGGTGTAAAAACGTCTAAGTGCTGTCCTCTTCAGGTTGAACGGTGGCTACCGCAGTTGATTTTTCCTATTGGATGTTGCGGTGGCAAGTGACGTAAGCGGTGACAGGTGACGTAAGCAGTTTCCAGCTCACCACGCCCCTATGTACGAGTTACCACGCCCTTGGCAGTATAAAACCATCTTGTTCCATCAAAATCACTGTAGTGAGTCAGGAGTTGGATTTGCGAGTGTTGAAAACGACCAGGATAGACTATTATAGCATCTATTTAACATAGCAATTATATAGTTATTTAGATTATTTTGTGTATGTAGTTAATTAGCATAGTTGTTAGTGTAACATTAGTATTGTTAGAAGCACAGTTAGTTTGTAGCATAGTATTGCATCAGTTAGGATAGCTTCAGGTTAGCGTAGATTTATCAGTATTTAGTACATTGGTTAGGATGGTACATAGGTGTAGCGTTGCTGGATGCGACAGCACTGCTGGACTGCATAGTTTTCCAGCCGACTTTAAAATTAGGCGCCAGTGGTTGCGTACACTTGGCCTGGAAGACCGTGAGTTCCCGGCCTAGAGCTTGAGTGTGCAAACTGCATTTTACGCGGGATTGCTTCTCCAATGCAATGGAGGTGGAAATGGGCTTCTCCACACAGCTCGCGCTGAAAAGTGATGCGGGACGCGGGAGTTAAGACCGCAGTTTGAGCCAGCGGGTGGAATTGATTTGAACAGACACCTCGACATCCTCAACTTCAGGTGAAGTTGGGGGAGAAAATTCTTCTACTTCAAATATCGCTCTGTTGCAAAGCTACTTGCGTCACTACAGTCACTCTCCATTTTAGCGACTCTGACAGCAGCTGTCAATCAATCCGTCACTCTGGGTCTCAGGTTCACGCCGCACTCGCTCAGCCCTGCCCTAGGTTCGTCCCCTCTATCTCCGCTGTGATCTGCCCACTTTTCAGCATTTTTCAAATATTGCCAGTGGGTGGAGTCAGGCTCTGACTAGGGGTTTAGTTACCCTTTAAGACTTAAAGTTCTTCATAATTAAGGGCATGGCCACGTGAGTGACAGGTGGTTTGCCGCTGCTGGCACTGCCGCCACGCTATGTGGGCGTGGCTTCAGCAACCAGCTCCCGCCTTTTTGCCCATTTTCGATCAAACGGGAGAGTCACTCGGTGACGCACTGCCAAGATGGCGACAGCTCGCTCTGCACCAGGGGGGCAGGGTTTCATATTTTATTCAAGTACCCCTGGGCGACGCCATTGGCTAGTGGACCTCTACCTGCTGTTAGCATTCCATTGACTCCCATTAATTTTGGCGTCACTTTGACAGCGAATAACTTTACATCCGAGGCATTTAAAGACTCAATTTGTCCTTTAATTATTTCTAAAGAAACACAAAAATGTACAATTACCTTGTATCTTACGGTATGGTCCCGTAGAAGCAGCTCTTGTAAAAAAATAGGCTAACGATTGCGTCATAACCTGCGACTCTCTGTCGCACAGTAGAGAAATTACCTTGTGGACAGGAGGAGAAGCTCGCAGGCAATCTTTTACTGTCTATGAGGCTATCGGGGGGACGTGGAGGCATAAAGTCAAGGGAGATAATTAATCAGAATACTTACCAAAATTTGATCCTGTTCATGCTCGCCTTCTCTGGAAGATTCGGTGGGTGATTCAGATTTCACTTGGCACAGCTATTAGAAGACTTACAGTTTGCTCACGTGACATCCACGTCATCAGGCTCAGTTTAAGTCTGCACAGTACACCTGACCCCCAGGAAGTGTGTGCTTCTAATTGACTTCACTTGACTCCGTTGAATCCAACAGGATCACTGTGTCCATTTCTTTTACTGTCTATGCTCTGCACACTTTAAGCTTCAAAAACAGGCTTAAGGGCTCTATGGGTGACATCACGGACACTACGTCCATGTTTTTATACAGTCTATGGAATACACTGAATAGCATTTGGGTTAGACCAGGGGCCCATTGCACAAAAGTAGAATTAAGAAAGTCAGGATAACAGAACAGTCGCGGCTTGACCTAGTTTAATCAGTGCATCCTGGCTTAATCCATTGCACGTTTGTTGAGCCAGGATGAGAACACGCGGATATGTAAAGCCAGCTTTATATAGTTTGGATAAATGCACGTTCATGGCATTCTTATAAAGATCACGAAATCGATCACAGATTCACCGATGCAAAATGGATAAAAACCATGTGGCATACTTTTAGCCTAATGAGCAACAGCTTCTTATGGGACAGTATGAAGAAGTCAAACATATAATATGTAAAAAAGGCAATACAGCTGCTGTAATAAAGCAAAGAGGGAATGCCTGGCAAACAATAGTGGACCGATTGAATGCACAAGTAGTCCAAATAACCAGTGCTCCATTGAAACCCTCATAATTACAATCCAAGGAGTTTCTTAGAATTTTCAAAAATAATTGTATACTTTGCTTTAAATGTGACCACTGGACATGCATTTAACATGAAGAATAATTGCAAACACTTTACCCACTATGTCCATCTATTTGATCTATTTAGTTTCTTCTATAATCTGTTTAATCTTTTTACTCTTATGTATTTGTATGTAGGTTTTGTTTCTAATTAATTTGATGTAATCTATAATCAGATAATTTGCTCTATTTTAGCCATTTAATCTATTTTATCATTTGTATCTATCTATTTCTCTTAAATAACAAACATGTCTGGCCAAAAAAGGACTTGGCAGCAAGTCAAGATTAAATACAAGAATATTTTGCAGGCTGGTAAGTGACTTGTTTGTGGAGAACATAGGTGACATGTTTGATGACATTTTATTGTCTGTGCTGATTTTAGCAATAAATAAAAAAAGTCATATATCTGGTACGGGGGGTGGCCCTCCAACCCAAGACTTCACCACAGCAGAGGAGTTGGCCCTGGACTTAAATAAAGGGAAGCCAGTGATTGAAGGGATCCAGAGAGGGATAGCCACTGACTCGGGCCCAGCAAGGTATACTGGCCTCCTCATACAAGGTTATGTTACTGTGTGACTTTGCCTTACCTTGCAGTGGCTGGTAAGACCCGTACACTTTTGGAGCCACCAGACTATAATTTGTAGGTGAATACTCTTTATTAAATCATAGGTTTTGCATGTCCTGTCAAAAATATCAATACAAGTAATGAATATGGCAAAGGGAAGCCACATCTAAAGTGTTTTTTTTTTTAAAGTAAAGTGCACTTCTGCCGATGATGAGACTGTGTCGCTGGACTCCAGAAGGCTCGGGGTATCATGTCAAAAGAAATAGACACATTTAAGGTTCATAATAGATAAGAAGTCAGGGAAGTGGTACTAATAGAAAATATTTTTTACAGGATCCTGACACTGGGCAGCCTGATAACATAGTGAGTATTGCCTACAGTAAATTTACATTATTGAAATAATTCTGCTATGCTATGTGTTCACAAAAGAAAGCTGCAGAACATGGACCTTGAGATGCAAATGAAACACAAGACTGAGGAAACTGGAACTAGAAATCCAGAAACTAGAAAGAGAAGTAAGTGACTTCAGTTCATACTGGAACCATGACTTTAACACAATGTATTAATCATCCTATTTTTTTTCTCTCCAAAGCTCCAAGCTGACAAGTGATAACAGCAAAATAACATAAAAATATTCCAAAGCCATTGTGGTCTTTGTGTGAATGTCAAGTACACTATAGTTATTGATTCAGTGAAGTGGAACTAGAATTTGGGAAGATAACCACTGTGTGTGCTACCGATGCCAAATAAAATAGAGGTACATATGAAAGTTATATAGCCTACATTATCCTTTATTAAGGTATGGGCTAAATCAAAACTAAATTAACTGAAATAATTTGCAATGTATTGTTCTCTAACAAGTCTACCATTTCTGTTATCTGGGAATATGGCAGCATTGTCCCAATCAACATCCAAAGCAACTCTGTGAACCCTTTCTTTTCTTAGGCTGGCAATATTGTGAAGCACTGTGCAGGCAACAATCACATCAAATGCTCTGTCTTGGGAGGCTCTCAGGTGGTGCAGGCACTGAAATCGTGATTTCAGGAGGCCGAAGGTCATTTCAATTTGAGCCCTGGTTTTGGCATGGGCATGGTTGTTAGCTTGCTGTGCTGGGGTTTGGGGGTCTGTAAGGGGAGTCATCAGAAATGTCTCACAGGCATAGCCTTTGTCCCCCAGCAGCACACCAGAGAACTCACCTGCGAATACAAAACATACTTCTTACAAGTACTGTACTCTTGATGTTCAAGGTGCTTAAAAAAATGGGGTGGATTACCTAGAGAGAGTCTCTGGTAAATTCTACTGGCCCGAAAGATTCTGGAGTCATGGACTGAGCACTTTGCCTCTAAATTTGTGATAAGACAGTCAGCATCACAGATCATCTGTAAAAATATATAGCCTATTAAGGTCATTTAATGCAAAGAATAATTATGTAGCAGACAGTAACCATAAGTCATTCTTACCTGAACATTGACACTGTGGAAGGATTTCCTGTTAAATTAATATCCCTCATGTGCCCCTGAGGGGCGTTGGATATGAATATGGGTGCAATCCATTGTACCAATTACATTAGGAAAAGCTGTAACACAAAATAATGGGTGTCATACTGTGGCTGTGCTAATGTAACATTTCATTATTATTCATGTTACCTGCAATCTTGTAGAACTCATCCTTGATGTGGATGAATCTTCTGCGACCAGTGAAGGTGATAAATATGTGCACAAGAGATTTCATTGCCAGACTTACATTTCATATTGTCTGGCAAATAGTGGATTTATTGAGGTTTTCTGCATCACTGACAGAATACAGAAACATGCCACTTGCAAAGAATCGCAGTGCAACACAGACCATCTGTGGGACAGTGAGAGCATGGCTTCATGCTGTCTTGTGCTGTATGTTTGGACCCAGCAGCCTACACAAATATCTGATGCCATCACCTGAGAATCTGTACCTCTCAGTCAGATATTCGTCTGAAAAGGCCAATGGGTCTGCCCTATCTCAGAAGACTATTTCACGCCTGAATGCTCGTCTGAGTATTGAAACTTCCTCATCAACTACATCATCAACAAAGGGCAAGGCATTGTGAATAGGAAACACACAAATCTTTAGTCTATATATACTACATACTGACATTCAACAGTACATTTCTACTCTATTCTTGCATATACAGATATACATAGTCTATATTCTATTTCTCATATTGCATAGTATAGTTATTTTGCACTGTGTTGGCATTCATTGTGGACAGCAAATAATTATTGCTCAGGAAAATCTGCTTTCCTCACTGGGTGTATGACAATAAACGCTTTGAATCTTGAATATATTCATCAAACCTCTGACAGTGAAATGAACAGCAGTTTTCAATTATAACTAAAATAACAGTACGCATACTTAGATGAATGACAGTATATCTAGTATTTTAATGCAGGACCTAAGTGACTAAAACACATTAATATCTAGTAGGATTTAGGGAGGAACTAGCCAATAAATCACTAGGATTAATCAGGCTAACTGCAAAGTGTCAATCTCCATAGAAACTTAATGTAGATTAATTTAGCCTGCCTTCATGCAACCGAGTCAGGGCTAAATTCAGCCAGGATAACTGGAAAATCCCAGCTTAATCCCTTACCTTGCTTTTGTGCAATACCCCCCAGGGATCTCCAACCCTGCTCCTGGAGAGCTACCGTCCTGCAGACTTCAGTTCAGTTCCCTGCTCCAACACACTTGTCTGTAATTATCAAGTAGCCCTGAACACTTTGATTAGCTGCTTCAGCTGTGTTTGATTGGGTTGGGTTAAAATCTGCAGGACAGTAGCTCTCCAGGAGCAGGGATGGAGACCCCTGGGTTAGACATATATGACAGCACATAGGACTCTGGAAACACAGGGCTTAAATAGGGTTACATCAGGACAGGAACAGGAAAACCAAATAAGGGCAATAATAAACATTGTGCATGGGGGAAGAAAACACAACACAAGACATGGAACAGAGAATGACAATTTCCTAAATTTATAATGTATTAAAAGTCTCATATCTTCCCATTGTTAACTTGGTTGTTTCTTAAAGACAAGAAAAGGGCAGACAAAAAGACAGACAAAGCTCTTTTAAATAATAATGACAACAACAATAATATATATATATATATATATATATATATATATATATATATATATATATATATATATATATATATATATATACAGTACAGACCAAAAGTTTGGAAACATTACTATATGTTTTTGAAAGAAGTTTCTTCTGCTCATCAAGCCTGCATTTATTTGATCAAAAGTACAGAATTTTTTTTTTTTATATTGTGATATATTATTACATTTTATAATAATTGTTTTTAAATTTATTATACTTTAAATTATCATTTATTTCTGTGATGTAAAGCTGAATTTTTAGGATCATTATCACATGATCCTTTAGAAATCATTTGTAACGATAAAGACTTCCTATTCATCGGGAAGAAGGAGGCGGGAACCGGCGCACAATCAAAATACATTTTAATATCCAAAATAAACAAAACAGCGCGTCAGCCCCTCACGGCGACTGACGCGCACAAATAAAAGCAAACACATAAAATAATGTCCCAGGCCTGGTCCTCTCTCGTCCTTCACGGTCGTCACTCCAGTTTTATATCCTTCCATCTCCTACGTGGGACTCAAGACCGGCGGTGGGGCGCAGGTGTAGCTCATCTCCAATCACTACACCTGGCCTCACTCCTTGTTCCCACGCCTCTCGGCCCCGCCCCACTCACCACATCATTCTAATATGATGATTCATTGTCAAAGTTGGAAACAGTTCTGCTGCTTAATATTTTTTTCAGAAAATGTGATACTTTTTTAGGATGCTTTGATGAATAAAAAGTAAAAAAAAAAAAAAAAAAAAAAAAAAGCTATGTTTTTAAAATATAAATATTTTGTAATAACAAGGTTATCTTGCAAGCAAGGTTGGGGGTTCGATTCCCTGGGAACACATGATAGGTAAAAATTGATAGCCTGAATGCACTGTAAGTCGCTTTGGATAAAAGCGTCTGCTAAATGCATACATTTTATTTCATAAAATTTTAAATTTACTAATCAAATGTCAGAAAAATACTAATTAGAAACAGACATACAACCAATTTGTGTTTCAACCTAGGTAATAATGTCATGTAATAATGTAGAGAAGGCTGATCAATCACTTTTGATTTTTCCAGAGACAGTACACTAAACCTTTTGTTTTTGTAATTAACATGTTTAAATGGCAACACCGCGAACACTTCAGAAGGATGCAGAACTATTCTAAGATCTTTAAGATCTGCTTGGATTAAACTCACTTTTAATTTTCCCTTTATTTAAAAATAAAATTATATATAATTTGTCATTTTTAGTAGTCATTGTATGCTGTGGCAGATATCATGTGCGTTACAAGCTTCTGTTTGAAAAGAGTGCTCGTGTACATGTAGTGTATGTGTGTGTGTAGAAAAAAACGATTACAACATTATACAAAACTGAATTAAATTAACCTATGCATTTTACATATACATCACATTTCTCATCAATATGGTTAACAATAAAGATTAATAATAAGGAAAATAAGGATCGTTAAATCCCATCCTACTGTAGATAAACAGAACATCTCCGCTTATTAACTAACAATCATGTGCCTCATAGAAGCACAAATAAAGATATAGCTGCAAACACAATCCAGTGACGTCAACCTTGGTTTTGATAAGCAGTTATTTTACGACACAGAACGCATTGGTGAAACTCATGCATCTAGCAAGAACTTAATACACAGAATAATCATATTGATTCAAGCATTTAAAATTTAGGAATTAATTAAATGTCAGTAATGAACAAGACTGCACAAATTATAGCGATCACGAGGAAGGTCCGCATACAGTAAAGTGAACAGTGTACAACACCCCATCAGTTATATTCAGGTCTAGTGCCACCTGCTGGTGCAGTTTTGTAATTTCTTAGAGAAAATTAAGTCGTTATAACGAGAAAACGACTTTCATTATGTCGAGATAACGAGAAAATTTTAAAAAAGTTATAAAGAGAAAACAACTTTCGTTATGTCGAGAGAATGAGAAAATTAAGTCGTTATAACAAGAAAACAAAAAGGAAAAAAAAATATAATGCATGGCCGCTTACAACTTCCATACAAATAAGCTATTGAATCTCTTTAAATTGATTCTCTTTAATATTCTCAAGATTTATATAAAATTAAAAAATACTGAATGCAAAAGCACTGCAATGTAAAAAAAAAATTGGAAAAAAATTCATTGTAAAAGTGTAAAAGTTTGGCCGTGAAAAAAGTTGTAATACTATAAGTCTGTGATAGAGACTTATAGTGCTACAGAAACTGTATTTAAATTAAGTCTATTCTTTCACCCACGCTGCTAATGCATGACTAATCAGCAATAAATAGCCCCCACACAGGGGTGCTGTGGTCTTAAGACTCTTCCTGTTCATCTTCCGCTTTCCATCTGATATTCACGCTCAACCAAGGTTTTTGTCAGACCAGAGGCCTGTTTAATAAAACAAGTTTACCAAATAAGCCAGGCTTATTTCGATTAGTCTGACTTATTGTGTTGATTTGATTCCATAAAGCAAATTTAAGCAAATAATAATAATACTAATAATAATAATCAGGTGGGGATCCCCAGACCAATACAATTAGTGTGCTTTCTCTATTTTAAAACCCAGGAGCCGCCACTGACACTGAAAGTGTTATAATTAGTAACTTACAATGTTTTTTATCCTGTTAAATATAAAGTCAATCGTATCAAAAATATTTTATGTCATAAAACCCATATGGTAGGCCTACTTAAGTTAAATATAACTAATAAACAACTCTTAACATTAGTCTACTTTTCCCATCGCCCGTTATAGATAAGCTAACATGATCTATTTAAAGGTACAAAATGCATGAACTTACAAATTGTTGAGAGTGAAAATATTTCATGATATAGTTAACATGTTTGGGATTATAAAAAAAAAAAGGAAAAAATAATTAAAACAGCCTACATAATATATATATATATATATATATATATATATATATATATATATATATATATATATATATATATATATATATATATATATATATATATATATATATATATATATACAATAATACAATACAATAATATATATATTATTTACTTTCTTTAACAAATGTTACAATATCACCATATATCTTACTAGCTGTTTTCTCTAATAGGCCTGATAATGTAAAGTCAGGGTGTTTTACCTTCTTCAGTGACTGAATGACTTCCTCTAAAATGTTTTGACTAAATTTTCTCATGGATTATAATAGTTATATCCATACAACCTTTCAGTCCAAATCTTATTTATAATGAATTCATAATCTGCATTTATTTGATCTACCATATAGTTCATGCCATTCTGTATAAATGTTTCTAATCCTCCTTCTCTGCTGTGTTCTCTGTCTTTCTTTTATATCCCTTTATTTTGAAATCCAATTGTGGTTTTAACTTTAATGACTGAACAGAAGAGGTACACAATTATTTGTTATTTCAACAAATAATCTATAAAACCCACTGTGTGAGTTCCATGGACTATCCACCAAAAGGGAAACTATCACTACAAGAGGACTGCTACCATTTAATAAGATGCTATGTGCAATGGAACACACCCTGTGAAATACAGAGGCCCACACAAGGGACTTTTCCACCACATAAATTCATTTGAAATATCTCTCTGAAATAAAAAACATATTTTAGGACACTGTCTCTACTATTCATTTGAGACATGTACAAACATGTATTTTATTGTGATGTGTGGGTCGGGGCCGAGAGCCGTGGGAACGGATTGAGGTCTCGAGTCCCACAGAGGAGATCTGAAGGATAAAAAAAGAGGATTTACAACAGTGAAGGACAAGAGTGGACCAGGCCTGGATTTTATTTTATATTTGGTTTTTGTTTGGATGTGACATAATCACCCTTTTAGATTCAGGAATTCCAGAAGAAAATGAGATAAGAAACTTCGAAAACCCACCCTTGTGTCAGGCTTTGGTCTAGTCTTTACATTCAAGATCCTCTGACTCAAACTGGTTCTTTACCATCAACTAACTTCAACAGAGAACTGGAATCCCAAATTGCATCAGGACTCTCTTTCAAACCACTGTCAGAATCACTTTCCTCTGACTTCTTTCATTTATTATTCCTAAGCTTATCCCATTTTTCATAATGCCCGTTACCTACTTCCATTTTTTTTTATTCATCTTCTCTTCCGTCCCTTCTCTTTGCATTCTCCTGTTCATACACATTCCAATTGTTGCCAGCTACTTTGGGATCTAAGCATCTTGCGATCCGAGCATCCACCCCACACAACCCGGACTTTGCGTTGACCGCGTGTTCCCCAACTTCAACTCACACCTGCTTGGATGTTTCTAGTAATCCTTAAGACCTTGATTAGCTGGATCAGGTGTGTTTGATTAAGGTTGGAGCAAAACTACAGAGCTGTGGCCCTCCAGGATTTGAGTTGGAGACCACTGCTCTAACTGGTCTGCATTTAGGCAGCAAATAAACATTCATGTACATGTATGTATTTATTTGTAATATAGTGCACAACAGTATATTCAGAAACAAGAGACACAAAGTAAACTGCATTCAAAAATACAGCCATGCTACTTGATAGTAAACAACATGTACATAAGCAAAATGTATGTTACTTATTAAACTGAAGCACAAGTGATGTCTTTCTGTTGTCCATCAACAATATCTGCATATTTAATTTCTTCTTGAAAGGAGGCTACAGGACAAAAACAATGGGAAAACAAGGTGGGGAAGGGTTTGGGGAGTGATTAATGTAAATAGTTTGTGTAAGTAACTGCATGGTTGACTTTTCAAAACCATTTCAAATTGGTCTTTAAACACGTCATAACTTATCTTAAGACTTATATAGGCAGTCCACATTCAATTCAGTCCCTGTTGGGCATCTGCGTTACCGCTGGTGACCATAAAACTCAGTTCCCCAGAAAATTACAATGCTGGAAGATGGAGAATATACTGCCAGCATACAGTTTAAACACACCATCAAAATCTGCAGATAGATCACAAATGTATTAAGTAAAAACTATATTTTTTAAAAGAAGTCAGCTAATCAAAAAATTAACTAATTTAAATAAACAAACATCATCCCATGTGAGTTCACTTCTTTAAGACAATTAAATCGCCCTCTCCCGCATCCCAGTCACAGCCGTCCTTTTATTGGGAACATATTTCTGTACTCACCGAATGTCTATCACTAATTAGTTAATTTGATGTAATTAGAAAAATAGGAGGTGTGGCTTTGAGAGAGAGAGAGAGAGAGAGAGAGAGAGATGCAGAGAAGGGTGACATGAGGAACAAAATTGAGAACGCTGCTTTAGAATTCTGGTTTTGAAACTTGTGAATCCGTTTGAAGACAGAATTGTGATTCATATATGAACAGATTTTTACGTGCACACCTAGTTTTATCTCCCTCTTTTATAAAGCGGCACAACATGGCCTCACCCCCTTTGTTGCGTGTTCCTCTGGGCGGGGTTTATCTGGATTCATGACATAATGAACCTGGGAAGAAGCTTGTTGTAGTCCCTTACCAGCCATTTTTGTAGGCATTAAACTGCCAGAATTTTAAAATATTTCATTGAACATTCAGAGCCGCACCTTTGCAGATAATGTTCATGCTCAAACAGTAACATTACACACTAAATAACGTTAAAAAAGTGAAATCACAATCAACCACCCCTTAAATAATTAAATTAAATTTGCATGTTGCACAGTTAACGGTCACATGACATGCAGGGTAAACATATTATTTATTTTTTAATAAGTTTTTTAATTTAAGTGTTTTACTTTGTTGTTATTTTAAATTATTTATTTTAATTTATGACATAATTACTACCTTTTCATTAAACTTGTGACTCTTCTGCAGTTCCTTCACAAGCCCCAGCTTAGGAAACCTTGAAACGTTGTAATATAATGTTCAGTGCACTTCATTATATTTATTTAAATTTTATCATTTGAGATTAGTCTATTTAAATCAATATGATAAACTAGTAGGTCAAAAGCAATCTAAAAGTAATCAAAAAGTAATCTGATTATATTACCTTAAAATTTTAAAAAGTTATGGCACTGAGACTAATTTTCAAGTAATTTATCCAGCTCTATAAATGAAATAAATGCACAATAAATAAAAAAGGAAAACAAATAATAATAAATACATTTAAGAATGTAAATGTGCATTGCTCATTGTTAGTTCATGTTAGATAATGCATTAATTATGGTTAACGGATGAGGCCTTATTGTAAAGTGTTACCAAATAACTGTTACAAAAACTCTAAGTCTAAAAAGAAACTAGGTCAGTTAGTAACTGTTAGACTAGAACATCAAAAATTGTCCACTTCATCACTGTTTTTGTTATTATTATTATTATTATTATTATTATTAATATTATTATTATTATTATTATTATTATTATTATTATTTATAGAGGTTATTGAAAAAGATACCAGATACCCATCAGCTGTAAAGTGACAATTTAAAGATAGCAAGAAGATTAAATGTATTTTTTTCCTTTATTGCAGAATGGTTAAAAATACATTTGTACATTACATTTGTATACATAGTGGTTAAAGATTAAACATCTCTCTACAGTTGCTGTACTCACTGAAAAATCACCACATTACAAGTCAAGCATCATTCACTTCACTTTTAAATGATCAGAATCTGAAAATGAAAGCTAAATGTCAGACTTATTTGAAAGTTACTATCATTGAGGTGAAGTGTAAGTGACCAGTGATACAATGGTAGCAGTATAAACACGATTACAAAAAAAAAAAGTGTATAACATTTTTTACATTAATGTTTGATTCATAAAACTTAGAATAAATGTTTTTAATTTAATTTAATTTGTAAAACACTTACCTAATAAGCCTGAATATTGTTACTAAGATGCATTACAGGACAATATCACCACAAAACCCTCAGTGAATTGTGACAGTAAAACCCAAAAGTGTCAGTAGTGATGGAAAAAAAACCTAGAAATATATAAAACACTTTTTACAAAACTATATTTAGATTTCGATATTGTAAACTATTTCTTAAAACTACAACTGTCATTTTATGAAATTTGTAAAATAATCATGAATAATGATTTCTTACCAGGCTTAAGAAAGCATTTGCAAAATTCCTCAAATGTTCAGAAAACCTCCAAAACCCTTTTTAAAACTCTTGTTTATATTGATGTTGTCATTAATTTGACAAGTATTAGTGTATATGATCTCTAAAGCCACAATTAATCTTAAATGTAAAGAGAAGTTTACAGATTGTTAAGTCTTGTATGTAATCTTACAGTCATTACTTGCCCACATATAACAAACAGCTGCCATTTTCCTTACGCCTTCACTTTGGTTTCGGTCAAATGGCGGCTGCGCTGACCTCAGTATGAAAATCAGGCTTTATAGTTTCAATTTCATCTCCTGATATTAGAAGCTTCAATTCCCAGGACTAATAAAAAAATAAAAAAAAAAACAATAAAAAACACATATATAAAGTACAAATTTCAATCATGTAACTAAACTTACAGGCTAAAACAAATAAAAAACTGTTAACCATTAAGTGAAAAAACATGTGTAGTATTGTTTTGATCTTTGCCAAAATGCAAAAATGATATCCTACCTGATGTTACTATTTTTCCGGATCATCACCGTTTCCTTGTTCATAACCTATTTAAAAATAACATTTCATGCATTACTCACTAATAGGAACTTATAAATATATTAGTGCAGTATAAACAGTAGTATCTGTTTGCAGTCACTGGGACTGCAGAAGCTTATCCCACTAACCACCAAAAATGAGAGGGTTGCACCAGAAAGAAGAATTAAAACCTGTGCCAAACAAACCATGCAGATATTCCCTCATGGGAGCAGCCGACAGAGAGTGAGAGTGCTGTGTATTAGAATTAACCACTTTCTGTACTTTTCCACCAAATCTGCTTTCAGATATATCTACATAGATTTTTAACTCAAGATTAAAAAAAAGAAAAGAAAAGTGGGAAAGTGAAACAGATGATCAGTATGGAGGAACTATTCCAATGTGCAGCTAAAAGGCCTAGTTGAAACAGAAACAAAGAGGTCTTATATAGAAGATGTTTAACCAAACCCAGGGTTAAGAAACAATTACACAAATGTAACATACTTAGAATAGGATTGGCAGAAGGTCGTCTATCTGTAAATAAATTCAGTGCAAAGTTACCTGATATTACTGCTGACTAAAACCTATACTGTTAAATAGTCTTTAAGAACTAAAGAGAAGTGAAAGCACCACTTCACAAAAGCAAGCTCACTGCAGTTTCAGTTATAGAAAAAGAAGCAAGTCTGGACAGTCATGTTATGTCTAAGTACATTTAACAATCATGATAAGGAACTAAGTCTATGCTATCTGTTTTTCAGTAATACATGAACTTCCTGATACAAGATCTGCTGAGGCACATTCTTTCTAACTTTAAACATTGCCACATTTCCCCTTTGAACACAAATGAGTGAAAAGCCTGTGTTTCAAAGAAATCCCATCTGAAGAAATTACTCAAATGTATATGTTAACATAAAATAAGAGCAAACAGAAGTTAATTTGTTACCCTTAGAATGAGTATTAAAGGCATACTCACGAGTATGATTTCTTTTTCTGAAAAACAACAGAGCAAACAGCAGGCCAACAATAAGCGATCCAATGACTATCGCAACAGCGACAATGCTTTTTGTATTAGATGCTGAAGAAACCATGTTTTTTTCATCTGGAGAAACAAAATGCATTCAATTCACATGAGCACAGATTCTCCATGACAGTGTTCTAAAAATATATAATGAACTAAAAGATTATATTCAATACAATAAGCCTTTTTAGAAATCTGCTGACCCACTAAAATATCTCTAGTAGACTATCATGTGGCAGTGGCAGTACATTATTGCACTCCTGTAAATTGTATCGCTAAGACAAAAATAGACTAAGGATACCAGCAAAACAATATACTATTATTCAAATCTCAATTGTTCTTTGTCTCAAAACTTTCATTTTGAGAATGCATATTTTCACACAATGAAATATGATTATATGAACACTCTTTAAATTGTGTTCTACTGTCAACTCTAGACATAATAGCAGATTTTTTTCAGCAGACCATCTCTGTTGCACAACTTGCTTGCTATGTAAAATAAGTACTCATAGAGATAAGAAAATTAAGCTTACTTATAACAGGTGTGATATTCAGATAGTTTTCTCCGACTTTTACATATTTACTATTATAGACGATGCATCTAAATGGTCCCCATTCCAAGAAGATAGACTTGAAAGTCAGTTTGCTAGACAAAGCCACAGATTTTGCACTGCCGTTGTCCTTGGGGTCTTTTGTCAGCACTGAATTCGAGGTCCAATTGTTTCCAGATTGGTCAAACCAATTAATAGTGCCTGCTGGGAAGCCGTCGGTAGCATTGCAGTAAAGGCTGACAGGTCCTCTATCCATTACCTTTTCAGGCCATGTGCTTGTGACAGGATCCTTGTACTTCGCTTTATTGAGAAAGAGCAAAACAATAAGTACCAAGACTCTTGAAAGCGGGGCAGTGTGCTTGTATGTATTTTTAATCATAATGACTAAAGAAATTAAAATTAAAAAACTCACCTGTGACACTGATGGAAAGTTTAATTTTTTTAAAACCACTGTCTGTTATAACATGGTAGAGATATTCACCCTCATCAGAAAACATTGTTTTAGAGATTTTCAGAGATGGACCCTTTGCTGAGTTTTCAAGACTAAAGCGTTGATCTCCTGATCTTTTTGATTCTTCTTGGCTAAATAATGGCTCATCCTCTCCAACTTTTGTTAAATAAACTGCAACTATCTCAATATCTTTTATGTCTTTGAAATAGCATCTGATAACTGTGGTCTCAGCAAAAATTCCAACTGTAGGCGGGCATTCCAGTTTCCACAAATCTAAAGAACATAGGATTACAAACATAAAATTTGGATTGTGGTACTTCAGAGGAAGCAGAACAAATTTCCTGTGGTTAACATATCTATAATTAAAGGAATGGTCATGGCTTTATACAAGTACATTTCTGCTGACAGAATGTGGCATGCTGTTGATTAACCACAGAAAATAATGAACTTATTGTACTGACCCTGGAACATAAACTGCTTTAAGCACCTCAAACAGTGATAATCTCTAGTAATGTGGGTAGTTTCCTTAAACCCTAAAATTAATTTTAACACTGAAAAACAGCAAATGCAATTAATCTATGTAGTAAACCATGTAGCCTACCTTTGCCGGACCTCACAGCAAGTATGAAGAGAGAAACCACACACACAATCTTCACTGAAGACATGTTTACTCTGAAAGAAGAAGTCAAAAAGAGACTTGCTAATTACAAAAAAAAAAAGAAAAAAGAAAAAAAGGAAAATAAAATGATGGTGCATACTTGTTGAGATCGAACCCAATATCTGTACATTCCTACTGTATTGTAAACGTTTGGACTGGGTTTCAAGAAGCAATGTGTACAATGATATTTCATAAAAATAAAAAAATAAAAAAGATAAATCCAGAATATGGTTCTTAATCAAAAAACTATGTGCAAGTAACCATGGTCACTGACAAGCATAAGTAATCGATTACATCTGAAAGAGTTTAAAGATAAACAGAAAGCTATATTCTTAATGCTGATAGCCTAGTATTTTCAGGAAGAAAAGAAAATGTGACATTGCAATAGTTTTTGCTAAATCATCAAGTATGTATACAGGTTTCTTTGTGAATTTACAACTATATCGCCATTAATTCAGACAACCCATCAAAATAATTGGTCATTCCCCATAAACTATAATATAAATAATATAATATAACTATTAACATTTTGTTCCATTTTATAATTTCTTAAATTTGGTGTTTAACAAAGTATTAATTTTATACCAGTAAATTAAAAAAATAAATCCCCCCAGAGGCCATGTTAACCCAACTTGATATATTTTAGCGTTAGAAGTACTGTTCTCATGACAACGCATGCGCCCAGAAAGGTTTAATGCGTGAATAGTTCCGTGTATGAAACGCATTAATAGAATCTAGCCTATACCAAATATGTTTCACTGCTCACGACAAATAAGCATAAGAGAGAGATAATGTTACACATCCCATTAATATGCCAAAATCTTAAAGCCATTGTCTTTTATTCTAAGCGGTATGTTTATATATTCTAGTTAAAACAAACCGTTGCTGGTAGATAGTTCACGCTAACAAATATTAAATTATGACACACTCGGATTCAGACCTAAATAGCAGAGAAAACTTACTTGGTCAAAGTTCTTCAAATGGACAATGCGACGAGAACACAACCAAACGAATTATGAAGGACAGGCTAGTTTCACTTTCATTATGAAGGGAGATTTTTTTTTTTTTTTTTTTTTTAGCCACACCCATTGGTGCTGGCCTGTTGTTAATTAAATACTGGCGCTGTTTCCTCAACAACACAACATATAGCCTCTATAAAACTAAACAGGGCCGGCTCGTGGCAAAGGCGACATAGGCAATTGCCTATAGGGCGCAAAATGAATAGGGGGCTCCTAAAGCCATAAGCAAATACTTTCTGACAGTTATCATAATTTTAGTACTGATCGATCATCGAACTGATTAATATGATGTTAGAATAAAATAAAAGAGACATAAACGAAAACTCATAAGATTTGACATCATGTAATATTATACTAATTTAAACACTTTCTGCGTCATAATGTATTAACTATGCATGGCGAACGCAGTTTAAAATAGTTTTGCCATTCATGTGCTCTTAAAGTACATGATCGATGACCTTTTTTTTTTTTTTTTTTTTTTTTTTGTATGACATTAAAGTTATTTTTAGAATAGCTGTACATACATAGGTTAAGCAAGACAATTGTGATTATGTCTGAGAACTTTTTACCTGCATGAAGACAGCCTTTATTAGGAAGCAGTACAAATATTTGGAGCTTCCTTTAGTCTGTTCCTTATATTTTTTAAGAATACAAGAATAAACACTTTTTTCTTAAAGAATAAAGAATCACAATTGTCCCTTATTTTCCATTTCTGGAGTTAATTGGCACCCTATTGACGACTGATATATTTTGACTCCTCTGACAGCAAAAAAAATTAAATAACAACAACAACAACAACATCAAAATATCTCTTGTTGGAGATATGGAAAAAGTAACAGATCAAAGAAAATGGACAATAGAAAACACAAAGGTGGTACTGAAAAGGCCAGTACAAAAAAAAAAGGTGCGCCAGTCTGAGGCATGGAACTCCAGGGCTGAAAATGGGCATGCCGGGTGCACTCTGGGCCTGTAGGACTATAATCTAGCGTTCATAAAATGAAATAGGCTGCTTTAAGTTTAAGTAGCCTAATTTTCCACTATATGCACAAAATTGAAATGAAAGGAATAGGTATGGTAATTAGACTAGCTAGCTAGTTAACTGGCTAACATCTACAAATAAATTACAAAATGTTGCCTTTATTTAGTTGCCTTTGTTATCTGTTAGAATTGTTTAGGCATTTTAAATTTGTCATATTTCTCTTTGTTGTAATAAGTACTTATCACTGCATAGTTGTGGGAGTAGCTCATGGTCTCTTCAATAGGCTATTTTAACAGATTCACTCATATAATACCTACAAGGCGCTTCAACATCTACAACATATATTTAAATAAACTAATTTAGTTAATTAACTTTCAGCAAAATGTGTTTATTTCAATGTAGCTAAAATAAATTGATTCCAACCACTTACCATAAAAAAATATATATTTTGTAAATTCAATGAATCATTTTTTTCAGTGTAATCTGGCTGGAAGAGTGGGAACTTGTAGGGAAAAAGCAGCATCTATTCAAAATCATTTCAAATTGATTGTTAAGCTAAAAGCTAAGGCATTACTGCATTTATACAAGTCGAATATAATTTTAATGGTAGAACAGAAGGTTTACACACTCTCAGGGGAAAAGTGTCACCGGGTTGTTACCCTTTCAAAATGTACTAACCGTGACTGATTTTTAATTGATAGCTTCGTTAAAAAGATGTTAAATGATGGTGGAAAATGCACAAATGAGCAAAAATTTTAGAAACAAAGCTCAATGCATATGCGGTACTTGAGGATCCGCTGCTTACACCTGAAGTGTGCAAACAGAGGCCGTCTGGAAACCTGCCACTAATACAGGTGTTGTGCCGAATCCCGACTCCCTAGTATAGGCAGTGTTGGGAAGGTTACTATGGAAGTGTAATAGGTTTCAAATTGCAAGTTGCCCTATTTAAAACGTAATGAATAGTGTAGCTATTTCAATTATTTTATTAAAGTAATGCAGCTGATTACATTTGATTACTTTTTGATTAGCCTACATTTCTAAATTTCTAACAAATGTTTTCATCTGTTAATCATTTTGAAATATTTAAACCAGGTTGGGTTAACCTTACAGTATTACTCAAAACTGATTACTGTCAGACTTTCAAAGTCCTTCATTACTTGAATTAAGATTTTAATAGGCCTAATTTAATTGTAAAAAAAAAGACTTTAGCGGCTCTTTTTATTTGAGATCGTTCTGAGGTTCAATACACATAAAAAAAGAAAATGTTTATACTGTTGAAATAAAATCTTTGCATAGCTATAACAGGACTAGCTTTAACTTGTATAACAGTTGCTATATTATCATTTTCTCCTTGCTTCACCAATTGATGTAAACTACAAACTCCATCTTATCTCAGAAGACATTACTTATTTTACCTTTTGACTGATTTCTTCATAGCATTGTGTACTAAAAGTGCATTGTGCCCAAAATATCCTTAGCACACAGATCAAGATTTTCTGGTTTTAAAAATGACTGATGATTGTAACCTGTGACGCAGATTAACTGTATTGCACATTATTTCATAACCGTGTTGCCTATTTTGGCCTGTAACACAGGCTTAACTTCTTTTTTGTGTGTCTGCAGTGCACTGTGGTGGATAGAAACTAAACTTTATTGATGTTAGGACAATGCTTATGAATTTTGTCATACTAGAGTCAATATAATTGGATGTCATACAAACAAGGACATGCATTTTCTTAGATTATCTTATAGCTATACAAGATCATTAGCTTTTTTCATGACTGAAACTAACAGCCTAAAAAAAAATGATTGTTCAGTCAGTGGATGGTTCAGCAGCACTGTAAAGGTCTGTCAGGGTCTAGGATAGATAGAAGACTAAGATGCAGAGTAGTGGAAAAGGAGAATCTTTAGTCTCGCCAACAAAACTCAAATGAACAAACAATAGTTAAATGCTTCTCAGGTGAGCAGGGATACCACAGCTGTGGGGGAGAATCAGATTGTGATCTGCACACCCCCGCCGCGAGATCAGCGATGTTTGCCCAGAACATCTTTAACCAAACATGACAGATCAACACAGACAGGAGGGGAAGCTGAGAAGGCACCACACACCCTTATGGGGTCAATCTGTTACTGTATGTTTTCATGCCATGGCTTTGTAATGGCTAGCCAGTCTCATTTTGAAAGCAAAACTGAAAGTCTTAAACAGCTGACATTTGTGAATGTTGTATAAAACTGAAACATAAATAGATTATAAAATTACAAATTGTTTTACTGTAAACAGAAATAAAAGTGAGAATTCATTGAGAATGAATGATGCCTACAGTTTAGTGGCATTGTGGATGTTTGCTTTTGTAAAAAGGCCTATGTAAAGGATGTCTGTTTGGGCTGAAAATAATTAAATTATACAACAAACAAATGCAAATGTTTTGTTCATAGTAAAACTGAAACATGTCTAGCCAGACATTAGAATTTTAATCGAGTACTTTCTATATGTGTATATGTTACAATCCGTATGACATATTTTATAGACTTTGTAGGGTATAAGAGCATCACCAATAATAAGCAAGCTATGAAAAAAACTTGAGAGTGATGTCATATATTTGCAGTGGATTATTTGCCATGCATTCAGAATCTACACATGAATCTTATAATGTGTGATCTATATCATTTAAAACCTTTTTCTTTTTTGTCATATTTTTCTTTTGTTAAAGTTACTTTGATCTTGATCTCTTTATCTTGATATAAATACAAATATAAAGGTATGTTTATTATTTTCTTCAATCAACAGCATTTACAAAAGCAAAATTTAAAATTGAGTCTCAAAGCAGGGATGCACAAAAGGATCTACTGAAAGGATAACAGACATAACTAAAGCCATTTGGTGACATGCTAAATCAGGTTAAAATAAATAATAATATAAAATAAATAATGTGTGTTTTTCTTGCTAAATATCTTTGTAAATAATGTTCAGTAAATAAAGCATTTCTTATAGGGCACTTCCAATTAACAAGGGAGAATGATGGTTTATGGCCTCTATTTGTTTTAGTTTTTTTTTTTTTTTTTTTATTTCCTGCACAAGGTCATGAGAATGTACTCTCACAGCTATAAAGTTATAATTGGGCTTTGGATTTAGTAAAGAATTCATACATATGGATGCAAATTATGACAAATCTTCAGGGGTTTGACATTTGGGAATTGTAAACTTCTATACAGAAACCCACAGAGTAATTATATTTTTACTAAATAGTGTTGTGCCTCATCAGTTTTCACTCTTACTCCCCTGGCCTTCTAATCACTTCCACCTACATTAAGCCTTCTATGTTGAGTGCTCTTGTTAGCCCTCTCTAGTGTTGATCCCTATGCTCTTGTTTTTATTTTCCATGTTGTTTCGTTGTATTTTGTTTGTCCAGCAGCTGGTTTCATCATAGCAATTTGTGTCTGACATCTTAGCGTCCAAAAACTAGATAAACTAAATAAACACAGCAGGATCAGTGTTCCAACAGTCCCCTGATTTTTCATAAGGCATTCGCATTATTTTTGCCAAATGTCTTTATTCTTGAGAGAAAATATTGAGGTAAAGTGTTTTAATATGTGCTGTATAAAATATACTTTATATCAGTAGTTCTTTAACAGATTCTCAAACAACAGCTGTTTTGTTTTGTTCTCTTTTCTTTGAAGAACCGTGTTGGGGGGTGCCATTTGAATATGAAGTAGTCCTAATTACAAGTGCTGGTTATATAATTAGAATATCATCAAAATGTTGATTTCACCAATTCCATTCAAAAAGTGAAACTTGTATATTATATTCATTCATTCATTCATTCCACAAAGACTGATATATTTCACATTTTTATTTCTTTTAATTTTGATATTTATAACTGACAACTAAGGAAATTCCTAAATTCAGTATCTCAGAAAATTAGAATATTGTGAAATTGTCCAATATGGTACCACACTCTAATCAGCTAATTAACTCAAAACCCCTGTAAAGCCTTTAAATGGTCTCTCTGTCTAGTTCTGTAGGCTATATAATCATAGGGAAGACTGCTGATTTGACAGTTGTCCAAAAGACGACCACATTGTGTCCTTGCACAAGGAGGGCAAGACGCAAAAGGTCATTGCAAAAGAGGCTGGCTGTTCACAGAGCTCTTTGTCCAAGCACATTAATAGAGAGGCGAAGGGAAGGAAAAGATGTGGTAGAAAAAAGTGTACAAGCAATAGAGATAACTGCACCCTGGAGAGCATTGTGAAACAAAATCCATTCAAAAATGTGGGGAAGATTCACAAAGAGTGGACTGCAGCTGGAGTCAGTGCCACAAAAACCACTATGCACAGACTTATGCAAGACATGGGTTTCAGCTGTCACATTCCTTGTGTCAAGCCATTCTTGAACAACAGACAGCATCAGAAGCGTCTCGCTTAAAAAAGGATTGGACTGCTGCTGAGTGCTCCAAAGCTGTTCTCTGATGAAAGTAAATTTAGCATTTACTTTGGATATCAGGGTCCCAGAGTCTGGAGGAAGAGAGCGGAAAGGCACACAATCCACGTTGCTTGAGGTCCAGTGTTAAGTTTCCACAGTCAGTGATGGTTTGCGGTGCCATGTCATCTGCTGGTGTTGGTCCACTGTGTTTTCTGCTTTCTGAACAGACAGGGCAACACAGACCGCTGGAGAAGCTGAGACGGCACCCTGCACCGTGACAAATGTGTGATTTCTAGACCTGGGAAAGTCAGGTCAAATAATTAAATCTTGAGCATTTTTTATACTATATTTTTATTCTATATTTTACTTTTATAGTTATGCCAAGTTCTAATAGACTTTGTCAGGTACAAACTAATTACCGTATTTTTCGGACTATAAGTCACACCTGAGTATGACTGCGTCTGAAATCGCATACTTAACGAGTAGGTACTTAATTTCAATAAGTACTTAATTAACGAGCGCTAAAGGAGTACGTACTCTACAGCCAAATCTGAGTATGAATGTGGTCCGCCATGTTTACGTTATCATGTGACATATGACGTTATAACAAGCGCAACAACTTCAAATATATGACTGACTGCGACAGGTTTAATATTTACTATCTAAATATTTTGATGTTGATGCAATTTGCTCCTTTTGTGGTCTTGTTGAATACACAGATACCCTTTTATTGTTATTGTTGTTTAACCAATATATTTGTGTTGTTTTTATGTTTTAACTCTGTTGAAATGACCCACAGTTTAATCCTTAAAGATTAAACCCTTCATAGCATCAATAACTCCACAACTCTACCTGGTACAGTTTTCCTCTGCGTTTGCAGTATTTGTAATATCTGCACAAATAAGACGTTGATCAGCTGCTTGAAGATCTCGCCTTTGGAGAAGAGAGTTGATTTTACACTTGAAAAATGTAAGTATTACTACTTAAAAACTAAGATTATCACAGGAAGCATATCTAGCCCACCCCAACACTTATCAACAATAATAATTCCAACAATAACAATGATAAATGGATAAATGGTGACTAATAATTATATATGTTTTTGTAAAACAAATTATAAATCTTTTTTTTTTTTTTTTCATATCTATGACTTCACACTAGACAAATGCAGCCAAGATGAATACATCTAAATATTCAATCAAGTAATGAATGAATTAATGTGTTAATGAAACAATTAGGCTATATTTTATTTACTGACAACAACAAGAGACATGAATAAACAAGTAAAATAATATATAAAAGTAACTGTCACAATAAATAAAATACAAGTCAACAACACATGAAACAAAACTTTATTCAGACATTGAATGTTTACAGATGGTGAACCCACATCCGTCCATCACGTCCATCTCTGCTACAGTCAGACTGAATCTGATCATGATGAGAGAGGGACATCGAGTCCTTTTCTGAGTGCACAGAGAGAATGAGGAGGACCATGATGAAGACCCTGAACCACACAACCCTGAACAATAGCAGGAGAACATGTGCTGCTGTGTCTGCTCCAAACATCTGTGTCTGCTCACCATGAGCACCACTACCTGGAAAACACTTACACAGAGTAAAAAAAAAACAAAAACAAAAAAAAAACACTTTATATCATGTTGTCAGCGTTCTATTTTTTGATGAATTTAATTTTATATTTTTACAATTGCATGTTAATTTGCTATAGCTTCATTATTTCTGTGGTGTAGTGAACTGGACTGGTCAGCAGAAGGTTTCTGGATCAATCTCTGCAGTCGTCTGAGGTCCTGTAATAAGAGCGCTGTTAGTCACTTCAGATAAAAGTGTCTGGCCAATTAATACATGTAAATGTGAACTTTGTGAATGCTTTTTTTTGTGTTTTGGGCACAAATGCTCAATAAAGCTGCTTATTCCTTAAAGATTTTTTTCTTCAATGTTCTACTATAATATTAATGCATGCACACATTTAATACAGTTTCTGTTTTGGGGTTTAAAGGATCAGGTCATCTAAACATATAAATTCAGTCAATAATGACTTGCCTCCATTCTGTTCAATCATTTGTCCAAAGTTTCTCCTGATGGTTTGTTTTCATACAGTATCAGTCAATGGAGCCTGACTTTCAGATTCTTCATGCCATTATTTGATGATGCTTTAGGAGCTTCTGAAACTCAGGTTTTATTGACTGATGTTGTATGAACAGAACCCAGCAGAACAAACTTGACCAAAATCACATCCTCAGTGTTTTTTGGTCTTTCTCTAGATGTTCTCACTGGCTCTGGGCTCACTGAGGATGAAGAGACCACAGCAGCATCTGGTCCTGATGAGAAATCAAGAGGAGATGCAGTGATGGAGCATTTCACCAATGGCACTCCATCTTCTCCATCCTCAGTGCACACAGCAGTCTGCAGACATTTCATATCCCGGAAAGATGCACAAACACAAAACAAAAGCAGTAATTTTAACAGCACAGTGTCACTTCATTTCTGTATTAGAAGTAACAGAATGATCTTACTTTTTATTTTGGTTTCAGGTTTATTCCACAGATGCCGCTGTCACCTCAACCACAAAAGATCTGCATCAAATGTACAGCAATCAAGAATCAGAAAAGTGCTGTAATAACTGTTTATTAATAAACTACAACTTAAGATCTAAAATATATTTTATTGATGACTGTAGTTTACTCAATGAGAGTCTTTGATGGCAGCATTCTTCATCGGTCTCTCTTCATCAGATAAACACACGTGTGTCTCATCTGTCCCTGTAACATCCAGACAAGAGTCAGTCTCCTCTCTGATTTATCTGTGATATACTGTGTTTACATGTTAAGCTAGTTACTGATGTGTTCACTCACTTTATCCAACACAAGAACTCCACAATTTATCAACAATACTAATGGTCAAATGAAATAGTTAACTTATGTTTACTTAATGTAGATTTATTTATTTACATTAGGGGAGAGCAGGGGCGAAAGTACCATTTTTCAGAAAAACTTCATTTTAAAAGATAATGTTGTATACAGAGATATATTTCTTCTGTGGCCAATAACTCATAAGCGTGGTCTAACAATACCAGGTGGTATTTTGTAGAAATGTAGAAAGACTTCAGTATAATTTCACTTTGAACATAAGTTGAACATTGTTACTTTCGAACCCATCGGTTGGGACGAAAGTAACACAACAATATAAGCTAGATTTTTTTTTCCGTTAGTCTTATTTCTCTTAAGTATACCTGATTGTGACAGGAACTCCTGACATTTAAACTCGATTTCATTTTATATTAAAAAAAATTGAAAATGCAAACTTTAGGATGTGTTAAAGCACTAAATAACCTGTAGATTGGTCATTACTTTGACACATGAAACAAGAAAAACAACACGACTAAAAAAAAAAAAATAACTGCTTCAACAATTTACTTTTTGTACTCGAAAACAGTTTTACGGACCCAACTTCCGGAAACGTTGAGGAAATAACATGATATTTCTCAGCTCCGTCAAGGATTGCATGCTGAACATGCTGTCATAGCTGGGAATGCAAATGCAGAAAGTGACTTGGAGAAAATCGCTTTGTTACTTTCGCCCCAGTTCTCCCCTATTTACATTCATCTAAAGCAATGTAGACAGTCTACATCGTACAATGTAGAAATCTACACAATAACACACACATCTCTACCTCAGATGTCTGTTCATGTTAATGTTCATGTGATTTGCTCTTTTGCAATGCTTTTAGAACATTTCTCTGTCTCATATTAAACAGACTTTTAATCGTCTTTAAGATGTATATGGTTCATGCAAATCCACTTTGGAGACTTACATGTGCTTACTGGAGATCCGCTGTTCACTTTACATAATAAAACATGTTTTGTTGTTGTTGTTTTTTTATTCATTACAAATATATCAAGAGAAAACATTACCGTCTCCAGCCGCGAGAGGGCATTATATGTTTTTAGTGTAGACTACAGGAGCACTGAGCAGTATTGAGCGCCCTCTCGCGGCTGTAGTCGGTAATGTTTTCTATTGGTTCATTTCTCTTGGTTCATTTCTCTCGATTTGTGTCAAATTAATTTTAATAAATAAGTCGCACCTGACTATTGTCACGGTTTACGCTGCCGGAAGGAACACGGAGCCGAGGATAGATGAAATTAGGCTTTTAATATATACCATTCATGGAGCACAGCGATAGACACATGTAAGTGAGTGAGTTAGTCACAAGTGAGGAGACCCGACAAAACAGAACTGAAAGGACAAGGCTTATGTACAAAAGGATAATTGGGGAAACACAGGTGGATGGCATGACTAAATTAACAGGGACATGGAACACATGAGGAATAGAATAGACACACCTGGGAACTAATCAAACCAAACACGGAAAGACAGAAACTGGGTCACGGGCAAAAACACACTAAATGAGTCCAGGTGTGACAGTACTCCCCCCTCCCGGTAGGTGCGTCCTCGCACCGTAGAAACAACAGAGGGAGGCGTGGGTGGGAACTTGGGAGGAGGTTCCGGTGGAGGACGGACTCCCAGGAGGGGGCCAGCAGACAGGGACCACAGAAGGAGGAGCCAGGGAGGAGACGACGGAGGGAGGAGCCAGGGAGGAGACAGGAGCAGGAGGAGCCAGATGGTCCACCAGAGACCAGCCAGGATGGAGATCCAAGGTGGAGTCGATGGAGGGAGGAGCCATGGTGAAGGAGGGGTCGACAACACCAGGGGACCGACAGGCGGAGACTGCACCGGTGGGTGAGGAGCCCAAGATGGAGCAGCACAGCCGCAGAGCCAGGGGGACGTCGAGGTTCCGGAGGGCCTAGGTGGAGCAGAAGGCTCAGGCGACCAAGGCGGAGGCAGGGTCCTGGCAGACCGCTGTGGAGCCGGAGTGACCGAGGATGGAGGTGGAACCGGAGGGAAGGAGGAGCCTGACAGAGCCAGAGGGATGGAATGACGAGGTGGAACCGGAGGAGTGGAGTCCCGAGGCGGCGGATGGTCGACGACTGACCAAGGTGGAGCCGGAGGGACGAGGGAGCCCGGTGGAGCAGGTGGGATGACAGGCCACGGTGGAGACGAGGGAGCTAAGAGCCAAGGCGGAGCCGCTGGGTCGAAGGACCGAGGAGGAGTCCAGGGCTCAGAGGCTGGAGGCGGAGACAGGGCCTTAACGCGCCAAGGCGGAGCTGGAGACTGGCAGTCCAGCGGCGAACCATCGCGCCCCGTTGGCGCGGACTGAGGGTGAGCTGCAGGACTGACTGGCACCAGCAGGGATGACGAGGAACTGGCTGGTCTAGGAGGAGGAGAGAGGAGAAGGATGGGAAGGACAGGAGGATCAGGGCTGGACAGAACCAGCGGAAGTGGAGCAGAGGGACCAGCAGGTTTGGGAGGAGGTGGGAGAGGGAGGCTGGGAGGGAATACAGGAGACACAGAAGATTCAGGGCTGGGTGGAACCAGCGGAGACACAGATGATTCAGGGCTGGGCGGAACCAGCGGAGAAACAGAAAAATCATGGCTGGGCGGAACCAGCGGAGACACAGAAGATTCAGAGCTGGGCGGAACCAGCGGAGACACAGAAGATTCAGGGCTGGGCGGAACCAGCGGAGACACAGGAAACTCAGGGCTGGGCGGAACCAGCGGAGACACAGAAGATTCAGAGCTGGGCGGAACCAGCGGAGACACAGAAGATTCAGAGCTGGGCAGAACCAGCGGAGACACAGAAGATTCAGAGCTGGGCAGAACCAGCGGAGACACAGGAAACTCAGGGCTGGGCGGAACCAGCGGAGAAACAGAAAACTCAGGGCTGGGCGGAACCAGCGGAGAAACAGAAAATTCATGGCTGGATGGAACCAGCGGAAATGGAGCAGAGGAAATGACTGGAGGAGGTAGGAGTGGGAGACTGAGAGGGTATACAGGGGAGTCAGGGCTGGACGGAACCAGCGGGGAAACAGGAAAATTAGGGATTACCTCCATAGACCAGTCCATCAGATCCAGAACTTGCTCCATATGACTTTCAGAGACTGCATGCAGCTCACCCTCAGTCGCAGGAGTGTGGGCAGGGCTTTCCTCCACGCCCTCGATCTCCACGAGGACTCCCAAGATGCACGGTGTTGCCGGCTCACACACCTGGTCAGTCGCGCTCTCGAGATCCTGTTCCCTGTCAGTGGATGGCTCGGGCTCTGCGGCTGCGGTGGGCTCTGGCTCTGTGCGGCGTGATGGTGGCTGACTGGTCTCTGGGTCGGGAGTGGGGCTGGCGAGGTCCTCTATGGGGCAGATGGTGAAAGATGAGCCATTTCTCGCCAGAGTCCACTCCACGAATGCGGCGAAATCCTCCCGAGGACCATCTTCGGACGACAACGCTCTGCATTTGGAGTTCAGGCTGGTGTTGTAGAAGGTGCAGAGCGCGTCATCCGGGTAGCTGGTGGCATTAGCTAATAGAAGAAACTGTCTGGTATGGTCCTCGAGAGAACGTCCTTCCTGCTTCAGCAGGAGGATGAGGAATTCGGGACGATAGAGGGGATCCATAGAAACTAAGAAAAGAAAAGACTGTGAAAAAACGAAAGCAAAACGGAGGGGAAAACACGCAGTTTTAAACTTTCTTTTTTAGGTCGGGTCTTCTGTCACGGTTTACGCTGCCGGAAGGAACACGGAGCCGAGGATAGATGAAATTAGGCTTTTAATATATACCATTCATGGAGCACAGCGATAGACACACATAAGTGAGTGAGTTAGTCACAAGTGAGGAGACCCGACAAAACAGAACTGAAAGGACAAGGCTTATGTACAAAAGGATAATTGGGGAAACACAGGTGGATGGCATGACTAAATTAACAGGGACATGGAACACATGAGGAATAGAATAGACACACCTGGGAACTAATCAAACCAAACACGGAAAGACAGAAACTGGGTCACGGGCAAAAACACACTAAATGAGTCCAGGTGTGACAACTATAAGTCGCAGGACCAGCCAAACTATGAAAAAAAGTGCGACTTATAGTCCAGAAAATACAGTAAAAGTATTTAAGTAAAACTACAAAAATATTTTTCCTCAGTACTTATCCAGTAAATCATGAACAACTGGAGAAGTCATGTGGCTTTGGAGTGAAAAAGACAAGAACCAAAATCTGTTGGGAATTACTTCCTGCCACAACTCCATCAGTGCCTTCAGGTTATCAGCCACATGAATCTCAGAATTACTGGTGGGGCAGGGGTCACTAATGTCAGTGTAAATTTAAAGGGGTCATATGATGTGATTTATATTTTTCCTTTCTCTTTTGGAGAGTTACAAGCTCCTGGTGCATAAAGAAGATCTGTAAAGTTGCAAAGACTAAAGTCTCAAATCCAAAGAGATATTCTTTATAAAAGTTAAGAGTCAAGCACACCTACCTAAACACAACATGCCACCACCATGTTGTGATGCTGTGTGTTTCACTGTGAAAGCAAAACGACTTTGTTTGGCCTTCCAAAATAGAACGATATGCCCTTTGTCATGCCAATAGCTGATCCTTGCTGGTTGCTGAGGAAATAAATCAACTTTGCATTTTAGATCGCCAGATCGCCTTTCACCGTGGATGAAGCAGAGTCCAGCCTGGGGTTGTAGCGTGATTGCTGAAAGCCCTCCGGCCGCTCCTTCAACATATCCACTGTGCTCACTTAAGACCACCAGCAGTCAAAGAGAGTCTGGCACTTGTGACTCACAGCCTGTAAGCAAGTTTTTTTTTTATTTAAAGAATTTGCCACTGATGCTTCAAATGCGAGTTTTGAGCAGTGTAGAATAGTGCTTGTTTTTTCTCTGATCACAATTGCAGACATGGTTATATGTTTATGTGGCTTGATACACAATGCAATGTGTATAACAGGAACACAGTAAACAGAAACAGCTAGGGAAGGCCACTAGGACAGCTTCAGAAAACAACTGGCGCAATACTTTGGCAACAGAGAGGGTGGCAAGACCAGGCTGATGGAAAAGACCACACAAGGCACCATACAGTAGAGCTCAGACACTTGTAGACCGCCGACTCTGAAGTAGACAAAGTGCCAAGCAGGTAGAAACAGGGCAGGACACACGGGAACAGGTCAGGAACTCTAACACAAGACTAGACAGGACAAAGCTCCACAGAAACACAAATTAAAACCAAGACAAAGGAAAATATAAACCAATAAACTAAAAAGTAAAGCAACAAAATAAGAAATAAACTATTACCAATTTAACCAACTTAGAATATCAAACAAAACCAAGAATCAGGACTAGAAAAACTAAATGAACTATTACAAATAGGAGCAAAAATGTGAAGAATGTGGGGTGAAAAAAAATGTGAAAGTGAAAGTCAGCATCATAAGCGGGGTTAGCACTGGGCTTTGGCAGACTGTACAGGAACATCTTCAGAGGTCATGACAGGGAGAGTAGTATACTTGAGGTCAGCCTCCACAGGTGAAACATGACTAGCTGGAACATACTCTGAGGGACTCGTTAGAAGCAGCAGATAGCTGATCTGATATGATCTCAGTGAGTGCAATTTCTAGCAGGAACAACCTCCATGGGCTTAACAAGACAAACAGGAACAATCTTCAAGGACGGGACAAAACAGACAGGATAGCATCTTCAGGTGGCTAACAACTAGTAGGAACATCCTCAGTGGGACTTGTCAGAAGCAGCAGGTAGCTGGTCTGGTATGATCTCAGTGACTGTACCTTGAGTAGCAGAACCAACCTCTGTGGGCTTGAAAAGACTAACAGGAATAATCTTCAAGGATAGAACAAAATGGACAGGATAGCCTCTTCAGGTGGATTACAACTTGTAGGTACATCCTCTGAGGGACTCGTCAGAAGCAGCAGATAGCTGGTCTGGGATGATCTCAGTGGGCGCAACTTCTAGCAGGAACAACCTCCGTGGGCTTAAAGGGGGGGTGAAATGCTCGTTTTCACTCAATATCCTGTTAATCTTGAGTACATATAGAGTAGTACTGCATTCTTCATAAATCCAAAAAGTATTTAGTTTTATTATTTTCATAAGAGAAAGATAGTCTGTAACGATTTTTCCCGGAAAAACACGACCGGCTGGAGGCGTGACGTGTGGGCGGAGCTAAAGAATCACGAGCGCGAGTAGGCTTTTGCGTTGAGAGCATGTGGAAGCTGTGACATTACCGTGAGGGAAAACCCATCATCCAAAACAAACCATGGCTTACAGTCAGATTCAGCCGTTTATTTATGATCCAGAATCAGATCCCAAGGCTGAAACTGAACGAGAGCAGCAGCAGCAACGACTCGCTCCGAGCGGGGCTCGAACCCAGGTCTCTGGCATGGGAGGGGATGCACTAACAAGGAGGCAGAAATATTTGAAGCAGTTTTACTCACCGCCTGCGGTTCCAACACACGATCGTGACCCTTTTTCCTTGGGATTGCATCATCCTTAAGAAATAAACGATACGCAAATCCGTCGTCAAACTGGGCTTTGTGAACAAGCATCTTCGAAATGCAGGGAACAAACAAAAACACTTGCACAACTCCGTTGATGCTCTGTAAAAATAAACTCCATCCACTGGTCCCTTAATGCTGTTTTTTTGGTAATCTGTGCAGGGTTGTCTTGCCCTGGCAACCAAAAACACACTTCTTTTGTGACTTTTCGCGACGCTCTCGCTCTGATCAGTGAATCGCTCTGATCAGTGAAATGTCTGTGCTGCTCAGCCTCACTGTACGGGAGCAGGCGCTCTTCCGGCAAAAGTGCCTTAGGACCCATATAAGGAAATTCCGCTCCATCTAACGTCACACAGAGCCATACTCGAAAAAACTTTCCGAAACTTGTGACAAACCGGAAGGAGTATTTTGGGAACAAAAATACTCCTTCAAACGTACAACTTAATTTTTGAAACTTTGTCCATGTTTAGCATGGGAATCCAACTCTTTACCAGTGTAAAAAACTCAGTATGCATGAAATAGCATTTCACCCCCCCCCCCCCCGCCCCTTTAACAAGACAAACAGAAACACATCTCTATGGCCATGACCCAAGTGGCAAGGTCGACCTCAGAGGACATAACAGGACCTACAGGGACATTTTACATGACCATAACTTGACAGGCAGAAACACAGTCTAAGGCCATGACCCAACTGGCAGAAACAACCTCTGTAGGCCTGACAGGACAGGCAGGAACACTTTACATGGCCCAGATGTGACCAGTAGGAACAACACTTGAGGATTCAACAAGATGACAATCTCTATGGCCATGACCCAACTGACAAGGACTACCTCCGAGGACATAACAGGACAGACAAGAACATTTATTATAGCCATAGCTTGACAGGAATACCTTCTATGGCCGTGACCCAACTGGCAGGAACGAACTCTGTAGGATTGACAGGACAGGCAGGAACAGTTTGTATGGCCAGAAAGAAAAAGTAGATAGGGACAACCTCTGAAGGTGTAACTTAACAGACAGGAGTGGTCTCCAAGTACATGACTGGCAGAGACCATTTGGGTGAATATGGTTTAACAGACAAAAAACCTCCATGGACTGGACATGAAACCATGAGGGATCTCTGAACACACGGCTGGCAGGAACTGTGAACAAGACAGGAGTCATCTCTGGGGGACTTGACAGGAACATTTTTTATGGACATGACAGGAGTGACTTCAACGGGCATGACTGATAGGATAGATGGTGTGACCTGAATGTCTAGGCATAACGGGACTGATCCACCTCCAAGTTTGTCGATGAAGATGGTGTTCTCACTATAGAGCATCCTTTGCTGAGACACTGATTCAATGCTACATTTCTCCAAATCTGATAAAGAAACAAACTCATCTTAATCTTGGATGGCCTAAAGGTGAGTACATTTTCTGCTAATTTTTTATTTTTGAGTGAACTATTTCTTTAAGTGTGCTTATGGTTAAAACAACCCAAAAATTTTGTTTTTCCTTAGAATAAAGTTTATTATATATATATTTTTTCTTGTATTAATCATCAACTTAATTTCGATCCTTTTTTGTAGAAAACAATACTTGTCATTGTATATCTCAAATGTACCTTGGTTTAAGAGTTTTTAGATGTACTGGAAAACAATAGAAATTAAAACACATTTTTGCAGTGCATCATTATATATTTAACCACCTGCAACCAGTGATGACAAACAGACGTCAGCCTGGTAAGTTCTTGCTTATTAGTTGGAAATTATAATTACGACACGACTTAAATAATAAATAAGAATAAAACTGACATCTCGAGCAACATATTTCATATTTCACTCTTTTTCACTTCTCAACAAAGACAGGAAGCTTTTAGCGCCAGTGCCAAACAATAAAGCAAAACAATCAGCACATTATGTGTGTAATTGATGCTTTGTGTGCATTTTATCATTCTTGTGGTGCCACAGGGAATTATGGGAAATAGTCTGTTTCTTTAACTGGCACACCCTCCACTTCCACAGTTTCCACACTGGTGCCGTTCATTTGAGCCTGTCTTGTAAACCCCATCATAATGTCATGACTTTAGAGTTTAATAAGTCAGACAGACAAACAAACAAACATGTGTTATTCAAACGTTATTTCATTTTTAGAAGAGAATCTTCTTCTTATTCTCTTTAGCTTTTGTGAGATCTTTGTTGACATTTTTGCTACTAAACTTCAACACATGCATGGGCTAACTGTATGTGTAAAAGCTCAAGCTAATTCTGTTTTTAATAGAGTTTCTAAAGGCTTAGTTGTGCTTTGAGACCCCACCATGCAAATAAGTGATTTAACCCTTTAAAACCGAACGTGTCGGCGCCAACACAATTTACCATGCTATATTCATGTTATCATAACTAACTAACCGTCTGCACTATGAAAAAAAAATCTAATTACTCCTGATAGTAGACAATTTGCGCTTTTTGACAATATGTGGCTTATTATGGTAACTGCATGCTTTCCAGCAGCAAATCACAGCGGCTTTCGGGGAGAGGGGGAAGGGCGGATTTGAAGCGGGAGATACGGAGCGCAGCAGGTTGGAAAGTTTGAGAGTGCAAAATATAATTAAAAAACGGAAAAAAACATGGCGAAGAAAGGATTTACAAGGGAGGAGGCGATAGATTTGATCTTTGGTGACACCTGGGTGGAGGCTGAGCATGACTCTTCGGACCCGGAGTCTGTGTAATCAGATGTTGAGGAGGCGTATGCTGCTGGCATTGACCCAGATGTGGATTGGTAAGTGATGCTTATGAATCTTTTTGATGAATCTATGATAAATGTGAGTAAAATATTATATTAATATTACGCTTATGTCGGATATGTGCGTTAATATGCATAATATGTCTGTGTACATGCGTTCATGTTTCGTTGTGTATTTGTGCGTGCGTGTGCATGCAAGCGTTCATGTTTGTGCGAACGCACATGCACATATCTCTGTGTGTGTGCTTGTGTGTGTATGCGAATGTGTGTGTACACTGTGCATATGTGTATATGTATGTGTGTGTGCGTGCATGTGTGTATTATGTTTATCTGATTGTTTGTGTGTGTGAATGTGTGCACGTGTATGTGTGTGTGTGTATATATATATATATATATATATATATATATATATATATATATATATATATATATATATATATATATTCATATATATATGTATATGTGTATGTATATATGTATGTGTGTGTGTATGTGTGCGTGTGTGTGCATGCATGCATTTATGTGTACATAAGTATGTTTGTACGTGCATGTATGTGTGTGTGAATGTGTACATGCATGTCTTTGTGTAAAATTAAGCTGTAGGTCACTGCAATGTCCAATTGTCCCTCACTTTTAGCAGATCCATCACACCCATGTAGAGAAGCAGACCTACGTACTTACTTATTTCTTTATACATCAGCCCATGTGAATTTCCTACCCCTCTCCATATTTCTCACCACATTATTGTTTGTTTGCACACAAGATGTTTATGTAGGTGTGTGTACATGCATGCATGTATGTGTGCATGTGTATATCTGCATGTTTTTGTATAGGTGTGTATATGTGTTCATGTATGTGTGTGTGTGTGTGAATGTGTGTGCATGCGTGTAAGCAACTGCAGACTTTATTTTTATTGTTATTTCAATGTTATTGTATTATTATTGTTATTATTATTGTCACGTTAGTTTTTATTTTGCTCTTATTAATAAATTGCTTTATTATAAAAAGTATTTTTATGAATATATAGTTAGTTTGTAACATGCTTTTATAATTTTTTCTTTCCAGTTTGGCTTCTACAGTTTCCTACGAAGAAGCAAATGTGCCATCAACATCGATTACAACCCCACCTCAGAGGGGCCGTGGCCATGGGCCACAGCTGTAGCCGTGGTTGCAGCCGTAGCCGTGGTCGCAGCTGTAGCCATGGTTGCATTCATGGCCGTGAGGAATCTCACAGCCTCTCACTGGTATCACATGATGGAAGATGGAACACTGAGGCAGATCCTGATATAGTGCCCAATATTCCAAGGTTTACTCATAAAAGAATACCTGGAGTGCAGCCTCCACTCACATTTGGAAAAATGTCTCCACTTGATATTTTCAGTCAATATTTTGACGAAGAGATCATAAACATCTTGTGTGCAAACACAAACAAGAATGCAGTGAGAAATCTGGAGAGGGGTAGGAAATTCTCATGGGCTGATGTATACCCTGAAGAAATGAAGAAGTACATAGGTCTGCTTCTCTACATGGGTGTGATGGATCTGCCAAAAGTGAGAGACTTCTGGAGGAAAAAGACTTTGTTTCATGTTCCTTTTCCTGCTACTGTGATGTCCAGGGATCGTTTCTTAGCAATCTCCTGTAATCTGCACATCAGTGATCCAATGGAAGATGCAGAGAATGACAAGAAAAGGGGCACAGAGGAATATGACTGTCTCCACAGAGTCCAACCACTATTGGACATCATGAGGTGCATGTCTATTTACCACCCTAGACAGCACATTTCTGTTGATGAGAGGATGATTGCAACCAAAGCCAGGATATCCTTCAAGCAATATATGAAGGCCAAGCCTACTAAGTGGGGCATAAAACTTTTTGTATTAGCTGATGTCAACGGCTACACCACTGACTTCAAAATTTACACTGGGAAATCAAAATTTGCATCTGGGAAAGGCCTGTCTTTTGATGTTGTCACATCGTTGGTGAATCGAGACTACCTGGGGTCAGGCTATGTGATTTACTGTGACAATTTCTACACAAGCCCTCTCCTCTTTCTGTCACGGTAGGAAATCCATTGGTTCCTCCGTGTCATGTTTTGTGTTTGTATTTGTACTCACGTAGTCTCCATGTGCTCGTTTGGTTGATTGTTGTCACCTGGGTGTTGATTGTCTCGCTCCAGCTGATCCTCATCTCCACTCAGCTACTTATACTCACTCATCTCTCTGTCTGTTGTCAGATCCTCATTCATGTTACAGCCTCACAAGTTGGATTACCGTCTCCCGTGTTCGTGTTCTGGATTGTGTTCGTGTTGTCATCTTCGTGTGAGTGTTCTGGTCTGTTTCTGGGTTCATCCATTGACCGTCTTCACCTTCACCACCGACTTCACCATCCAGCACTTCTCACGCCACCGTAGACCTTCTATCACCATTGCCTACATTCTGGACTCAGTTTTCATCGTACTCATTGCTGTGTTTTAATACCATCTTCAATAAACCATTTCTGATTTCCTGCATTTGCTTCCTCCTCTTTTACGAGTCGTCACAGTAGGATCTGACCATCATGGAAGCAGCAGGCGATCGCTCCCCATCTCATCTGGAGGAATTTCTGCAGAGAGCCATTGGTCGTATGGATCGCCAAGACAAGGCGATAGATGAGATGGGTCGAGCTTTCCAAGCAATGGTGACGAAGGTGTCTGAGCTCGCTCTCCAGGCTCAACAACAACAACAACCGCCACCCGCTGCGCCTCCCACGCCACCCACACCGCCGATCGTCTCCGGGGGGATTTCCCAGTCCGAACCACGCCTCCCCATTCCAGAGAAATATGCGGGTGAGCCTAAGTTTTGTCGATCATTTCTGTCACATTGTTCTCTGCACTTCGCCCTGCAGCCCCGCACGTTTACCACCGAGGAGATGAAGGTGGCATTCGTCTTGTCACTACTGACGGGGAGGGCTGCCCTCTGGGGGACGGCGGTGTGGGAGAACCAAGACAGCTGCTGTGCCTCGTTCCACGCCCTTTCGGAGGAGATGAGACGGGTCTTCGACCGCTCCGTCGCCGGGAGGGAGGCGGCTAGACTTCTCACGGACCTACGTCAGGAAGACAGGTCCGTATCGGACTATTCTATCGAGTTCCGCACCCTGGCGGCGGAGTGTAAGTGGAATGAAGAGGCGCAGTGGGATCACTTCCTGCATGGGTTGGCTGACCGCATCCAACAGGAGATCCGCGCCGTTGAACTCCCCACTTCTCTCAATGGTCTGATTGACCTCGCCATCAGAGTAGACAACCGACTCGACCAAGCCGACAGATGGAGGGGGAGAGCAGTTCTCGCGACCAGACCGGAGGCTCAGCGTCAGCGCTCAGAGGTTGCGGTCAGCCCACCTGGAGATCTTGAACCCATGCAGGTGGGGCGAGCTCGGCTCTCCCGGGAGGAGAGGATCAGGCAGAGATCCCTGGGACTGTGTTTATACTGTGGCAGCCAAGAACATCACATCCAGCGCTGTCCGGTAAAAGACCAAGCCCGATAGTAAAACTGAGGCTACTATCGGGTGGGATCTCTGCTAGGAAGACCTCATCTACATCGACACTCCTTCCGGTGAGTCTACGGTGGTCCACCCACGCACTCGATCATCACGCTTTGTTGGATTCTGGGGCCGAGGGTAGTTTCATGGACTTCAAGTTTGCTAATAAGCTCAACATTCCTCTCACCTCCCTCAAACACCCCATTGCACCTTTTGCACTCAACGGACACAGACTGCCAGTCATCACACAGACCACTCTACCTGTTTCTCTCATCACATCTGGTAACCATACGGAGGAGATTTCATTTTTCATCACGGACTCACCTCTATCTCCCATTGTTCTCGGTCACACCTGGCTCCATAAACACAACCCCAGGATCGATTGGCGTCTCGGATCTGTGGTTAGCTGGAGCGAGGAGTGTCATTTGTCTTGTCTTTTGTCTGCTGGTGTTAATGTTTCGGAGTCTGTGTTTCAGGGGGAAGCAGTGGATTTGGCTAACGTGCCCGCGGAGTACCACGACCTGAAGGAGGTGTTCAGTAAGTCTCGGGCTGATTCTCTTCCTCCTCATCGTCCCTATGACTGTGCGATAGAGTTATTGCCAGGTACTTCTCCGCCTAAGGGCAAGTTATATTCTTTGTCTATTCAAGAGACGGCGGACATGAAGAAATATATATCCAGTTCTCTAGCAACGGGGTTCATCCGCCCTTCTTCTTCTCCAGCGGGGGCGGGGTTCTTTTTTGTGGGAAAGAAGGACGGATCCTTGCGACCTTGCATTGACTACCGAGGGTTGAACAACATAACGGAAAAGAATACCTATCCTTTGCCGCTTATGTCTTCAGCTTTTAAGAGGTTGCAGGGAGCGTCCGTTTTCACTAAATTGGACTTACGTAATGCTAATCATTTGGTCCGCATCAGGGAGGGGGATGAGTGGAAGACTGCCTTTAACACCCCTAGAGGTCATTTTGAGTACTGCGTCATGCCTTTCGGGCTAACGAACTCGCCGGCAGTCTTCCAAGCACTCGTTAATGACGTGTTGCGAGACATGGTCGATCTGTTCATATATGTTTACCTGGATGACATATTGATTTTTTCTTTGTCTCTCCAGGAACACGTGCACACGTACGACGAGTGCTTCTGCGGTTTCTAGAGAATGGATTGTTTGTCAAGGCGGAGAAATGCGTTTTTCATGCACAGTCTGTTTCTTTTCTAGGACACATCATTTCGACTGAGGGTGTTCGCATGGATCCTGAGAAGGTTAAGGCTGTGGCAGATTGGCCATCCCCAGAGTCTCGCAAGGCCCTGCAGAGATTTCTGGGGTTCGCCAATTTTTACCGGCGTTTCATTCGCAATTTCAGCCAAATAGCCGCGCCTCTAACCGCTTTGACCTCCCCTAGATTGACGTTCAGGTGGTCAGACGCAGCCGAGGCTGCGTTTGCCAAACTGAAGAGCTGCTTTGTTTCAGCTCCCATTCTCGTCACCCCTGATCGCTCACGTCAATTCATAGTGGAGGTCGACGCGTCAGAGGTGGGGGTAGGAGCAGTGTTGTCCCAGCGTGCATCCTCAAACGGAAAGGTGCATCCTTGCGCGTATTATTCTCACCATTTATCTCCTGTGGAGGTTAATTATGACATTGGCAATCGAGAGTTGTTGGCAGTCAAACTTGCACTGGAAGAATGGCGTCACTGGCTTGAAGGGTCGGGTTTACCTTTCATTGTATGGACGGACCATAAGAATCTCGAATACATTAGAACCGCCAAAAGACTTAACTCCAGGCAGGCTCGGTGGGCATTGTTTTTCGGTCGTTACGATTTTACACTTTCTTACCGGCCGGGTTCCAAAAACATCAAACCCGATGCTTTATCCCGTCTTTTTGAGCGTTCCGATCGTACTGCTACTCCCGAGCCCATTTTACCGGGGACCATCATTATCTCCGCGCTCAGATGGGAGGTCGAATCGAAGGTTTTGACTGCCTTAGAAGGGGTAATGCCCCCGGCTTATTGCCCACCGAACCGATTGTTTGTGCCGGAGGGGTTACGGTCAGACGTTCTCCAGTGGGGTCATTGTTCCAGTGTTGCTTGTCACCCAGGGGTTAGTAGAACTAGGTTTCTAGTCAAGCAACGATTTTGGTGGCCGGGTATGGCTCATGACGTCCACGACTTCGTCTTGGCTTGTTCGGTTTGCGCTATTGGTAAGACTTCCAATCGACCTCCAGATGGGTTACTCTTACCGCTGTCTGTCCCTTCGAGACCCTGGTCCCACATTTCGCTAGATTTCATTACCGCCCTCCCGCCCTCTAAGGGCAACACGGTGATTTTAACCGTAGTGGACCGGTTCTCGAAGGCGACTCATTTCATTCCCTTGCCCAAATTACCATCAGCCAAGAAAACAGTGGTAGCTGTCATTGACCACGTCTTCCGTATACATGGCCTTCCGACAGACGTGGTTTCTGACAGGGGTCCCCAATTTGTGTCCAGATTTTGGCGAGAATTCTGTAAATTGTTAGGAGCAACTTTCTTCCGGGTTCCATCCCCAGAGCAATGGTCAAACCGAGCGAGCCAATCAGGATGTCGAAAGGGTTTTGCGATGTTTGGCTTCCAAGAATCCTTCCTCCTGGTGTCAGCAACTCTCAATTGTGGAGTACGCACACAATTCTTTGCCAGTGTCATCTACGGGCATGTCTCCATTTAAGTGTAGTTTAGGGTACCAACCACCTAATTTTGTCAGTACGGAATCCGAGGTTTCGGTCCCCTCCGCACACGCACTAGTCCAAAGGTGTCACCGCACCTGGACCAGAGCTCGCAGAGCTCTGCTCCAGGCTAGGTCGCGCACCAAGGCTAAGGCCGATCGCCACCGGTCAAAGCCTCCCCGTTATGTCGTCGGTCAAAAAGTGTGGCTTTCTACCCAGAATATTCCGATGCATTCCGTTTCGAACAAGCTTGCTCCCAAATTTATTTGCCCGTTTTCTGTTACCAAAATTATTAATCCGGTAACAGTGCGTCTTAGCCTTCCTCCGGCGTACAGGAGGGTTCATCCCGTGTTCCATGTGTCCAAAATTAAACCGGTGATTTTTTCCGTCTTAACCCGCCTGCCACGGTTCCCAAGGGAGGTCTCCATGTGCACAACTATCCACACAGTGTACAGTGGAGAAACTGTGCTAAGATGGATGACAACAAAGGATGGGCGAAAAGAGAAGGTCCCTGTTCCCAGGCCAACAGCAGTTCAGCAGAACAATAAGTACATGGGAGGAGTCGACACCTCTGACCAGATGCTAGGAACAAATTTGATGCACCGTAAAACACGGAAGTGGTACATGACCATTTTTCAGCACTTCCTGGATGTTGCAGTGACTGCTTTATTTTGCACAAAGAACTGTGTGCCATTCACCATGACAAACACATGACACGGCAAAACTTTCAAGAGTTGCTTGCTGCTCAGCTCACAGGTGTTCCCCTGGATGGCAGCCCAAGAGAGAGATGCGATCATCTACCTGCTCCTGTGAGTGACACTCAGGGCCTTTCACAAAGGGCCAGCATGGGTTGGCGTCGTTGCATACGTTGCAAAAAGAGCACCCCATGGAAGTGTCAGGAATGTGATGTGGAACTTATCTTGCAGTTAGACAGGAACTGCTTCAGAGAGCATCACATTTAAAAGACTGCATTGAAGGATCCAAAAAACGCCTGTAGAACTGGGGTAAAATAAATGGCTCCTGAGTGAACACTTTACAATCCAGTGTCCCAAAAAGACTTGTATATATGTATTATAATTCCTTTTTCAAGATTCAGGCATTAGATTCTTTCGTTCATGAGTTTTCAGATTTTTCTTAATAAAAAGCAGTAAAATCTCTACTCGTTTTTTTTTTTTTTTTTTGTCTTGCTATTTAAATTCTATTTGCTACCTCACCACACACAATAATGTACAATAACTGTAATATCCTGAAAGCCAATTATTTTCTGAAAAAGAAATGACACCTTGCACTTGAATATACCACATTGTGTTATAATTTTATACTCAAAAAACCTAAATGAGTGAAAATTGCCTATTTTAGCCTTGGGTTCTAAAGGGTTAAAACAGCAATGTTGAATAGGGGTTGAATAATTATGACATAGCAGTATTATTAAAAAATCTTATAACTCAAAAATATTACATTATATATTGACAATATCACTTTTAATATGCAAGTGAACTGTCATAGATGCAATTTTTATTTTATCCTGGATCTTCAGAAAAGCTTGTATTTGTAAAGTACTTGTAATGTAGGACTTGGGACACAGAGGTAAAGGTGAATTCAGAATGGTGTTTAATATAAAGAGTTCAAGTGCTCAGTGTATCTTAGGTGCTCGTTGCACAGTGAAGTTCCGTTCATCCAGTGCAAGCAGTATTGCTCGTGAAACGGGGAATAGCACAGGTGCGAGAGATTGGATATCAGATATCACAGCCACAGTTATAGATTGCTTACTTATATTCGCTTCCTTCTCACAAGCCAAAGACAGTATTCACTCGGAATGATCGTGGGAGAATACAGCGACCATAGAATCACATGGCATCGCACGGTGATCCACAGACCTTGGAACAGCAGAACTAGAACACAGGTTAGCATAACACTGAGGTGAGTATACATTACGTCAGACTTGGAGGTGCTGGGAGACAACTTTGCGAGGATCATTCCTGTTGGAGGCTTGACGGGGAACTGAGGTGCGGGTTAGTGTATTTATAGTGCTCTTGATTGGTTCTGTGATACGTAGCAGGTGTGGCTGGTTAATAGTCAGGTGAATAGTCAGAGGGTCACTGCAGTCGCCCGGATCCAGTACGTATCCAGACCAGATGGTGGATCAGCACCTAGAAAGGACCTCTACTGCCCAGAAAGACAGCAGAGACCAGGACAACTAGAGCCCCAGATACAGATCCCCTGTAAAGACCTCAGAGGACCACCAGGACAAGACCACAGGAAACAGATGATTCTTCTGCACAATCTGACTTTGCTGCAGCCTGGAATTGAACTACTGGTTTCGTCTGGTTAGAGGAGAACTGGTTTTCTCCCAAGGTTTTTTTCTCCATTCTGTCACCGATGGAGTTTCGGTTCCTTGCCGCTGTCGCCTCTGGCTTGCTTAGTTGGGGTCACTTCATCTACAGCGATATCATTGACTTGATTGCAAATAAATGCACAGACACTATTTAAACTGAACAGAGATGACATAACTGAATTCAATGATGAACTGCCTTTAACTATCATTTTGCATTATTGAGACACTGTTTTCCAAATGAATGTTGTTCAGTGCTTTGACGCAATGTATTTTGTTTAAAGCACTATATAAATAAAGGTGATTGATTGATTGATTGATTGAGAGCGTTGGTAATTGGTGGGGCCTGGGCTTGCCAGATCCCTGACACCACTCCTCCTCCAGGGTCCGCGCCAGCGGACCTAACTCTCCGACGACGTGGGGGTCTACCTCTGGGTCGTGGAGCGGGCTTTTCAGGATTCTGGTTATGAAAGTCTGTGAGCAGGTTGGGGTCGAGGATATGTTGACGTGGTACCCAATATCTCTCCTTGTCTTAAGCGGATATCTCGGGTAAAGAGCCATACCAGTTGACCAGGTTGGTACATGGGGTTTGATATTCGTTGGAGATCAGCAAAGCATTGCTGCCAGTTCACTGCTTGCTGGAGATGCTGGGGGGCCTGGTCCCAAACCTTTTCACTATTTTGGAACCAGGTATTGACTGCTAGGACTTCCGAAGGTTAACCTGATGTCTTGGATTTTGCGCACAGTTTGTCCATTGGCCTGGGGATGATAACTGGAAGTGACTGACAATAACATTTAGCAATGAGTAGAATGCCCTCCATTCTGGAAATAAATTGTGGTCCTCGATCGGACACGATGTCTTCTGGGATCCCAAAGTTTCGAAACACGTGTTCGAACAATAGTTCAGCAGTCTCAAAGGCTGTGGGAAGAGCTCATAAAGGGTTTAGTTTGCATGCCTTGGAAAATCTGTCAATGGCTACTAAAATACATGTCTTGTCATCAGAAACAGGGAGATCCATGACGAAATCTACCCCAATGTGAGACCAAGGGCGATGGGGAATAGGCAAGGGTACTAGCTTTCCTGTGGGTAGATGTCATAGGACCTTGGTTATAGCACACAGCACACATCCTCGGATGAATTCTTGCATGTCCTCCTGCATTCCTGGCCACCAATATTTGCGCTGCAAAGAAGCAAGAGTTTTAGTTACACCTGGGTGGCCTGTTCCTACTGAGGAATGTACCTGGGAGATCAGAGCCTTGTGATGATCCTCTGGTACAAATGTCTTTCCCGGTGGGCATGCGGGTGGCATGGGTTGCTGTTGAGCTTGTTCTCTGAGCATTTCATCTAAGTAACATTGAATAGGATGTACAAACAACTTTGTGGGTAAGATAGGCTCTGGCTCCTCAGGATTCTCTTCCATGGCGTACAGACGTGACAGGGTATCTACTCGGGTGTTCTTGGATCCAGGGCAATAGGCGATCTGAAGATGAAATCTGGTAAAGAAAAGAGCCCACCTGGCCTGGCGAGGGTTAAGTCTCTTGGCTTCTTTCAGGTATTGCTGATTTTTGTGATCGGTTAGCACAAGAAACTGTTGCCGGGCCCCTTCCAGCCAGTGTCTCCTTTCTATTAGCGCCAGTTTCACTGTTAGGAGTTCTCGGTTACCGATGTCATATCTCCTCTCTTGCTTGGGACAGCTTCTTAGAAAAGAAGGCACAAGGCATTGGTTTAGTTGAGTTTTCTGAATGCTGGGAGAGAATGGAGCTGACGCTGGTTGTGGAGGCTTCTACTTCAACTATAAATGTTTTCTCAGGATTTGGATGTTGCCTCTTTAAGCATCTGAAAGGCTTGCTCAGCTTCAGGGTCCAGTGGAGTACTTTGGGTTTCCCCTTTAAGAGAGTAGTAAGTGGGGGAGTAATCATACTGTACTGGTTAATAAATCTGCGGTAGAAATTAGCGAAACCCAAAACCCTTTGTAGTTCCTTGATGGTCTTGGGAGTTGGCCATGAGGTAATGGCTTGCTTCTTCCTGTTGTCCATCTGTACCCCCTCTCAGTTAATCGTGTAGCCTAGGAACTCAATGGACTGCTGATGAAAGGCACACTTTTCGGCTTTTACATACAGTGAGAAGTCTCTGAGATCTTTGGCCATATAATACTGGTGTTGGCGCATCGGCATCTGCGAACTCAAACATGTGTAAGTACGATGTTTTATACAGGAGTATAAAGGCGTGATTGGATAATGATGAAGGTAATTAGTGACGAAGTGATTGAGTCTTCCTGGCAGAACTTAGGCTAAAGCTTCCATTTTCCACTCATCTGCTTCTCTGATTCTGATTCAGGTTGTATGCGCTTCGTAAATCCAGTTTGTGAAGATATGGACATCCCTGAGCTGTTCGAGGGAAGATGGGATTAGTGGAAGAGGATAGCTGAACTTTGAACTATTATTTTATTTAAAGTTCTGGAGTTGGTGCATGGTCTCAACCCTCCATCTTTTTTCAGAACAAAGAAGAAACTAGCTGCTGCTGGGGAAGTGGATGGTCAGAGTGCAGGATTTAGTTCTCGTTGGTATACAGTTAGTAGGGCTTTTTCATTCCATCCACTTGCTGCGGCCAAAGTGCGAAACTCAAAGGAATATTCTGTTCCAGTGTGAGTGAACATTGTAGCAGAAACCCATTGAAATCTTCCTCCCTACCAGAGAAGGGCGCTGGTCGGGATATTGAGCTTGCCATGTACATCAATGTGGGAGTAGGATTAACGGAAGTGCTGTTCTCTGGTTGCGCTGAATTCATCCTTGTTGTGGTTTATTTCAAGCCTTCTGTCATTTAGGACTCGGGACACAGAGGTAAAGGTGAATTCAGAATGGTGTTTATTATAAAGATTTGAAGTGCTCAGTGTATCTTAGGTGCTCGTTGCACAGTGAAGTTCCATTCATCCAGTGCAGGCAGTATTGCTCGTGGAACGGGGAATCACACAGGTTTGAGAGTTTGGATATCAAATGTCACAGCCACAGTTATAGATCATTCACATATCTTTGCTTCCTTCTCAAAAGCCAAAGACAGTATCCATCTGGAATGATCGTGGGAGAATACAACGACCATAGAATCACATGGCATCTCACGGTAATCCACAGTCCTGGGAACAGCAGAACACGAACAAAGGTTAGTGTAACACTGAGGTGAGTATACGTTACGTCTGACTTGGAGGCGCTGGGAGAAAACTTTGCAAGGATCGTTCCTGATGGAGGCTTGATGGGGGACTGATGTTCGGGTGAGTGTATTTATAGTGCTCTTGATTGGTTCCGTGATACGTGGCAGGTGTGGCTGGTTAATAGTCAGGTGATTGAGAGTGTTGGTAATTGGTGGGGCCCGGGCTTGCCAGTTCCCTGACAGTACTGCAGTCTCTGAGGGGTTGAGTAATTTTGATTGCAACTGTATATATATATATATATATATATATATATATATATATATATATATATATATATATATATATATATATATATATATATATATATACTGTATATGTTTTTAAAATGGCACAGCTTTTTAAATACCTGAAAGTACACTCTTAACTGTCAGGCAAGCATTATAATATGATATCTGGATAATCAAGTATTATTCAATGATAGAACTTTAGTAATTATAATTAAAACTTGGTAACCATGTATGAATCCATATACATTTTAAATGAATTTAGAACTGGACTAGGTTTCTGTAAAAAAAAAAAAAAAAAAGTAACAATGATACTGATAAGATAATAACAACAACAATAATACTACGAATTTACTAATAAGAACCGTAAATGTAGCACATCAATTCTGCATGTATGTAAGGCTCGCTCGCTCGCTCGCTCTCTCTCCCTCACTTTGCGCATGTGAGAGAAAGCGACGGCGAGTCGTGTGCCTTAACACTAGAGCTCAAGATATGTCAAACACAGGTGCACTGCGGGTCCATTAAGATGAACTGACAAATATCACAGATCACTTCACGAGAAAGAACTCTGAATCGCTTAGTCAGAGATTCGGCGAGTGAAAATATATGTGCGCTAAACTTATACTTAGCCTTTAACTCAAACACTGGCGAGTAAAATCTTAGAATTTATTAGACATTGCTAATATTAAATTATCATGCTGATGTTCTTAAACATTACAACTCTGAGTGAACCACTTCAGACGCTCAGCACGTGCGGCAGGGAACTGAAGGAATCATTCTAACTGATTCATGAACCAATTCACTTGTTTGCCAATTAGTTTGATCAAGCCTTTGAACAGAATTTACTCAAAAGAATGAATCATTCGCGAATGGGCATCGCTCATTGTCATTGTGAAAAGTAGACGGAGCGTTTGGAATAAACTGAAGCATCTATAACATTTATTGTATTAAGATAAAGTAACGAGAGGAGCTTCACCTACAGTAACGAAGTAAAAGTACAGATCTTTTCCCAAAAATTTACTCAAGTAAGAGTAAAAGTACCCATCTTTAAATATACTCCAAAAAGTATTAGTTACCCCAAAAAATTACTCAAGTAAATGTAATGAAGTAAATGTAAATCGTTACTACCCACCTCTGGTTAGCTTCCTCCAGCCAGTGTCTCCATTCTTCTAGAGCAAGCTTGATTGCTAACAGCTCCCTGTTTCCAATGTCGAAATTTTGCTCCACTGGGGCTAGTTTCCTGGAATAGTAAGCAAAAGACTGGAGGTGTGGAGGCTCACCGAACTGCTGGGATAGCACAGCTCCGACGCCGGTGGTGGAGGCGTCCACTTCTACCAGGATGGGTGCCGTGCTAAAGGCGTTCTTCAGATCTTCGAATGCTTTTTGGGCGGTGGAAGTTCAGGACAGGGACTAAGGCTTACCTCTAAGGAGAGAAAAGTCTTGGATAAAGTGTCGATAGAAGTTAGCAAATCCTAAGAACCTCTGGAGTTCCTTCACAGATTGTGGAATGGGCCATTCCTCAATGGCAGATACCTTCCCCTGGTCCATCTGGATGCTTTCAGGGCTGATGTTGTACCCGAGGAACTGTACCCGTGGAGCAATGGAACTCACACTTCTCCAGCTTCAGGAAGAGATGGTGTTGTCTGAGCTTCTGGAGGACCTGTGTCATGTGGTGGTGATGTTCGGCCAGGTTCTGAAAATAGATCAGGATGTCATCGTTGTAAACCACTACTGACTTGTGGAGGAATTCCCGGAACACCTTGTTCATAAAACCTTAGAAGATAGAGGGGGCATTGCTGAGTCCATACGGCATAGCGCAGTACTCGTTGTGACCAGAAGGCGTGATGAAGTCTGTCTTCCATTCATCCCTTTGCAGATTCAAATGAAGTTATAAGCGCTGCGCAGGTCCAGCTTGGAGAAGATGCAGGCCCCATGGAGTTCCTCGAGGGTGGCAAGGACCAGGGGAAGTGGATATGGCAGCTTGACTGTCTGCGAATTCAGGACTCTATTATCAATGCAAGGCCTCAAGCCCTGTCCTTTTTGCCCAAGAAGAAAAGGCTGGAAGCAGCCGGTGAGCTGGATGGTTGAATGAATCCTTGCTTGAGGGCCTCCTTGATGTACTCCTCCATAGCCTTGTGGATATACTTGACCCTTAGGGAGTTTAGGATCAGGCAACTGGTCGATGGCACAGTCCCATGTCCTGTGAGGTGGTAAATGGGTGGCTGCCTGTTTGCTGAACACATCCTGGAATGCCACATTATCAGGTAGGATCATTGGAGCAACATCAGGCTCAGGGCTGTTGACAAGGGTGGAAGCCACTTGACACCCTGGAGAAGAGAGAACTGGACAAGGAAGATTGGTGATTGTGATGAAGGCCCAACAGGCTTAGGTGCCGGACCACCAAGCCCCTTTGCTTGCACAACTGATCCCGAGATTGTGCTGATGTAGCCCTATGGGAATTTTGGATATTTCCTAAAATCATTATTTTTATTTTGTTTATTTTCTTTAAAATGTAAATTTCACGATGTTAAAAATGTTTAAATAATGTTTGTATGTTTTTAAAAAATTGAGTTAATTAAAATGTATATACCCGGAAGAAAGATCCAATCAGCAATCGGGGTGAGAGGTCGGGAGGTGGAGGAAGAAGAGATCGGGAGGAGAAGATGGAGAGACAGAAGTGAGAATCGCGCTGTGACTGTCACGTTAGAAATTTGGTAAAACACCAAGTTAATGTTTGTGATAGTACATGTACTTGTACTGCACGAAGAGTGAGGTACAGACATTTTTATAGACGTTTACAGCGTGAAAGTTTATGGTTTTCCGGAACTCGGTCAGAGTTTTCCACGAGGAGAAAGAGTGAACTGCTAGTCAGAACAATTTAGTTATAAGGACTTTGCATGCTCGGTTGCCCTTTTGTGCACTGTCTGAGAAAACGCACTCCTCTCCAGAACCATTCCCTGCTTAGCTGTCGGACGACGTCTTCAATCACCAGCATCGCAAGCATCGCGTTGCCGTGGCGTGAATGACGACACGCCTAGCACTACAAGAGCAGGTGAGTTTTTTTTCTGCGCCACAGCGCGAAGCGGCCATTGTGTTTAAGGTCTCCCCGCTCCCAAGCCACACTTCAGGCCTGCAACGTGTCCTCCTATGACTGTTGGGGTATTAATTTTATTTAATTGAGTGGCCATTTAGTCATTTTGCCAGCTTAGGTTCAATTTTGGGGTTATTTAATTGTGTTTCATTTGAATTGCACTTGATATTTGAACTGTATATATGTACATACTATATTTTGTCGAGTAAATAGTTCAAACCAATTACATTGGGTTTATGACATTTATAATTTTGATACTTGAGGCAAGATATTGAGTTTATAATAGACTGGTTTAAAGTGAAAGTATTTCACTATTTCACGCTTACATATAATTAGCTGAGGTATGGTATGCGTATTTGGCGTGCTGTCCGGGGAAGGGATCCGAGCTCGGGAATGGCCCGAACCTAGAGTACCCCCCCTTCCCCGTATATTATAAAGTGAACTTGAAGTGAGGAGATGGGGTGGAGGAGGGATGCTGATAAACCGTCAATGGATAGAGGTAAGTCAGCGATATTTATACTATGGGATTGATTACTTGATTGTGGTCCACCTTTGTTGATTAGGCTAAGTATCTGACGCGCTCCTCCCGAATCTTATTGATAATTACATTTCACTAGTTCACGCTTACATATAATTAGCTGAGGTATGGTATGCGTATTTGGCGTGCTGTCCGGGGAAGGGCTCCGAGCTCGGGAATGGCCCAAACCTAGAGTACCCCCCAAAAAGGCAAATGTACAAGAGGACAGCCGCCAGTTTAAAGAATGCCCCCCAAAAAGCAGAGTACTGGCGGGGGCTGATTTGGTTTCTGAGAAGTCATCTCGTTGGCAGGCTGGAAGGGCCTACGTACTCCGGAGGGAGCGACTTGGGTGTAGGGAGAGTAGGCCCTACCTTGTTGGCGCCCGGTCGGTAGGGCTCGAGCCGATGCTCAACTGGAGCTTTTTGGCATTGGAACGGTGAGCCCTACTGGTCGATGAGGAGGAGCAGTGTGGTTGTGGTGCCCGACCGGGAGGACCCGAGTTGCCTCGACCGGAATAGGTCACGGTGTCGGCGTACGGGCCCTACTGGCTAATAGCCCCTGCTATTCAGTGGATGAAGGGCCTAACGCTGACCGAGAGGGCCCATGAAGCCTCCGACAGGAGATTGAGACTCTGTGTCCTCTCAGTTTGGCAGATAGAAAGCTTTGGGCTGGCCGACAAGGAGGACTCTGGTGACATCCGAAGGGAGATCCTGACTCACGGCATCGGATGGATGAGACTCGCTTGCGGCCGGCAAGCATAGGCCCGTCCGGGAGACTCTCGCCAGACGTCTGAAGGGAGCACACGCGACAGACGGGTAAGCCTCGGCGGACGGGGAGGGTTGGAAAGGAAAACCCGACTGGGAGGACTCTCGCAGCATCCGATGGGGCCTCTAACTCAGAACATCGAACGGGTAAGCCTCGCCAGACGGGGTTAAAAGATGTGAGAGTAGCTGAGGGTAGCTGAGAGTTTTTTTTTTTTGTAGGATTTGGCGAGAGGACGAGACTCGTAGTGTCGGACGGTTAAGCCTCACCTACCATCAAATGGAAAGGTAAGTTGTTATTGTTTTTTTTTATATTTGGGTATAGGAAAGGCTCCTGCGGGAGAAGACACTGCGCGGCAGTGAGGAGGTATAGGAAGACTCCTGCGGGAGCAGACACTGCTGCGGCAGTGGGGAGAACAGGAAAAGCTCCTGCGGGAGCAGACACTGCTGCGGCAATGGGGAGAAAGGGAAAGGCTCCTGCGGGAGCAGACACTGCAGCGGCAGTGGGGAGATACAGGAAAGGATCCTGCGGGAGCAGACACTGCTGCGGCGGTGAGGAGGTACAGGAAAGGCTCCAGCGGGAGCAGACACTACTGCGGCGGTGACGAGGTACTGGAAAGGCTCCTGCGGGAGCAGACACTGCTGCGGCAGTGGGGAGATACAGGAAAGGCTCCTGCGGGAGCAGACACTGCTGCGGCAGTGAGGAGGTACATGAAAAACTACTTGCTTCGGCTGCTGTAGATGTTGGCTGTGGGAAGAGTAAAAAGGGTTAGTGACATTTGATGGGGCAAGCTAAAAATTAATGGGTAGCCTACTGTGTTACCAGCTTAGCAATTTGTTGCCTGATTTGACAATTCCTCAAGCCTTGTCCACCTTATTATGTTCCTGTTGGAAAAGCATCTTTCCTCTCATTTGGCCTCCGGGCTCTTTATACGGTCTCCCGAGCGGATACGTTTGGAACGCTGTTTTCAGGTTGTTTTATGGACTGTGGAAATGGAGGCTTTTGGAAAAGATTGAGCATGTTTAGTCTTGTAAGACGTTGTACCGAAAGACATGATTATAGCAGTAACGTTAGCCCCTTACCAGACATCCCCCATTTTTTGCATGGAGACAGAAATTACATACCCAAAATAAAGATGTTTCTGTTCATGATTCTTTCTGACTAGATCCATGATCAACATTTGTCCATGAGCTAACACTTTGACGTTTACTGTTCAGGAATAGGAATAGTTTTCCTGACATGATGGAAAATTATCACTGGAATGATGTTTTATCGAAATATTGGTCAAATATAAAAGCCAAAGTCTTTAGACTTCAATTGATGCGCAGTTTATCCAGATCAAGTAAGAGAGTGATGTTTAACGTGCTGTGAAAGTGAAACGATAGTAGACTGGGGCCGTTGGCGATGCTTGCAGCAAATGGGTTAACAGCAGTTATGTGCTATTCGCTTCCAAGTGGTTTCTAAAGATATTTACTTGCCAGTTTTTCCGTATTACGGTCCTTAAAAGGCGACAGTAATTTTACTCACACTTGCTATCCTGCATCAAAACACGAGGGCAGATGCGTTTTAGATTAATTTTGAGTTATCACGCCAGTGAATGGTGTAATAGGTCCCTAAATGATTTGGTCCTACCAGAAGACTTGCATGGAAATTAAAATTTTAAATTAAATTAAGCATTTAGCAGACGCTTTTATCCAGAGACTTACAAGGTTTTTTTTTTTTGGAACTTATGTCTGTATCATTTCGGTGAGGTTTAAACGTGCGCGGTAAGGCGAATGTAACAATAATAATAATAATAATAATGGATTTTATTTGTAATGCACTTTTCTTAAACCCAAAGCGCTACAGTAATAAAGTAATCAAAGAATAGAACAAAACACCAAAGCAATACAATAGAGGTGCTCCGATCACGATCGGCCGATCGTTAATGCGCATCTCGTCAGTAAAGCCGGTTCTCTAATCAGCGGTTAATTCCATCAGGTGCATGATTTCACATAGAGCAGCTGTTACTACACAGAGCCGTTGTTAACTGAGAAGATGCGCCAAAAAATACTGAAATTAAAGTGGATTTGTGCATCTTCTCTATTAACAACGGCTCTGTTTAGTAACAGCTGCTCTATGTGAAATCACGCACCTGATGGAATTAACCGCTGATTAGATAACCGGCTTTACTGATGAAATGCGCATAACGATCGGCCGATCGTGATCGGAGCACCCCTACAATACAACAATTCATTAAAGAAAGACAGTCTTGAATAAATGTGACTTAATCAACTTTTTAAAATCACCCAACGTTGGTTCATATCTGACGTGCAGAGGAAGTACATTCCATAGCTTAGGGGCTTTATATGAAAAGGCTCTTTCCCCCATGGTCTTTAGCTCACATTATGGGTGGTGAAGTGAAAGAGAGTTAGTAAAGCGAAGAGAGCGTGAAGGAATATAAGGACTGATGAGTTCACAAAGATACTCAGGTGCAGTCCCATGAAGTGCCTAGTATGTTAAGATAAGAATTTTAAAATCAATTCTCGCATTTACGGGAAGCCCGTGTAATTGTGAAAGAACCGGTGTAATGTGTTCAAGAGGAGAAGTACAAGTGACCTCGCGTGCGGCAGAATTTGTATATACTGAAGCTTGCTCAACGATTTAGCTGGAAGGCCTGAGAACAAGGCATTACAATAAACTAACCTAATGCCTTGGCAACGTGTTTAAAAGTGGCATCATCATCCAACGGAACGTTGTATCTGTAGTCCAAATCTATGCGCGATCCAAACCCCGGATCAGCGGGTGGCGGTAATGCACCTTTACACTGGTTTGCCAAAACCGCCATAAAACACTAGTAGAAGATGACTTTAGCCGTGAAACTGCTTTTAGATGCAACACTTTGGATGCCAACTGCCGTAAAAATCCAATGAAGAAAAAGAAGAACCTTTTTTTAGCGTCTTCACCTGGAAATGTATTGGTTAACGTCACGCGGTCTGCGCCACTAGAGGAAGCGGCCTCAAACTGCCACTCGGCCGGAACGCCGTGGTGAAAGACTGAGCCGCGGTGAAAACTGTTCAGCCCAGGCTGGTTGGATTCTTTCTGCTGCAATCCAGCGCTCGACGAGAGCTCGGTCTCGGGCGGCACGATCGTGTATCGAGCAAGGCGAGCTCGGAGCTTGCACGGTCTATTGGCCACGATGTGTGGCTTGGCGAGGAGAGTAGCTGTCGCGATGATGCTTAATGCTGCTCAACGGCCATGTTTGGCTGAGTAGAAATGATCTCAGGTCCGGTAAAAAGCAGCAGGTCTTATGAATCCCCTGTGTAGCACTCTTCGTACGAAAATTGGGTCAGTGATGAGGTGACTGATGAAGCTAACCAGCATGCTGATAAACCATCAATGGATAGAGGTAAGTCAGCGATATTTATACTATGGGATTGATTACATGATTGTGGTCCACCTGTGTTGATTAGGCTAAGTATCTGACGTGCTCCTCCCGAATCTTATTGATAATTACATTTATCACTACTGATTAAGATAAGTGACCTGTGAATTGATGTTTATTTCACTTACAGTATTGATAGCCATTTAAAACGGGTGGAATATTAATGAAACTATAAAAGTTTATGTTCATTTAACCCAGCATTTGAGAAACCTGCATACAATTAGTGTTTTACCTTAATTTGGATATAAAGACACTGTATCACCACTTTGCATTAAGTTAAAAGCTGCTATTAAGGTAAACAGTAACAAGTGATAATTAGGGAATTACATTTATTGCATTAATTTAGAGAGAGAGTTTTTGAAAGGAAATCGGGGAGCGCACTCCACACTAATAGCTAGACATGCTAGGGGGCGCTACACTAGTATCAGCCAGTCGTCTAGATAGTTAAAAATGTGAACATCCTGCTCTCTGAGGGGAACAAGAGCCGCCTCCGCGACTTTTGTGAAGACACGGGTAGACAGGGACATCCTGAAGGGCAGGACCTTGTACTGATATGCCCGTCCTTCGAACACAAACTGCAGAAAAGGTCTGTGGCACGGAAGGATCGATAAATGAAAGTACTCATCCTTCATGTCGATCACTGCAAACCAATTTTGGGGACATATTCACCCGAATATGCATTTCTGCGACAAAATCTTGAACCGTAGTCGATGAAAGGCCTAATTCAAAACTCGCAAATCCAAAATCCTTTCTTGGGTACAATGAAGTAAAGGCCGTAAAAGGGCTGTAAGGGCCATCCTCATATTGGCTGGAGGGACCAGCTCTATTGCGTCTGTCGCCAGTAGGACTGCGATCTCTGCCCACAGAACAGGGGCATCGGCTGCTTTCACTGTAGTGAAGCGGATACCGCTGAACTTGGGTGGACGCGGGGCAAACTAAATTGAATAGTTGAGGCTGATGGTCTGTAAAAGCCAGCAAGAGGGGCTGGGTAGCACTTAGAAACCGTACAAGTGGGACTAGCGGAACCAAAGCCGTACCAGCAGTGGGGCAGTGAGGTGGAACCATGCCCTGACATGACTCATCCACGAAGGCCACCTCAGCGTGCTCGACACCCAGACAATTGAGGCAGCAATCATGACCATCACCCGTTGCAAGCTAACGACCGCACCCAGAAACGCACGGGTGAAAAGGCATCCTTATAAGGATGATCCATCGTCTTTACAAAGACGAACCCATGAAGCTCTTTTAGAGAAAGTTGCTCTTTAGGAAATGCTTTTTTAGTGCTGAGGCGCACATGGGAATTGGCTTCTTGCAACATGATAGGGGGTAGTGCAGCCTGAAGTGTGCAACCCACTCAACACAGGAACGACCACCGCTAAGGTGCCATCTCACCAACACAAAAAGCTTCCGAGAGCCTGCTGAACTCGTAGTTCACAGCAGACACAGTTGAGCACAACGATACTAATGCTTGGCTGCTTGCAACATGATAGGGGTAGTGCAGCCTGAAGTGTGCAACCCACTCGACACAGGAACGACCACCGCTGAAGTGCCATTTCACCAACACAGAAAGCTTCCGAGAGCGTGCTGAACTCGTAGTTCACAGCAGACACAGTTGAGCACAACGATACTAATGCTTGACTCCGAAGCGAAAAGCTGGTATTCATTGCACCTGCTGCCTTATCATACTCACGCTGTGATCAGCGGCAGCTGGATGCAATAATTGCATGCCAATGTACATTGGTTCATTTAGTTTACACTTGAAGTAGATTGATCTATCGAAGCGATATCCCAATTTCATCGGTCACCGACGTGATGTTGAGAGTGCTATCAGTTTCTGTGGCACGCTAGTGCAGTGAAAGGTTGTCAGGTGTGCCATGGATATATATCAAAACATTCTATCTTTATTACATTTCGCTTTTATTATTACTTTAAAGAGCCTGTGAGTAAACCTCGTAATACCATAGATCCCGAACTGCACCCTCCTCCTTTCAGAATAAAGCACCGCACGCAGTCAGGAGACAAATCAGGGTAAATAAAGAACTGATGTTTGAATAAGTACAGTGTTTTCTTTATTCCAGAAACTCAGTCAATAAAGGTAAATGTTTATTTTTTGTTTATTTGGTGGGTGTGTTTGAAGAGCAGAGAAAAGCTACTGTTTTATATATCCTATGCCTATAGAACTTCATTCATCATTTTGGCAAAATGCATAAAAAAAAACTATTAATAAAAACCGATTGCCCATTTAGCTGCAATTTATATTATAACCCGTAAGAATGTGATCCACTCACTGCCTCAAATGTGGCTGTTCTAATGACAGACAAAACACATATTGTCTTAATTTGCTGGTCAAAAACTTTGTAAGTGTCTGATACTATAAAGCCACCATACCAACTCTGATGACGCTGTTTAATTAAAAAATAAATAAAATAAAAATAAAAATAAAAATAAATTCCTGAACATGGTAGTGCTTTTGGACATACATTGTTTCCACCAGACAGTGACGATATGATAACTTGTTGTTTAATCATCACCAACAATATAAAGCTAGCTTCCTACCTCATATTCTTCCTACCTGACTTAAGATCAAGTTTCACATTAAATGTGAGTATTACTTTTAATATAATATCCAGTTTTAATAAGTAATCTGAAGCAATTGTGTGTTTAATTTTGCCTAATTTCAATAGGCGTACTTAGTGGTGTGCCGTGGGATTTTTTTACTTTGAGGCATGTCTTAAAAGTTTGGTAAACACTGCTGTACATGATCTTGATACGTAACTTTGGATTTTGGATAAGGGATTTTGGCTTTGTTGAGAAAATAACTAAATAAATACATAAATACAAGTAAAAGAAATGTAAAAAAATATATAAATAAATAAACGAAAGAAAAAATTGCAAAGTGTTCCAGCCACAAAAAGTAAGTATAATAAGTATAATTTATTTAAGTATAAAGTATAATATTATAAAAGGATAATTTCAGAGATTCTATCTTGTACAGTACTATATGTGCTGGTCATATAGTTAGAATATCATCAAAAAGTTTGTTTATTTCACTAATTCCATTCAAAAAGTGAAAATGTATATTATATTCATTCATTACACACAGAGTGATATATTTCAAATGTTTATTTCTTTTAATTTTGATGATTATAACTGACAACTAAGGAAAATCCCAAATTCAGTATGTAGGCCAACTGAAAAGTATGAACATGAAAAGTATGAGCATGTACAGCACTCATTACTGAGTTGAGGCTCCTTTTGCCTGAATTACTGCAGCAATGCAGCATGACAAGGAGTTGATCAGTCTGTGGCACTGCTCAGGTGTTATGAGAGCCCAGGTTGCTCTGATAGTGGCCTTCAGCTCTTCTGCATTCTTGGGTCTGGCATATTGCATCTTCCTCTTCACAATACCCCATAGATATTCTATGGTATTCTAAGTGGGCGTTAAACTAGCTTTTCCTGTTTAACTGTCATGTGATCTGACACTATTTAAAAAAGGTTTATTGTAAGGATGTTTTTTGTAAGACACATAACATGACCGATCATTGTTTCTCACTGTAGGTTAGCATTCAAGATTACAAATGCTTGATTAACAGGCCTAGCAACCATTCAAAGCTGGAGTTTTGTTCTTTGGTGAAGCCAGAACATTTGCTTTAAATAAATCAAATTAAGTTATATAACTGCTTTTAGATGAATAAAAAAAATATATATATTTTTGACAGTATATTTTAGTGCAGACATAAAGGTGCCTGTTGCTTTTCATTTTAACAGCAAAAACGAAATATATTAAACAAATATAATCAAAGCTACAGTTAATTGAACGTTCAGCATAATGTTCCATTTGTCATAGTTATGTTTCATCTCTAGGTTATGTGTTACTTTTATTTAAAGGATACTTTCATTATTACAAAGGTCTTTGTTGATAGTGTTTACATTTGTTCTTGTTCTCCCAGTTCCCTTTCGACACTGCATGCGTACTGCGTCTTGCAAAGACGCTATGGTAAAAAAAAAAAAATTCCTGAACTGAAGCCTGTTTTCAATCATGCAGTGAAACTTCATGACCATTGGTTTGTGATGTGTATTAAAAAAAAAAAAATGGCTTGGCAGCAGAGCTGCATAAGCCTATGGCGATAAAGTCTACCAAAGTCTGCCAAAACCTGCGGCATCTGGCTATATAAGCGGGCGTTCGCCACAGGATTCTCAGAGTGCCACAAGGATCCATCCTACCGTAGGTACCCTTCTATTTTCAATATACATGTTGCCCCTTGGTAATATTATTAGAAAATACGAAATTAGCTTCCACTGTTATGCTGATGATACTCAGCTATATATCTCAACGAGACCAGATTCAACTTCTAAATTATCTAAGCTAACCGAGTGTGTTAAAAATGTATTGGATGACCAATAATTTTCTCTTATTAAATTCAGCTAAGACAGAGATATTAATTATTGAACCAAAAAACACTACACAGAATCTTGTAGATTACAATTTGTACCTAGATGGATGTACTGTTACTTCCTCTACAGTCAAAAATCTGGGTGTTATATTAGACAGCAACTTGTCTTTTGAAAATGATATTTCCCATGTTACAAAAACTACATTGTTCCATCTTAGAAACATTGCCAAGCTACGAAACATGTATCTGTTTCTGATGCAGAAAAGCTAGTTCATGCATTCATGACCACTAGAGCAGAACCTTATTTTACCAAGTGAGACATGTTCCTGGGACAACATCTTTGCAATAGTCCAGTCTAGTGGTCGCACGTCCTGATATTGCTGAGTTAGATGTGTTCCTAGGTCAACATCTTTGTTGTCGCTGGAACAACATTTTTGATTAACCAATCATATAGATTTTGTGAAGTTTACGCTTTAAATCACTGTTTGGTGCTTGTACATCAATGTCATTCATCTATCATTTCCTCAGATTTTAGGGATTACTTATAGTTAAGGTTAGGTTTAGGTGTAGGGATATGGTCAAGAATATATTTTTGGAGTAAAATGTTGTTCCAAGGTCAACAAAATATGTTGACCTAGGAACACATCTAACTCAGCAATATCAGGACGTGCGACCACTAGACTGGACTATTGTAATGCACTTCTAAGTGGTTGTCCTGCTTCTTCAATAAACAAGCTACAGGTAAACCAAAATGCAGCAGCTAGAGTCCTTACCAGGTCAAGAAAATATGATCATATTACCCCAATTTTATAGTCTCTGCACTGGCTACCTATTAAGTTCCGTATCAGTTTAAAATTATCATTACTTACCTATAAGGGCCTAAATGGTTTAGCTCATGCATACCTAACAAGCCTTATACCACGTTACAATCCATCATGCTCCCTAAGGTCACAAAACGCTGGACTTTTGGTAGTTCCTAGGATAGCAAAGTCCACTAAAGGAGTTAGAGCTTTTTCACATTTGGCTCCCAAACTCTGGAATAGCCTTCCTGATCATGTTCGGGGTTCAGACACACTCTCTCTGTTTAAATCTAGATTAAAAATGCATCTCTTTCACCAAGCATTCGAATAATGTATCTCTTAAATTGTGAGTGTAGTTGCATCTGTTCAAATGTGGATTCTTATTCTTTAGCTTGGGTTAAACTAATTAATTTTACTTTGTTGGAACAGCAGCTATGCTAATGATCTCTCTATTTGTTTCTATGTTTTGTTTCTATGTAACTAGGATTTACACAAGCTCCAGTCTGGATCCAGAACACCTGAGAAGAGATGATGCTGATCCTCAGAGGACCTCTGATGATGCTAACCCTGAATCAACAAACAGAACTAACAAATATTGCTACAAGTGTGACTGCATCATATAATAATTGCTGTTAATAATGTTAATTGTCTGGCTGACTACGTCTTGTATTAATGTTTCTGAAAAATCCTGTCATACATGCACAAACTGACAGTCACCACTTATAAGCTACTACTAAATATTGTAGAAACGTAATTTTCTGTCAAGTTGCTTTGTAACGATTTGTATTGTAAAAAGCGCTATTCAAATAAACTTGAATTGAATTGAATTCTCGTTTAGCAACGACTCTACGTCTCTATGCTGATCCAAAGCCGCTCGCTATTAACACGCCTTTGCAGCTGGAATTGGGACCTCTCAGCACGGCTGACCTGGTTCTCTGCCGCTTCAGCAATGTAACAGTTCTGGTCCATTTCCCCTGCCATCAACTGGTGATACTAAAAGAGCTTACTAAAAGAGCTTGATGTTCATGTGGGTCTCCTCAGCATGCCAATGAAAGAAAAACTGCGGGGTAGAGGACTCGCGCAAACAACTATCTATGATCTCAGACACCTGAATCACACCCTCATGAAAAGGTTGTTAAGTATGACTACACTAAAACAGATCCTTGCGCAAAATTCACTCAGGACCTGGACCTGAAAGATGCACACGTTCACATTCAGATATGGGGATTCTTGAGATTCACATCCAAGGGAGTGGCTTATCAATATATGTTCCTTCCCTTCAGGCTGTCTCTGGCTCCCCACACTTTTATGAAGTGCATGGTATCAGCTCTCTCCCCTCTGAGACAGATGGGAATCCGCATTATCAAGCTGAGGTGGACCTCTTCATCTCAGAAGACAATTCCCACTGCTCAATTTTTTATCAAAGACCAGGGATCAATTGGCCCACGATTGGCCCAACCTCCTTCTTTATTCTTTTGCCCTAAGCACCCTGATTCCAAAGGTACGTAATCAAGCGAGTAAGGGAACAAAAACACAAGTTTCTTCTGGTGGCCTGGATGAAACAGCTGTGGCTATCAGAGCTAACTGTTGGTAGTGGCACCTTGGTCAATTCCGCTGAGACAGGATCTCCTCTCTCAAGCAAACAAGACAATATGGCATCCTCAGCCTGACTTATGGGCCCTGCACCTCTGACCGCTTGACGGGAGTCTTAGAGCCTCCCAGACTGAGTTTTAAACACAATTTCAGAGGCTAGAGCCCCATCTATGAGACACCTCTATGCTTTGGTCTTTTACACCTAAGTGGCCTTTTTTGTCCGCTTGGTGTCTACACTTCGGCAAAGACCTTCATACTTCTGATTTTACAGATGTATTGTCATTTCTTCTAAAAAATTGTTCGCTATCACTGAAGACTGCTCTGCTTCTGTTACTGGCATCAGTAAAGCAAATATGGGACCTGCAGGCACACATTAGCCCTGTCTGCCTGGAAGTCAGGCCCAATGACTTTAAAGTCATCCTGAAACCAAGGCACGGTTACGTACATAAGGTGCTCTACACTCTGCTCAGAGAACAGGTTGTTAGGCTCTCCACGATTCCTCCCTCTGAAAAGGAGAGAGTGTTATCTCTGATCTGCCCCGTCAGAGCTCTGAGAATCTACATTAAGTGTTCCGCCCCTTATAGGTGGTAGGAACCACTCTTTGTCAACTTCAATAACTGCACCAAAGGGCTTCCGGTCATGAAACAAAGACTCTCCAGATGGATAGTAGACTCCATCTTGCTAGCATATTATATTTTAGGTGATCAATGCCCCACTGGAGTACGGGCCCACTCAAGTCCAGTGGCGTGGTCCAGTGGTGTGTCTATTGCGGATATTTGTGAGGCAGCCGGCTGGGCCTCACCATCCACATTTTATAACCTGGTAGTCCCGGCCTAGCAGGTCAGGGTTCTTTCCGCTTGAAGAGACTCGTGCTGCATAAAAAGATCTGGCAGAGAGCCCTTGTCCATATCACGCTCAAGCTCTCTTGCAATAGTTCACCTGTTAGTTACATGAGTTCTCTGGGACAATTAGCCAGGACGGGTGTGACCTCAGTAAGCTCAGCATGTCTTAGCCTTGGGTTGTTGTTAACTTCTCTGTGGGCATTGGTTTCTTATGGAAGTTTGATACTTTTAGTCATTCCACTACATTAGCACAGCATGATTGTACTGTGTCCAAGTTTCGTCTTAACAAGACACAGTGTTGAAAGTGAACATACTTGGTTATTAACGTAACCTTGGTTCCCTGAGATATGGGAAAGAGTATTGTGTTGATTGTCATGCTATGTAGCTGTACGACTCTGTCATCACTTCAGTTGAAGTAACGTGAAAGGCTTTTTCCCATAGCATCTTAGCAAGACGCAGTACTCATTCCCGTATCTCAGGGAACAGAGGTTACGTCAGTAACAGACTATGTTTTGCCTCATGTCATGACTTGCACTGAGACAAGTCTTGACAAATGCAAGAAGAAAAGGCAAAGAAATTGCTAATAAACCAGACAGGGAGCTTTCTTGAAACTTGGACTTGAGTTCAAAATGTCACCTGGCCAGAATTCTAAGTTTGAAAAAGTTAATTAGTGTAATAGCATTATCCCCTTGTATGCCGAAATGTATTAAATATAAATGTACAAGTATATGACTTTCATAATGATCATTTTTATTTGATTTGTGATGTTAACAGATTTGACTGCTATATTCAAGCATGGGCCTTACAGCAGCCAAGAATTGGACAAATTATATGGAGATGAAAAACAACAGTTTACTATATATATATATATATATATATATATATATATATATATATATATATATATATATATATATATATATATATATATATAAATAAAAACAAACAAAAAAAAAACCCCAGAAAAGTAGTTTAAAATAAGTTAATGAGACTGTAAAAGCATGTTGTTTATATATATATATATATATATGTATATATATATATATATATATATATATATATACATATATATATATACATATATATATATATATATATATATATATATATATATATATATATATATATATATATATATACATATATATATATACTTACTATACTATACTATACTATACTTACTTACTAACATACTATTATATATATATATATTTTTTTTTTGCATTTATCTTGTGAAGAAGAAGTGGGCTTATGGATAGTGAATATGCACATATTAAAAGTAGCGCCTAATAAAAAGTGCTTGCAGATAATAAATAAAATGTCACTTAAGTTTATATAAAGAGAGTTCAGACAGCACCACTTTGGGAAGTTACTTGAGTTTATTGAAACGCAATTAATATTTGGAGGTATGGTTCCTTTTGCGTGTTCTTGCTCCAAGATTAGTTGAACATACAAGAGCTTTAACATTAACCCCACCGGAACCATTTGCTTGGAAATACATAAACAATTAAGACACTTAGTAATGTCTTTAAAAGCGAACGATGGTAATCGTGTAGTTGTGGCTGTGGGACGTATATACTGTAGCTTGGTTATGACGATGAGTGACTCTCAGCAGTGAGGTCCATGCCAGCCGGGACTTGAAAGCCTTAGTGATCTGAAACAAAAGAAGACGATAACCAGATGCACAGTAATACGCTCATACTTATGATGGGAGGGAGGGTTGCGAGCAGTTTGAGCATACTTACCAAGCAGTAATGCAACGTTTATATGTCCTGTGTCTAATAGGAGAATGGTAGTCATTGTAACGATTTGACAGCTGACAGCTGGCCCCAAATATGCAGAAGTGGTGTTCTCTCCAGCGAGAGAACCATGAAAACAAAGCAGCATGTCCCTGAGCATGTCCCTTGGCATGAGGGGTAGGAGAGCTACGTGCCCCTTATGGTATCGTTGATACTACGAGATGCAGATTTCTATTTATTTATTTATTTATTTATTATTATTATTATTATTATAAAGAGCTGCTCAAGGCTTTTGCGATAACATTACATCCTTGTAGGCCTAATATATCATTGATATGTATTGCTTTGAGCATGGGTATGCTGACGGATGAAGCTGCGGTGATTGCCGCACCTATGCGGAATGAATGGCTGGTATAAAGCACACCCCACATACCACAATGAAGGTATGGAGGCATACCACATGTTGTGAGTTGAAGCAGTCTTAGGGCAGAGAGATGCGGTGTAGAAACAAATGAATTCTCACTGCTGATTCCCAAGGTTTTAGAGGACAGTTACTTCTTGTCACCCCCTGTTGTTTCAAATAATAGTATGATGGTGAAAAAGACAAGTATAAAAGCCTTGACTGATTGGGAAGGTGCTTGCGCAGTCAGCGAAGGCTCGCAAAGGGGAGCCGGGCAAATTATAAATCCTACTCATGCCATGGCAGGTCTAGCAACTATATGATACTGGACACTAAATAAGCCTTAACAAACAAGCGATCCCAATACCCTAATAGCTTTAAGCAAAGACCTTCTGAAATGCATAGAGTAGGGCAGCATTCCCTTACAGAAGAATATAAGTAGCGAGGGGTGCTCTTTAATAACAGCTAAAAAGAGCAGCATGCACAATTATAGTAGTATGGCATATGGTCAATACTCGAATTTAGACTACAGCATCTACCCTTGTCAAGATAACTATTAGCATTGATACAAGCAAATGTACGATCTGCACATTAAATATCAAGCACATTATCAATACACTAAAATGCTTGAGCAATAGAATATCATTCACTAAACCCAGTGTATTGAAAATAGTCGGATAAGTTTAATGAAAAAATCCCCAATAAATGAGCCTGAAGCAGCAAGCCCATTTCATATCGACAACCTTGACAACAGATTAAAACAAGGCTCGTTGGTAAATTTAACTGTTATTGTTATGAATGTGATAATATGATAGCATGTCTAGCAAACATAACTTAACAACTAGCCTTAGACAGGGCTTATTTGTGCTGGAACAAGCTGGATCCGGATCCGGCAACTCCGAAATCTGATCCGGCACCTCCTGTTATTGATGAGAGTCAGAAAGTGCATCATGTTTGTTTCTATATTTTATACAAGCGTAACATTTTGTTGTTATTGTAAATGAACGCAACTAAAAGTAGACCCTTTACAGTTATGAATTATGTATTACTTACCTTAACAAAAAATCTTAACTTAACAAAAATGATGGCGTATTCCCTGAAAAAGTAATCACACTGGTGCCTGTATGTCCTGCAAAGCGTCTCCGCACAACTATTGGATATAGCTCATATTTATCCAGTTTTAACGTTTAAACATCCTATATGCTTGAACAGTTTTATATCTATAGATTTTACTTTAGGCAAGTCGTGATAATTTGAGAAGGCTAAATTGATCAAACAGGCTAGGTGCTAAATTTAAGGCCAATGCAGAGCTCTATGGCAGAGAATAGCTGTTGCCATACCCTAACCCAATCAGATGTGCCGTGAAAAGTATCCAGACTTCATATATCTATTATAATCTGTTATCATTATTTTATATCAGAGGGTTTTACAAATATTTAACCAATGATAAGTATTAAAAAGAGCTTGTCAGTAAAACTACATAATGCCATTGGATCCTCAAGCTCTCAACGAAAAGCTTAAGCTCTGTAATGCTTTCAATGGAGGACAGGAGGCAAATGCAAGTAAATAGAGTTTATTGAAAGAAGGTGTGATGAATGAAGGTTGGAGAGTGATGCAGGGACCTCGACTGCAGCACAGACTGGTGAGTAGGTGATTTGAGTGCACTGGTAGAGATGATGGTAGTGGTAGATCCGTGAGAGATGAGGATAATCCGTGAGTGGCTGATATAATCCAGAGACGACCGAACAGGAGACAGAGCAAGGGCAGGAACACGGGAGGACGAACAGACATCTATACAGAGGACCTCAAACAACGATCTGACAAACAAGAGACGAAAGACAGGGCATTAAGTAGGGTGTTGGAATGAGCTGCACCCACATGAAACAATCAACATGACGTAACATGAAAACCGCAGGAGACGGTGCATTCATGAACCGTGACAAGCTCAACAAACTAAGAAAAATACTCTAATATAACTCTAAAGAATACTCGCGAGGCAGCTTGGTATGCATGATGATTGTGAGGGCACAATATACCCTTTGAAACGCACAAGTACCAAATGGCTTAAAATGCTTAAAAAAGGAGTGCAAATTATACCTTTATTTGTGACCATGCAACAATGACAGTTCTGTCAGCTATCACAAAATGTGAGTGAAAATCTTGTATCGCAGCGTGCAGCAGATCGCTGTAGTGAAGACAAGATGCGCTGATGTGAAGCGTGCTCTGAGAGAGTTTATTGATTTGAACACTGGTTTTGAATGACTTATTTAATCTTATAGTTTGTGTGGATTTATTTTATTATTCAAACCTACATGTTATTTTGATTAATGCAGGAATTTTCTTATTAAAACTTGGAAGCTGCAAGAATTATTAAAACCATGCAATATAGCTACACACAGTCCCCCACCAAAATGTAGGACCTGATTCAATATAACTCTATTATACAGCAATTAGAAAATAACATTCACAACTTTTTCAAAACTTTTTCAGGCCTGGAAATTGCTATTTTAAAATTGCATGGAATTTCCAGGTTATTCATGACCTTACAGCCCTGGAAGCAGATCTTGTGTAAAGTTGTTGGTGCAGTAGTATTAGTACAACTTTGGCGGTGAATTGTGGGCATAGTGTCTAGTTGTATCAATTGCAAGAAGCCATGCTCGCTCAGATAACTTTCAGTCTATCGGCTTGTCAAACAACGCAGCAAGATCACAATTTTAAATCTGGGGAGATACTATGTGGAAATCCTGTCAAAAATCCTAATTTAACGCTTCCGATGGAGATGGATTTCTTCTGTCTGATTAGTTCCTGAGAGAAGCGATAACTTTGCGAGCAGTTTGAGCATACTTACCAATATGAGGACCTTTTTATAAATTCAGTCTGTTTCATTAATGATGTGATTTAAATGTTGTTTTGATCTCTTGGCACATATGGAAGCGATTAATTTATAATCAAAATTAAGAAGAGTAATAGGGCCCAAGTTATCAATTACATTTTTGTCTGGTTTGGTAATGAGAGATATCACCCCTTGTTTCATAGTAGGAGTCATTGTAACATTTTTTTTTTATATACATTCTTGAAGCATTAAGAAAAAAGGTTGTTCTAAAAACTCCCAAACTGTATGAAGAATTCTAAAGTAAGGCCATCAGAGCCAGGTGACTTGCCCTTTTTCATTGATTTCATTGCATCTCTAATTTAATTTAAGAAAGCAGGAGCCTTACAACCCTTAAATTCATCACTTATTAGAGGCATATAGTTCTTAATCTGTTGCAGCAATGACTTCCTTCGGTTTGCCTGTAAATCAGTGGAGTACAGGTTCCTATAAAAATTAGTAACATATTTCTTAATTTCTTCAGGGTGATTAGAAACTGAATTGTTCATTTGTAATGCAGAGAAAATATATATGGTATAATTCCAATTGCAGTTTTTAACTGATTAATTTCTGTAACAGAAAGGCCATTCCTTTGTCATAAATATAACTCTGATTATGGTATTTATTTTAATTAGCAAGTCGGTTTCCCTATTAGCATTAACCACTTTGAAGCTTTTAGATCTTTTTATTGCTGTTAATCTTGCTTTATATGTAAAATATTCCCATTTAGCACCATGAGACTCAAATTCATTATTTGAAAAAAAAAAAAATAATAATAATCCTTTAACTAATCCCTTGATTTGATAATTAAAAATGTTGTCTTTTAGCAGATTATTATTCAGCTTCCAGTAACCACGCACAGTACTCTACCTGTGTTTAGTCTGCAAAATTAGCTTAATTACTAAGTGGTCTGAGAATGGAGCATATTGGTGACTGACATCAAACACATATTGCAGTAACTGTTGAGAAATCAAAAAAGTCTATTCTAGATTTAAAGGACAACAAATTATTACTCCAAGTATATTCTTTTACATCAGGGTGATAATAGTGGCATGCATCTGCAATATGAAAATAATTACACAGAGTATAGATAATATTATTAGTGAGGCCCATCTTGAGAAAATCTGTCATCTGAATTATCTAATACATAATTCAAATCTCCAGTAACAATAATAAAAGCTTGTTGATATTTGTTTTTCAAAGCCTCAATGTTCCTCCTCTATAATAAGAAAATAAGAGACTTGTTGGCCGATCTTAAGTTTGGCCATATACTGTATATTACCTATTATAAAAGTAGCATTATCAAGTTTATCAAAACAAGTTATGATCAAAAACGAACATCACTCTCACAGGAATTAGTTTCTTGTAACACTTTTAAGTCAGCATTCATTATTCTACAATAAGGCTTTTCTTTTAGTGAGATCTCTCAAGCCACGAGTGTTTAACAATATAATACTTAGAGTTGAACTCCAATTCTTGCATTTGCATATGAAAAGAAAAGAAAAATAACAGGAGAGAGTCATTTGAATAAGAATTCTAACAAGAACAGTAGTTGAAGCTATACTCTATAACTTAGGAAAAAGTGCCACTGTATGGGAGGACATGACTGTTACGGTGGGTGAAAGGATAGTCTGGAAGCAAATGTGAATGGGAAGATATGAATCTGAGTACACAAACAAACAGGGACGATGAGACAACGATAATCTGTGGTGATGGTGAAGAGGTGAGGAATCCAGTTGATGGCGGAGAGAAAGTGAGTGATCCGGATGACTTCAGCGTGTAGGCAGCAGGAGAGAGTGGCACAGGAACTGCGGGGAATAGAGCCGAAGGTAAGTGTCCATGGCTGAGTGAACGTGCGGAGAGTGGATGAGGTTCTAGGGAAACACAGACATCCAAACGAAAACAACACTGAGAGCCAAACGAACAGGGGAACCACATCGAACATTAAACAACGATCTCACAAACACAAGACGTGAGACAAGCCATTATATAGTGGATGAGTAATGAGTGGCAGCTGTTGCTGATACAATTAACGGAGACGCCCACAACTATTCAGTGCAGACGCAGAACACACAGAATTCACCACAAAGTGTAAACACCCTAAGATCAAGGTTTACCAAACGTGACAGTACGGGCCGATTTATTAGAAACGGATCTCGGAGGAATGTTACTGGTAGAAACCCACACTTTTTGACCCATGACGTAGACAGGAGGCTTTGACCGGTGGCGATCGGCCTTGGCCTTAGTGCGCTCCTTCACCCGGAGCAAAGTCTCACGGGCTCTGGTCCAGGTGCGGTGACACCTCTGGACAAACGCGTGAGCGGAGGGGACCGCGACTTCAGATTCCAGACTGGGAAACGCTGGTGGTTGGTACCCTACACTACACTAAAACGGAGAGAGGCCCGTAGCTGACACTGGCAACGAATTGATGGCGTACTCCACCATAGAGAGTTGTTGACTCCAGAAAGAAGGATTCTTGGAGCCCAAACATTGCAACGTCCTCTCTAAATCTTGGTTGGCTCACTCAGATTGTCCGTTGCTTTGGGGATGATAACCCGACGACAAGCTAACAGACCCCCCTAACAATTTGCAATATAAACTGAGATCCCCTGTCCGAAACCACGTCTACCGGGAGGCCATGAAGCCGAAAGATGTGATCTAGAACAGTGACCGCTGTCTCCTTGGCTGTCGGTAATTTGGGCAAGGGAATGAAATGTGCCGCCTTCGAGAACCGGTCCACTATGGTCAAAACGACTATCATGCCAGTAGAGGGCGGGAGGGCGGTAACAAAATCTAGAGCGATATGGGACCAGAGTCTCGATGGGACAGACAGCGGTTGAAGAAGCCCATGAGGAGGTCGGTTAGATGACTTACCACTGGTACAAACTGAGCAAGCCAAAGCAACATCACAGACATCGCGAGCCATACGTGGCCACCAGAATCGTTGTATAACCAACCCATTAGTTCTACTTATCCCTGGGTGACAAGCCACGTTAGAACAATGACCCCACTGGACAACTTCGGACCTTAACTCCTCCGGCACAAATAAACAGTTCGGTGGGCAACCGGACGGAGGCGTTACCCCTTCTAATGCCGTCTTGACCTTCGACTCAATCTCCCATACGAGTGCTGAGACTACTTATTTCTCAGGCAAAATACACTCGGGAGTAACGGGACGAGCGGAGGGATCAAAAAGACTTGACAAAGAATCGGGTTTGACGTTTTTGGAACCTGGGCGGTACGATAGGGTAAATTCAAAACGACCGAAAAAAGTGCCCACTGAGCCTGCCTGGAATTGAGTCTTTTGGCAGTTCTGATATATTCTAAATTCTTGTGATCGGTCCAAACAATAAAGGGAACCCCTGAACCCTCCAACCAGTGGCACCACTCCTCTAACGCTAATTTGACCGACAACAACTCACTATTGCCAATGTCATAATTACGTTCGGCAGGAGATAGTCGATGTGAAAAAAACGCGCAAGGGTGTACCTTATCCTCCGAAGCAGAAACGTTGGGACAACACTGCTCCTATCCCCACCTCTGATGCGTTGACCTCCACCATGAACTGCCGTGTGGGATCAGGGGCCACAAGGATGGGAGCCGAAATGAAGCAGTTCTTGAGGTTAGTGAACGCAGCCTCAGCTGCATCCGACCACCTGAACGGAGTACTGGGGGAGGTCAAGGCTGTCAGAGGTGAGACTAGTTGGCTGAAATTACGAATGAAACGTCGATAGAAATTGGCAAACCCCAGAAACCACTGTAGGGCCTTACGGGAGTCTGGAGATGGCCAATCTATCACAGCATTAACTTTGTCAGGGTCTATACGTATTCCCTCCACACTCCACAGTGTTAGAACCCCATTCCACTCGTGGATTAGGTTTGGACCACCAGGGGTGACCTAAAACAATGGGAGCAAAAGGGGAGTCCATGAGAAAAAAGGATATGGTTTCTTGATGGTTTCCAGACGTGATAAGTGTGATGGGTTCTGTATGGTGCGTGACGTGAGGCAATTCCTGGCCGTTGAGTGCGGTGACATGGATGGGGAGAGACACAGGAAGGACAGGAATGTTCAGGTGATGTGCAAGTGAGGAATCAATGAAATTACCTTCGGCTCCGGAGTCCAGAAGGGCTTGACACTCATGATGTTGATTCCTCCACCGCAGTCTCACTGGAAGGAGGGTCGATGATGTTGGTGAGGACTTCTCAGCGGAGATCCCACCCGAAAGTAGCCTCAGATTTACTATCGGGCTGGCTCTTTTACCGGGCATGAGTAGGTGTTATGAGCAGAGCCTCCGCAGTACAAGCACAGTCCTTGGGACCTCCGCCGTTCCCTCTCCCTCCGGGACAGCCGAGCTCTACCCACGTGCATGGGCTCGTGATCGTCGACAGAACCGACCGTGTTCTCTCGACTCAAGCGCCCCCTAACAGGAGAGATGGTAGTTCTAGGAGGACTGGGTTGGCGGCACAAGCGATTAAACCTTGCATCAACTCGTAATGCCAGTTCAATTAGTCCATTGAGAGTAGGGGGCAGCTCGAGGAGGTAGATCTCCTGCTGAACACGGTTGGATAACCCATGCAGGAATCTATCCCACTGCGCCGCCTCGTTCCACTGGCACGCGGCCGCCAGGGTGCGGAACTCGATGGAGTAGTCGGTGACGGAAGAAGATCCTTGCCGGAGTTCAGAGAGGCGATGGGCGGCCTCCCTGCCGGTCGCGGCCTGGTCGAAGACTCTCTTCATCTCTTCTGATAGGGCGTGGAACGAGGCACAACATGGGTGTTGATTCTCCCACACCGCTGTCCCCCATAAGGCAGCCTTGCCAGACAGAAGTGTAAGCGTGAATGCTACTTTAGACTTCTCAGTAGTGAAAGTGCGGGGCTGTAGGGCAAAATGCATTGAACTCTTGGTTAGAAAAGTTCTACAAAACGCTGGCTCACCCGCATAGTTCTCCGGTGCCGGAAGTCGCGGCTCTGGCTGGAAGTGGTCCTGGGGAATCTCCCGGGGGACGGACGGCGCAGGCGGTGAGATGGGCGCAGTGGGAGATGTGAGCTGATGGATCTGCTGGGTGAGCACGGACACCTGTGCCACCAGCGCTTGGACAGCACGTCCGGTGTTCGAGATGCTCTCCTGCTGCTGATCCATTCTCTTGACACTGTGGTGCATGAAGTCTGTGAGGGTATTGGTGCTTGCTGCTTCCATGGTAGTGAGATCGTTATGTTGCGGTGGGTGAAAGGAAGTCTGGAAGCAAATGCGAGTTAACAAGTTTTAATGGGAAAATATGAATCTGAGTACACAAACAAACAGGGACGATGAGACAACGATAATCTGTGGTGATGGTGAAGAGGTGAGGAATCCAGTTGATGGCGGAGAGAAAGTGAGTGATCCGGATGACTTCAGCGTGTAGGCAGCAGGAGAAAGTGGCACAGGAACTGCGGGGAATAGAGCCGAAGGTAAGTGTCCGTGGCTGAGTGAACGTGCGGAGAGTGGATGAGGTTGAGGAAACACAGACATCCAAACGCAAACAACACTGAGAGCCAAACGAACAGGGGAACCCCATCGAACATTAAACAACGATCTCACAAACACAAGACGTGAGACAAGCCATTATATAGTGGATGAGTAAGAGTGGCAGCTGTTGCTGATACAATTACTTTTACATAGCGAGTTTTTTGCAGCCTGCAGCCTGTATCTGTAGGTTCGCATGATAAAACGCATGATGGTGTTACGAGGTGCTCCCTTAGTTCCCTAATCTCCTTTTCAAGTTCAGCAATCTTGACAGCATGTATCTTGACCTCTTCACTCATATGATATATATATATATATATATATATATATATATATATATATATATGAGAGATGTTTTTCACAAAAAGAGAGAAGAGAGTTTTTCACAAGAAACTGCAACTATTTTATCAATAGAGATCCCCTTGTTGTGTGTTTCATCCAGTTTAGCAGTTAGCTTCTGAATCACATCAACTTCATTTATGCCTTTTGAACTCACAAGATTCTTCAATGGAGTAGAGCAAATAGGCCTCGCAAGAACCTCTTCATTGGCAATGATTTCTGTGTCAAGATTAATATTCTCCATGTCGGTCGACTCTGCAGCATTCTTTCATGAAGTGTCCAGCTAGTATAGCGCTTTCGTGAATGAACTGATTTTTTTCTCTTTTTTGCCCATTATATGACATCAGAAGGTGCAATTCTTGCCAGAAAAATATTGAAAAATAATTTATTTTCTAAATTGTAACTTTACTTATTCAAATTTCAGTTTGTTAGCTTCAAACTCCTCAAACTACTTTAGACACCTATAAAACATGACCACTCACACTTTTGAAAGTAAACTATTTATGTGTTGACTAACAGAATTTTTTAATTTTAATGGACCCACTATATATTGAGTGTATTTAACTACTGTGTAATTACATTTAAATTTATCAATAGATACATTGTTATTATTGTGTACATTGTGTATATCGTGATATGAACTCACTCAGTTCCTGTACTATTATAAGGTCTAATTCCTGACTGGAATTCCTCAGATGTTGTGTTTTTATTTTTTTAATGAGAGGCTTAATAAAAGCCAATTTTATTGTTTTAGGGACATATCCTAAAGACATTGATGAATTAATCATATTCAGAAGATGATCTGTGACTTCTGGAAGCACATCTTGTATTAACTTAGATGAAATAGGGTCTAACATACAAGTTTGAAGTGTTTGATGATTTGACAAGATTATACAATTCTCCTCATCCTAGCAGAAAATGAGTGGAACTGTTTCTCAGGGGATCTCTATAGTAGCAATACAATAAAATTAGCAATACAATTATTTAGCAATACAACATGAACATACTGTACTTTATTTATTTATTTTTTACACAAGTACATAGCAGCAACAAACGCCAAATTCAAACTGGGACCATTTTGGCCACAGTGTATTAATGCAATGTGTAAAATTTTTCAAATAAAGTTTCATTTGTTAACATTAGAAAACAACATTAGCTGACAGGAATTAAGAATGTTAAAGGGGGGGTGAAAAGCTCGTTTTCACTCAATATCCTGTTAATCTTGAGTACCTATAGAGTAGTACTGCATCCTTCATAACTCCAAAAAGTCTTTAGTTTTATTATATTTATAAGAGCAAGATAGTCTGTACCGTTTTTTCCCGGAAAAACACGAGTGTCTGGAGGCATGACGTGTGGGCAGAGCTAAAGAATCACGAGCGCGAGTAGGCTTTTGCGTTGAAAGTGCTAGAAACTGTGACATTACCCTGAGGAAAAAAACATCATCCAAAACAAACCATGGCTAACAGTCAGATTCAGCGTATATTTATGATCCAGAATCAGATCCAGAGGCTGAAATTTATCAAGAGCAGCAGCAGCAACGACTACAGCAGGACGTCTCTATGTGGTATGTATTGAAACTGTATATATTTGCTTAGCGGTTTTGGAAAATGACTAAGTTCCACTTTATGTCTTTTTTTTTTTTTTTTTTTAGGTGTACATTCGAAAAGTGCAGTTTTATGCCAACATTGCATGTTGTTTACTTGATGTGCTTACACGCCGATTGCTAAGTTAACAACACAGAGATATTTGAAGCAGTTTTACTCACCGCCTGCGGTTCCAACACACGATCGTGACCCTTTTTCATTGCACTTGCACTTGCACAGCTCCGTTGATGCTCTGTAAAAATAAACTCCATTCACTGGTCTCTTAATGCTGTTTTTTTTGGAAATCTGTGCAGGGTTGTCTTGCCCTGGAAACCAAAAACACACGTCTTTTGTGACATTTCGCTCTCGCTCTGATCACTGAATGCCTCTGCTCTCAGTGCTCTGCTATACGGGAGCGCGCGCTCTTCCGGGAGAAGTGCCCTTAGGACCCATATAAGGTAATTCCGCTCCATCTAACGTCACACAGACCCATACTCGAAAAAAACTTTCTGAAACTTGTGACCAACCGGAACGTACAACTTAATTTTTTAAACTTTGTCCATGTTTAGCATGAGAATCCAACTCTTTAACAGAGTAAAAAACTCAGTATGCATGAAATAGCATTTCACCCCCCTTTAAATACTTATAAAGTATTTATTAATCTTAGTTAATGCTAATTTTGATATTAATACATTATTAACATTAAGTTCATATTTATTATTAATAATAATCATTCATTTTCATTGCTGTAGAACGAGATTACATTAGAGCATCAACCGACACAGTCCATTTTCATAAGTGCAAATGCGAAGGAGTGACATTGACACTGATCACAGTGACATAATAAGGTCCAACCTTATCAGCCATTGCACAGTATGTAAACAGGACAATACGACACTGGTAAGGAATACAGTGTATAGGTTAAATAAACAGAAGTAACCAGAAAGATGTCCCACTTAAACCTTGTCCTTTCAGTTCAGTTTTGTCGGGTCTACTTGCTACTTACATGTGTCTCCCTCTGTGATCCATGTTTGGAAAATGCCTATTGTCACGGCGCAGTAGAAACGGCACCGTGTAAAAGAACAAGATCTGGGTCCAAGTGCAGGGAAGAGACACTTTATTATAACAAGAACAAATGAGAACTAAAAGGCCAACACGGCAAAAACAAAACCAAAACGAATCACAGGGACAAGCCGGAACACGAGCACGAGAAACACAGGTAATCCACAAAGACATTACAGTATAGCCGGCCAGAGTGGGGGGTGAGACGAAACTATATACTCGTGAACAAATAGGGAACAGCTGTGTGAGTGATTATGTGCACGGGTGTACAGAGTGAGTGGATGCAACAGGTGTACAGAGTGAATAAGGTAATAGTCAGGGAGCAAGGGAGAAACACAGGTGGAGCAACTAAACAGTAATGAGGTGACAAGGTGGGCGGAGTCAGAAAAGGAAAGAAGAGAGCACATGGCACCAAATAAACACAACACAAGCCATGTGCTCACAGAAAGACAAAGACAGAAAGACAGAAGACTGTGACACCTATGTTGGATATAATAAAGCCGCAGGAATTCGCCGCATTCGTGTAGTGGACTCTGACTCTGCCCACCACGAGGGAGCAAAATGTGGAGCACCAAATGGGTCAAAATGAGGAGGAGGATCGTACAGACTGGGAATCTGAACTGGAAGAACTTTCCCCTCTCATCTCTCCGACGTCTCCACTGGTCCCGTCCAGCCCTCCTTCGTCCTTGGTTTCCTCGTCCAGTCCTGAGGGGGTTTTCAATTCACCAATGCCAGTTTCCCAGTTAAGCCCAGGACGGGCTCCAGTTCTACAGTTAAGCCCAGGACGGGCTCCAGTTCCACAGTTAAGCCCAGGACGGGCTCCTGATCCAGAGTTAAGCCCAGGACGGGCTCCTGATCCAGTGTTAAGCCCAAGACGGGCTCCTGACCCCCAGTTAAGCCCAGGACGGGCTCCTGACCCCCAGTTAAGCCCAGGAAGGGCTCCAGCCCCAGAGCTCGCTCCAGTGCCTGCTCCTCCGAAACTCCCACCCTCCCACCCGCTCCTGCCTCCTCCTCCGTTGTCGTCTGGCAGCCCCTCTGCTCGCCCTCAGCCTACCATCATTGTGGTGCGAGCTCAGCGGGACTCCGGCTCCGCCTTGGTCTGACGTCGTCCATCCTATGCCTCGGGACTCCACTCCTCCGACTTCGCCTCATCCCTTTGTTCCTCCGGCTCCGTCAGGCTCCTTCATCCCCTCGGCTACACCTCAGTCCTCTGTCACTCTGGCTTCACCGCGGCCTTCCAGATCCACATCGCCGTCTCAGTCACCAGAGCCATCAGTTCCACCTAGGACCTCCGGCTCCTCCCCGTCACCCTGGCTCTTCGGCTCTCCGTCTCCGCCTCGGGCTCCTCCTCCACTTGCTCCGTTGCCATGGGTCGAGCCCCTGGAGTCGGCGACCATTCCTCCTCCATGGCTCCTCCCACCGTCGGCCCCACCTTGGGCCGTTATGGCTGTGGCCTGGGTCCTGCTGGGTACCTCCTGCTCCAGATCCCTCCTGGCTCCTCCCTGGCTCCTCCCTCCGTCGTCTCCTCCCTGGCTCCTTCCTCCGTGGTCCCTGTCTGCTGGCCCCCTCCTGGGAGTCTGTCCTCCACCGGAACCTCCTCCCAAGTTCCCACCCACGCCTCCCTCTGTTGTTTCTACGGTGCAAGGACGCACCTACCGGGAAGGGGGGAGTAATGTTACATACCTGGACTCATTTAGTGTGTTTTTGCCCTGTGACCCAGTTTCTGTCTTCCGTATTTGGTTTGATTAGTTCCCAGGTGTGTCTATTCTATTCCCCATGTGTTCCATGTCCCTGTTAATTTAGTGATTCCATCCACCTGTGTTTCCCCATTATCCCAGGTACTTAAACCTTGTCCTTTCAGTTCAGTTTTGTCGGGTCTACTTGCTACTTACGTGTGTCTTCCTCTGTGATCCATGTTTGGATAATGCCTATGTTGGATATAATAAAGCCTTATTTCTTTTATTCCTCGGCTCCCTGTTCCTTCCAGCAGCGTAAACTGTAACACAGACACAGTGAGACCCAGGAATTTAAAACTGATTAAACTCTCTACTGCCTCTCTGTTGATGTAGAGAATGTCCAGGATGGTTTAATTGACTAAAGTCACTATATTTTATCTTGTCTTTCTGATGTTGAGAGCCAGGTTATGCTTTTTACACCACCCTGCCAGTAGTTCAGTCTCCTCCCTGTATGCCATCTCATTATTGTTTGTTAAGAGGCCGAACACATTTGTGTCATCTGTAATTTTAACGATGTGATTTGCAGGGAAGGAGGCAAAACAATCATGTGTGTAAAGTGTGTAGAGTAGTGGACTGAGCACACAACCCTGAGGGACACCAGTGTTGTATATGGTGTTTGAAATGTGCTTGCCTGTTTTCAAACACTGAGAGAGGTTGGTTAAAAAGTATCCAGTTACATAACGAGTTGTTCAATCAAAGGTTGCGCAATTTCTGCAGGAGTGTGTTCAGCCTGATTGTATTAAAAGCCTAACTAAAGTCAATGAAGAGCAGCTTTGCATTGGTGTTTTTGTGCTCCAGGTGTTCCAGAAGTAAGTGAAGCACAACAGCAATAGTATCCTCAGCTGATCTGTTCTCCCAGTATGTCCTAATTACTATAACAAGTATATAGTATATACATAACTAAACTTGACAACTGCCTTACTAACTTTTAATAAACTGCTAATTAGGAGTTTGAGGGAAAACTAAAAAGTTAATAGTGAATGTGTGTTCCCTAATCTAAAGTGTTACCATTTAAACTGTAAAGCATTTTCATTTAATTGCAAATAACTGTGTTCAAAAATATTAAATTACCGTAGATTTGCATTCAAATCTATTTGTATTATTTGCATAATAAATGCTCCTTTTTAATGCATACATACTCCTTTTTCACAAGGGATAGCTATTTGCAATGCAAGAGAGCCACTAACATATATTTTATTTATTCATTTCATACACCTTCCAAAATAATCTCTTTCTAGCTCAGATCTGTGTATTAATAAAAACATGGACTAATATAACCAGCCAATTCTACAACAAATGGTCACATCTAGAGACTGATATTAATGTGAACTAAAAGACACATTGTTAGGCAAAGGTTTAATGTTTAAGTTTCTACAGTACAGACGACCATTTGTTTCATACACTGTTCACATTTACAGACTGTAATGAGAAAGTATGTACTGGGCAAAAGCAAAACTGCTTTCAATCAAATGACCTACAGAAGGACACTGCTGCCACCTGTAGATGTGAGGGCTTTGTGTAAAGTAGTGTGACTAAGAGCTGCTTTCACTTTGACTTGATAGCTAACACACCTGTTCATAGTACACCTAACTATAGCTTAGATTACAATATTATAGATATGGACAATCAGAAGAAACACTGGACATTTTTATTATTTTGTTTATTTGAGAAAAGCTCATATACATTAAAAAAATGTACAGACTCTGTTCCACACTTCCTCCAAGGAGTCAAAGAATAACACAGAGCACCGTTTTGGCATAGGTCAAACGTAACAAGGCAATAAGAATTTTTTGTTGAAGATGGACTACTTCATGACAGATTAGATGCAATGACTGTACACTGCGGCTGATGAATTTATTTTTGTGAATGTTTTATTTTTTTTTAAACAGCTTTCTCACATGCATCTTTTTTGGCACACCTGTTATTTCACTAGAGCATAATATTTCATTGCACTCTCATGTTTTTTTGTTCTTTTAACTCTTAATTGTATTTATTGATCGTATTGTTTTTTGTTCTTTTATACTAAATATCTTTTCAGCGATCTGTAAGTCAAGGTTTATACTTTTTCCCTAACATCGACAAACATTTCAGATTTTTATTTTATTTAATGATGGATGTGACATGGAATAATTCAAACCTACTGTCTTAACCAGCAAGCCTGCGGCACCACATTTCATTAAAGTGCTGACAAAAATATAATACAAAAAAGAGAAAGACAAACATTGTCAGGGAGACATTTCACAGGTAAAAACCCTGACTGGGAGAACTTTGTTGGCATATTTTGGCCTATGATTTGCAGGATCTGAGAGTAGCAGTGCACTCTTAAGGGTCTAATCTTAGTCAAGACAAGACTGAGAGACCTACACTTAACACCTTCAAAGACATTCTTTGAACAAATCACAGCTCAAAGATCTGTGGCACTCTTCTCTGTCTAAACTGTCCTGATCTTAATCTGTTCCTTGTGGCTTATATCATTGTATGAATACAGTTATGCAGAGGATGGGCACTGACCACAGAACAGCACATTTACTCTGAGATGCTCATCTCACATAGGCCCAGATCTTATCCTTAAGTGAGGCAAATCCTTAGCCTAAGATGAGAGAGGATTTACCCCCTGGTGGGTTTCTACGACCAGAAGGAACCTCGGCGGTATGCTGCTCTCTTGCAGAGAGGTAAGGTGGAGCTGGTGTGTCATCCTGCTCCTGAACAGGTTCAGGTTCTTCTGTGCTATCTGTGAACATCAAAAATGAAAAGAAATATCAATTAATTATCAGATCATTTAATAACATTTCATTTCAAATATATGGAAATATTTTTTTTCTACTACTGTTTGTCCATGATCCATTTGTCTCAAGTTTAAAAATATCAAACTGATATCCTCCGACTGGATGGAATCATAGTCTAATGGAATTATTATGATTTTTTTTATTCTAATTCTGTGACCATCATACACTACATGATTTTCTATCTGTGAACTCAAATCTACAGACAGGCTCTTACCCAAAATTTAAATAGGGGAAAAATCAGGGCAAAGGTTGTGTAGTATATTCCAGCCTAAAAAAGTATTGGAAACATCTAGCACATGTCAAGTCACCTTTATTTATATAGCACTTTAAACAAAACAGATTGTGTCAAAGTAACTGAACAACATTAATTAGGAAAACAGTGTGTCAATAAAGCACAATGACAGTTAAAGGCAGTTCATCACTGTATTCAGCGATGTCATCATCCAGCTCAGTTCAGTTTAAATAGTATCTGTGCAATCATTTGTAATCAATGTCCCAAACTGTATGTACTCATTATATTCATGTTGAATACATATGTGTACACATCTTTATTATTATTATTTTCAACAATACATTTTTATATATATTTTTAGAATATAATGCGTTTTTGCATATATCATTAAATATTTATTTATAAATAATATTATTATATTAATATTATTATTCTTGGGGAGTGACATAGTAAAACCTGAACTAACCTTGCTTTGTCATAAAAATATCAAATAAATTGATATTTTAAGAGAAGAGGGTTTGCATGCATGCTCCTGCATGCTATCTTACCCACATGATTTTTTTTCTTTATGCCCTCAAAAAATTATATGAAATGAAATATAAACACTCTAGATGTGCATTCAAGTCATTTTTTTTAAATAAATGAATAGATCCAAGGAAAAAGTGTCTTGTCTTTGATGCAAATATATAGAGTTAGAACACTCACCAACAGTGATCGAGTTTTCCTCACCATTCTGTGCAAAAATAAAGGACATTCTCAGCAATATTTTTTACAGAAAGTTCATCCAAGGTCAAGTTTGTTTTCATTCAGTAATGAAATTGTCTCCATATCTTACCACAGCTACATTATTTTCGTCTGTGGTGTTACTTTGATTGGCGGGTTGAGCAGTACATCTTCTGAGAGGGGCAGATGGCTCTCCACACAACACACCTGTAGGCTTCCCACCTTAAAAACAAATAAATGTCCTGTGTATTGAGGTTATAAACAATAGTGAATACCTACAGCCCAAATGTTCAGACTATAAGTTGTATTTTGTTCACTGTTATGCATAAAATACACCATTACACTTTGGTAAAAATTACAGGACAGCTATACTTCGTTTCAATAACAAACGTTATTGTCAGGAAGTGTTTTTAGAAAAGCTCATGAAAAGACCTGCATTACTTATCACACATTGCAGCCTGTAAATCCATGTAACAAAATTTACATAACAGCACCTGGTGGATTGTTCCTTCGATGGGCATGAGGGTCCTCAGGTTCGGCAAATATACTAGATGCCATTTTGTTTTTCTTTACAGCTTTCAGTTCATCTGTCCCAAAGCAGATGTTTGAATCTCCACCTGGTGGATGCAGCACTCTGTTGGGGTAAACAAAGACACCTTAAGATACAACAAAATATGTAGTAAAACACAATTTTTAGATATACACCTTGTTTAGTTTTATTTTAAAAGTTCATTGGTTTGGAGGATGGTTTCCTGTTCATTTCCTGTCAGCTTTTATGTTTGGCTTCTAAGGACTAAATAAATACAAATTTTTAGTATAATTTAAGCCAATACTCCGATACTTGAATATACACATTCCCTAACAAAGAGATATATCACATTGGTTTTTGGGCAATATCAATCCAAAAGAATGACACAGCTTTTTCTTAAATAAATTTGAGTCTCCATCTCTAGTGAGCACCATATTACTTTACCTTAATTAATGACCATATAATTATTAAGGCCCTTATGAATGTTGAGTAAAATTGCTTAGTTCACCTAAAAAATAAAAATAAAAAAATAAAAAATGCTTTAGTAGAGAGAAAATAAGATTAGTTTGGGTAAGGGGGTTAAGCAACAGATACAAACAGGCCTATATGTAATGTAAATATATACCAAATGCTCATGTACATGTATTGTTTGTTTTAATTAGCTTAATCATATTCTGTAAATCAAAATAATTCTCATACTTCGTGCCAAGAAAATCTTCAATTAACTGAGCTGAAACAGCATGCTCCCTACCAGTCTATTGAAGAAACGACTGATAAACGATGGCGAATTCACTAATATGCACGTCATTAGTGCATTAAGTTGATGAAACGATAAGACGGATACAACAGGGAGCGTAAAGAAAACCTCTACTACACCAACTGAACCGCACCCAAACATAAATACTCATGCTCTCAAGCATCCTCCCGTACGATAAGACGGAGAGGGACCGGTTTCAAAAAACGATTTATGTAATGCATTAAAGAAGCTGTATTAATTCCTCATCAATCATTTCATTAATTATGTCCTTTCGGAGACGCTGCAGTCAAAGGCCGTGTCACAAAGCCTAGCGAGATGCCCGATTAGACAGCATTATAATAAAAGCGACCGTAATGCTTCAAATGCAGCACGCGATTTATCCCCCAAAAGACGTCTAGATCAGCAGCTTTTCAGACACAGACACGATTTTTAGACACTGCCGGAGGATGCACATACTGTTAAAATAAAACAGGGATTTAAAAAAAATCCAGTAAACTTTACCTGTAATCTAGTGTCATTTCATCTCCAAAACGTATTTGTGCATATGATATTGCTCATTTCTCATTAGCGTCTCCACCCGATTTTAAACTAGTAGCTATCGTAGATAGCTGGAGAGTAATTTTGTCGGTTATATTACATCTCAAATAACGTCTTTGGACATTAAAGCGATTAAATGAATTGTTGTTTGTTGCAACCTAAAGCGAATGAGCATTGTTATCTTCCTTCAGACATCTATCAGCACCTGGAGCTGCTCCTCCCGGTCGGGTCCTTGCCTTGAAAAGTGGTGGTGGTCGTCATCTTGAACACCCAAGTTTTCTGTTCACGGCTTTTCCTCAACTATATTCTACGGACTACTGTCATCAAGACACAAAGAGCGTCCCCTGCTCAGGTCATCAGTCTCTTGGTGCTGAATCCTGGTCGTACACGCCCATTAGACGCGATTAGAGCTGCACTTCCGCAGATTCGCCACTGGAGCGGCGCCAGACAGCAAACTGTTTTTGGGAAAATACACCTGCGGTCGTAATTTGGTGTAGAATAAAGCCTGTCCACAACTTACAAATCTATACAAAATAAGCAAACATTAGTGAATGTTCATGAACACGATGATCAGGGTAAATTGCATTTATTCTATATAACGAATAAAAAAAAAACATCACTGCTTGAGAAAACATGCAAATATTTTTCAAGCAATTACTTTGTGTTGTGGACTAAATGTAAACATTTGTTTTATCTATTGCAATACAGAATCACTATTTTTCAAGAGCCCTCTTAATTTTGTTTCATTTTGCAGATTCTCCAACGTGTTTAAACCACAACTGCTGGTTCCATTAAGGAAAATAATAAACAAGTTATAAAAACAATGACCCAAAAGCAACAAAAGATCTGCCTCAAGTGGTTTTGTAAAACGGTTTTATTCCAACAAAAACCTAAACATTTCAATTCACAACACAAGATACCGAATAAAACTGGTTCAGTATCTGAGTGCAAAAGAGAAATACATAAACATATGTTATACATATAAAAAGCCTAATGGCTTCAGAGCAAACAAAACACTGAAATTCTCTCTACCACCCTCCCACCCCCTCCCCCAAAAAAGATCTGATCACTGACTGATCAGAAGCATTTTAGAAGTAACACCCTTAGGTCCACATCTGATTAAATAAATATAAGTTTACATCATCTCAAGGTATTTCACACAAGCTTTTGATGATGTGAAGAGAGGTCAACCAAAATGTATAAAAAAAATAAAACCCGGCAAACAGGGAGGATTGTGGAGATGGAAGGTTGTTAAGTTGATATTTACATCAGGCCCGCTGTCTGTTCCTGAAATACTTCAATTGAATCCTGATCCTCCATCTCCAACTAGAAATAATAAATAAATAACAATTAATCAGACTTTATAGCATACTAAAAGCACTGTGACATGCAGATTGGTCATATCAGTGAACTGTACCTGAGCTGGTGTGTCAGTCTCATTAATTGTCTCCCCATCTAACTTGAACCGAATATACCGCATTGTTAGCCCCTGTTCAAAACAGATCAAATGTGGACCTGAGAGTTAAGTGAAGTAACCCTGAACACGCTGATTAGCTTGTTCTGGTGTGTTTAATTGGGGTTCAAATCTGCAGGACCGTAGGTTGGATACTGTGCTGCTTTTATTTATCAAGACATAAAATCAGCCATTCCTGTGGCCAAAACAAGCAATCTGTGGATGGGACTATTAAAGTGAGGACTGATTATGATGTTGTTCTGCTCCATTTCACAGGTGACAAGTTGAGGAAATTTTTAGAATAACATGACATTCATATATCACAACAGCTTTTTAGATAACTTTTCAATCATTTTCTCATGCTGCCACAACTGGAGCCTGCTTTAACAGGTGTGGATTATTATTATTCTGGGGAAGGTAAAAGTTGCAGGTGCATAAAATACTTACCTGTCTCTGACAATATACTTTCATCAGTTTTTTGAGGGGTGTGTGCCTCTTGATTTTGAATTGAATCACTGAGCCATCCTGGTCTGTTACTTTCAGATTTATGTGGGCATTATCTGTTTTCATACCCTCCTGAAACAGATGTGAAATAAAGTCACCAAAAATAATTATTGTGTATATATATATATATATATATATATATATATATATATATATATATATATATATATGAGAGAGAGAGAGAGAGAGCGGAACAAACAAAAAGTTATTGATTGATTTAGTGCACCATATCATATTAGAGTTTAGGGCTGCAACAAACAATTATTTTGATAGTCGATTAATCTAACGATTATTAGAACAATTAATCGACTAATCGTCGATTATTTCACTGTTTAATCAATAGAATTTGATAGATTATCAGATCAGTACGCCCGACCCCCAGGAAGTGCGTGCTTCTAATTGACTTCATTTGTCTCTGTTGAATCCAATGGGTCGCTGTGTCCATTTCTTTCATAGACAGTAAAAGAAATGGACACAGCGACCCCATTGGATTCAACGGAGAAAAATTAAGTAATTTAGAAGCACGCACTTCCTGAGGGTCGGGCATACTGCGCAGACTCAAACTGAGCTTGATAACGTAGATGTCACGTGAGCAACCTGTAAGTCTTCTAACTGCTGTGCCAAGAGAAATCTGAATCACCCACCGAATCTTGCAGAGAAGGCTAGTGTGAACTGGAGCAAATTTTGGGAAGTATTCTGATTAATTATCTCCCTTGACTTCATGCCTCCACGGACCCCCAATTGCCTCACAGACAGTAAAAGATTGCATTCGAGCTTCTCCTCCTGTGCATGCGGTAATTTCTCTAGTCGCTGGTTATAACGCAATCGTTAGCCTATTTTTTACAAAAACTGCTTCTACGGGACCATAACATAAGATACAAGGTAATATAGCCTTTTATACATTTTTGTGTTTCTTTAGAAATAATTAATGGACAAATGGAGTCTTTAAACGCCTCCGATGTAAAGTTATTCACTGTCAAAGTGACGCCAAAATGAATGGGAGTCAATGGAATACTAACAGCAGGTGGGGGTCCATGGCAGCGCCCAGGGGTGCTTCAAAAAATATTAAACCCTGCCCGCCTGATTTCTTTTACTGTCTATGGTTTCTCTGAACAGTGCTGAGGGCTGTGTCTCTTTAGCATGTTTTTAACATGCGTAGAAACAAATCCACTAGAAGTCAAGCCTGCAACCTTTAGCCAAATACACATAACAGCAAATGCTATTTATTTTTACGTTTTTATGAGGAAACAACTTATTTAATGAATCCACTAATCTTCAACATGTTTTATAATACTTTTGGACTGAACTTTTTCGATTTTACACTGAAAATCTGTTTTTATAAGAGAAGTCACTGACTTCTTGCGACAGGTGGGATTTATCTTACAGCACTTTTCATTTATTCCCATGGTCTCCATAACCAGAGATTGAGTATCACAAAACCCTGACTGAAAATGATGACTTAATGATGACTCTCCAACAGTTAGTAATACAGACCCTCTCTTCTTTTTCTACACAACTCTTCTACACAACTTTTTTCAAATATTGAAAGTCTAAAAACAAAACAAATAAAATGAAATAAAAATGGCTATGATGCAGTTAAAACACAAAGAAACTCGGAACACACCTTATCATACACTCCAAAACCAAAAAGTTAATTGATGCACTAGTGATGGGAAGTTCAGATGATTTTACTGATTTTGTCCTTTGGAGTCTCATTCAGCAAAATGAACAAATCTTTTTTTAAATCATTTTGTTAATTTCAGCAATTCATTTAATAAAAAAAAAAATAAAAAAAACAGCATTCTTCCATCTTAGAAACATTGCCAAGCTACGAAACATGTTACCTGTTTCTGATGCAGAAAAGCTAGTTCATGCATTCATGACCTCTAGACTGGACTATTGTAATGCACTTCTAGGTGGTTGTCCTGCTTCTTCAATAAACAAGCTACAGGTAAACCAAAATGCAGCAGCTAGAGTCCTTACGAGGTCAAGAACATATGATCATATTACCCCAATTTTACAGTCTCTGCACTGGCTACCTATTAACTTCTGTTGTAAATTATCATTACTTCGCTATAAGGTCCTAAATGGTTTAGCTCCTGCGTACCTAGCATTATACCACGTTACAACCCATCACGCACCCTAAGGTCACAAAACACACTTTTGGTAGTTCCTAGGATAGCAAAGTCCACTAAAGGAGGTAGAGCTTTCTCACATTTGGCTCCCAAACTCTGGAATAGGCTTCCTGATAATGTTCAGGGTTCAGACACACTCTCTCTGTTTAAATCTAGATTAAAAACGCATCTCTTTCAGGCATTCAAATAATGTATCTCTTAAATTGTAACTGCAGTTGCATCTGATCAAATGTGCATTCTTATTCTTTAGCTTGGGTTAAACTAATTAATTTTACTTTGTTGGAACAGCAGCTATGCTAATTATGTTTCTATTTGTTTCTCTGTTTTGCCACGGGACTAGGATTTACACAAGCTCCAGTCTGAATCCAGAACACCGGAGAAGAGATGATGCTGACCCTCAGAGGACCCCAGTTGATGCTAACCCCGAATCAACAAACAGAACTTACAAATATTGCTACAAGTGTGACTGCATCATATAATAATTATTAATAATATTAATAATGTTCATAGTCTGGCTGACTGCGTCCTGTATTAATTTTTCTGAAAAATCCTGTCATATGTAGGTATAGGTATTTACCTGTCATAGGTAAAGCTTAAGGGGTTGTCAGGTGATGAACAAATGACTTGAAAACGCTAAATACTGATAGATGAACTATTCAAATCTCTTTCCACCTCAAACTGCATTTGTTAAGCTATGGGGCTGTCAAGTGATGAACGAACGACTCCAAAAACCCGAACACTCAAAAGAGGCGAACTAATTTCAGAACAGAACCCATAGGAATGTTGCGCATGCGCGACTGAACGAATCACTCCCCGAGACGACTCGTTCGTTCCGAGTCATATTAAAGATTCGTTCAAAATAAAAGAACCGTTCAAGAACGACCCATCACTACGAATGCACCGAAAGGGTCCAGCGTTCTGCGCGTGAACAATCGCAGTGGTCCCCTTTGGCACAGTGCTTCATTCACTTTTTTTTCACAAAAAAATTATCATCACTTGCCTTTTGTATGATGTGCGAGTCACGTTAGTGAACTAAGATCATTCGAGCGTTAGCTTTATGAAAGATAATATTTAATAAATGAGAGACAATTAACAATAAATGAAAGGGGAAAATATCCTTAGCTTAAACATACCAAAAAAAAAATGCTTGCGCTTATTCGAACATTTATAAAATAAAATAATAAACTAGTACTGCACGATAGATAAATCCCATGAGATAAAATATGATCTTGGTTTTGCAACTTCTCAGTGAACAACGCTCTGTGTAGTAAATGCTGCTCCATGTGAAAGCGCGCAGGTGATAGTGATTTAACATTACAAAACCAGCTTTACTGGCAAGATGTGCATTAAATATGGCTTGCACTTTTTCACGCACCTTTGACTTCTCATCTGCCATGACTGCCTCTGCTCTGCCTCAAATAACACAAGACGCGCGTAATGACACCGGAAGTGACGACATTTAAAAGGGTCCATTTCCGGAGACCTATGTTACTGACACCTATCCTCAATATTGCCTTTATAGATAAACTAAATCAGGGAGGAATGTCACCAGATGCATTTTAGCAGCTAAGTTGAGTGTGCGTAATTTGAAGAAAAAATAAAAAAATAAACCATATGCCACTGTAAAATTCATAATTTGATAAAAACAATATATTTATTTGTCTTTAAAACAGTATACATTGCATTTAATTGTAGATTTCCCTTTAAAATCTAACAAGAACAGGAATCATTGGAAAATTTACAAAGCTCTTCTTTGAAATACTTTTAAATAATTTAGAATGTCTATTTCATTTACATGATTTCCCCCCATCTCTCATACACACATGCACACAGACAATCATTCAGTAGAACACACTAATAGACATATCTAGGCTTGTGACTGTCCCATAGAGTGCCAAGTAAATAACAGTGTCAAGATCCATAAAAAGGTATGAAAAGTCGTCGTCAGAATACTCCGTCTGCCATCAGACGTGCAATCTGGGTTATATGAAGCAATGGGAACACTTTCAAAAAGTGTTCCCATTGCTTCATATAACTCAGATGTCACTTCTGATGGCAGATGGAGTATTCTGACGACGACTTTTCATACCTTTTATGGACCTTGACACTGTTATTTACTTGGCAGTCTATGGGACTCTCTCAAGCCTCCAGGTTTTCATCCAAAATATCTTAAAAAATTAAATTAATGAATCAAAACAACTGCAAGCATGTGTAAACAAAAGCTAATCAGAACTGCAAAATAAAATGAGTTAAAATACTTGTTTATTACAGAAAAGTAAAGGTGTACTGTTACCGTTTCAATAATACATGGAAATGTATGAAAATGTAAATCAAAAAATCATCAGAACATTAAAAAATACATTATGTGCCTCTCACCTTTGGCGCAGCAGCCTGAAGCACTATGTTCTTCACCAACAGAGGTGCTGTGTTCAGCACTGACACCACAATCCCCAGAACATCAGGGTGACCAGGCGGGTGGTTAGTAGCAAAATGCCAAAACATGCAAATGCCGTCCTTATCATTGGCTGTCAATTCACACTCCTTACCTGTCAAAAGATACAATTTAACAAAACATAATACGAAGCCTTACAGTCAAGTAATTAACCTGGAATAACTGATATAGTTATCAAATATCAGAACAAAAGGAACCTTTTACCAGCAGCATCCACATTTATTTATTGGCCTTACTTGGTTTAATGGCCTCCAGTGGCAAAGACAATGGTCAGGGAGATATCTGAGCCTGAGGATGACTGACTAGTGGGCAATGTTGGGAACAAGGATCTGAAGTCAGGGCTGTCCGGCGCAAAGCTCTGAGGTTTGGCACACTAGAATATACTTTAAAATCTATTTACTCCTGTGATAAGCATAATGTTCAGTAGCCGTTACACCAGTCTTCAGTGTCACATCATTCAGAAATCATTTCATATGCTGATTGCTATGCTCAAAAAACCTTTCTTATCATTATCATAGTTGAAAATGGTTGCTCATAAAGTGTAATGAATCTTTCTGATTCTGAAAACCACAATGCTTATCCCTTACTTCTACTTTATTTTATTTAATCCTCTCACTACCTAGCCTTTTCCAAGTTCAGTATGGCAAAAATGCAAAGTAGCTGCGATTCTGCAAAGTAAGAAATGTTAGTGGATCAACATATTTTGTTGATCCTGGATCAACATTACTGTCCCAAAATATAGACTTAATACAATCCCTAAAACCTAAAAAACCTAACCCTACACATAATATTTTAAGCAATGGTTTAGATAAATTTGGCAAACTAGGGCAAGTTTGTTGATGTCACACTACTTTTGCCATATTAACCAATGATACAGTATAATTTTAAGAACATTTTGTTGCTTTACAGACTGCAATTAAGACAGTTTTAGTTTTATCCAGATGTGCAACATAACATCCAAGTAAAATATATAATACCAAACATGTCAGAAAACAACAACTCACTGAATTGGAAAAAGGATCTCCTTCTTATGTCAGTATTTAGTTGAAACAACTTTGGCTTTAATTACAGCATTAAGTCTGTTGAAATATGTGTCTACTAACTTTGCAATATTAACCCACTGTTCTTTGCAGAACTGCTCAAGTTCAGTTAAATTTAATGGGGATCATTTGGGTACTGCAGTCATTCCAGTTCAAGTCATTCCACAGATTTTAGTCTGGCATTTGACTGCCATGCAAGGACATTTACCTTTTTTCTCCTCCAGCTACTGAGTGCTCAGTTTTGCTGTGTGTTCTAGGTCGTTGTCATGTTGGAAGGTAAACCTTCTTCCCATTGACAACTTTCTGGCAGAGGGCAGCAGATTTTCCTCAATAATTTGATGGTATTTTGCCTCATTGTACAACCATGTACTTTATGGAATGCTTATAACTTGGCAAACAGACAGAGAATGAGAGAGCCAGCAAAACTTATACTTATGAAATTCAAAATAGCAGACTTTATAGTATATAAACAAGACAATGTAAACGCTCTCAAATTTTGAAAAATAACATTAGAGCAGCCAACATGACTGAACGTATTTCACACATATTGGCCCATTCAGAAACTGTAACAAATGTATGCCATTATAAACTAATATAAAATTAAGGAACTTTCACAAGGTATCCTATTGTTTTACCAACAAAAGAAAAGGTCAGACAATCATCCTCTGAGTTTGCAAAATGACCCCTTCTGCCTGTAAAAATATGAAGAATGTACATTGTATCAAACCTCTAAGAATAACAAAAAAGCCATACAAGTCATCTACCATTCAAAAATACTGTTGGTGGCTCACAGGTTTGGCTCTGGTAGTGATTGCTTTTCTTATTGCATCAAATCAATATCCAGTGTGGATTCGTGATGCCGACTTCAAAAGAGAACACCAAAACTGAACATTCTGAGCTAAACTCAAACTCTGAACACAACACATGCAAATGCATGAACATGAAAGCTGTCATAATTCTCCATAGTACTATTACCTTTTTTTTTTTCTTCTTCTCCCATTACTCTTTAGACCTTTTGAAAACACTGAATGCTTGAAATCCTAATCCTAACAAGGAACATCACCCTCTTCACAGTCCCCCTCAGTCAACTACTTCACTGTAGTAGTACTTGTGTGCAGTGTTAGTGAGGGTCCAGCCACTGGCCCTGAACTCCAAGATCTCCAGGAGCAAGAGTCTTGTCATGGAGCTGAGGTCTTCCTGAAGGAGAAAACCATCCCGTAGCAAATAAAACAGCTGATTCATGCGCTGGGAGTTTGTTTGCTCCAGCTGCTCGCCAACACGGTGGAGTTGTACGACCAGGCAGTCCACCTGTTAGAAACACACAGCAAATCCATGCATTTAGCCGTCATGGATAAAGCTGAAATTTGTAAAAATCATTTTTTGCTGCTTCCGAAATCACGTACTGACAAAGTAGGTGCTACATTCAAAAATTTGCATAGGGATATCAATGAGTAATTGTTTAGTCATCTTTAATAATGTAATCGGTTAGGATTATCTTTTGCGGATTCATCAATTTCAGCAAAAAATTGTGATTAGATGGTAATAAGAACTTAAATTGTAATTATTTACAGTCTTGTTACTCTGCCTCTTTATTCATAAGCACTTTATCATATGTTTAAATTAGTGCTGTTTGTGAGGAATCAGGAGAAAGCACTCAGTGTATTTTGTTAAAAGCTGGAATACACTACACTACTTTTGCAGTCTGGAGGAGTCAAAGCTAGTTGCAAGAAGTTACATTCAGTCTCCAGATTTTCAATAGATTTAGCAGAAAATGCAGAGTGAAATGCAGAGCACAATTAGGACACCACACTTGGCTACGTGTCATGTCACTTTCACACTATGTAGTGTATGATAAGCAAAAACTTTCATCGGATTCTATCCAATCAGAAGATATCAAACAAATTTTGATGTTTTAAGCCAATTTTAAGAACACAATTTATATGCATCATATGCCTACCAGCAACATTTGTTCAGAACCACTTGAAAGTCTGGTCGTGTATGGTCCTCGGTTGTTTAGTGATTGATGCCCAGTTTTTTCCATCGTCAAGTGGCCTATGGTGTCCGTCATTTATGAACACTTTCTCACGATTTCATAGGATCGCAAAGAGTCTATTGGAAACGCACTTCAGAATATCGGCAGAAATCATAAGTCAAAAATCATAAGGGTATTTTTCAACTACAGTTTTATGAATAGGGATTACTCCTAATTTCACATGTAAAATATTCCACTAAAGTATTTTGCAAGTATAAAGCTAACATTAGTTTGTCCTCTGACATTCTTTAAAACCTGTAGCAGAAAATCTATCAAGCATTTGACAACATTAATTTGAAACAGGGTTAAGGTTCCAAAGCAGCAGACATTCAAAAAATGTACTTTCAAATATGTGTGTGTTGAAATACATCTTACCTCTTCCTCATTCATCAAGGCATCTGGCTGAGCCAACCTAAAGAGGCAGTCATATATTGGATCCACAAGGGCCACAAGAGGTGCATCGTTCACCTAAAATTAAAACCTCATATAAGTGTCTAAAACCATAAAAATAAATTAAAAATTGAAAAACCTTGCGAATGAGATCTTTTACCTTTATGTAATCAAATATGCTGCAGATAAATGTGACCAAACACACCCACTCCTGCACGGAGTGGCTTCGGGTCTGCTCCCTGCCAGTGAACTCTTGCTGTAGACGCGTCAACAGATTTCGCCTGAATGCACTGGTAGCAGCTTTCTGAGCTTCTGCCTATTTAGTGATTAAAAGATTATTCACCATGTAATAAAAAGGGGTTTCAATGGAGGTTGATTTCATCCTGTGTGTTTTTGAAGACAGCAGCAACAAAACAACATGTGGGTTCATGAAAACAGCTTTATGTTTTGACTAAGTCACAAGTTAATGAACCTGAACTTACCTGAACTACAGCATAACACATTCGGCCAGCATCCTTACAGAATGAGAGGTCTTTCAATGACTGCTCTACAATAGCGTCAGACAGCTTCTCCAAATCAACTGTCTTGGGATCTGTGAAGAAGTGGTGTAAAAATAAATTCATTTGTACTTCGTAAGTTCTTAGCCTGCAGACCTAAGATAATAGAGTTTTTTTTTTTTTTTTGTTATGTTGCCAATGCAATTTAGGGAACTATCAGAAGAAGTCAGGTAAAAGTTTACATACCAGCAATCGCTTTTTGAACCATAGTCTGAGTTACTACATCAAGAGCCGTCCATGCTGAATCCATGCTGCTTGAGGTTAGAAATAATATAAGCTAACGTAATCAGAACAGGGCAACGATCACAGACATGCATTCATTTAACAAATAAATATGAAATCATTTGCACTGCATGACAACAAAACAACATGACGAGGTTCGCTCGCTTAAAACAATTAGATAAATGTTTCGGCAGTTTTCAACTTAGCACAAATTCCAGCTTCGTTGAAAAATACATGTATCAAAACATTTATGTCCAATATCACACCCTTACTTCAAACGATGCACGAGGAATCCTCGCGCTTGTTTGTTTGCGTCGTTTCCTTGTGTTGTGGGGGACTCGCCGGTGCGCATGCGCTTTTAGCTATCTCTCAGAATTTGGTGGATTTCAATCTATGATTTAAACACTAACATGCACACATCACCAACACCGTCTTATCATTATGCTATTCAAATTAACTAATGGATATGGAAGTATTATTAAATATTTAGCAATTAAATCAATTTCCGTAAACTATTTACATAAATATCACAATAGTGTGCAATTAAAAAAAACAAAAAACTTTATTTTGCAAGATGTCACTAGGGGGCGACAAAATAACAAGAATAAACATGTAGAGGCTATTGGTGGCTCCAACCAACAGAGACGAGAGAAAAGAGTGTCGGAATTGTCATGATAACGTTATAATGGAATTGAAAATGCATGCATTTTATGCTACTGTGTGCTTATGATTTACATGTTGCTCACAAAACCTTTTTTTTATGTTCACAGTAATACAGTGAAAGAATTGACTGAGAAGAAAGTTCTGTACTGCAGAGGTGTGCAGTCTTGCTCCTGGATGGCCACTGTCCTGCATAGTTCAGCTCCAACCCCAATTAAACAGACCTGAAGTGTACAAGCAATTTGAGGAAAAATTGCATGGACTGGTAGAAAAAAAAAAAGTCTTACAGAGGCATACACTTAGTAAATCAGGGCAACATGAAACAAAAGTAACAACCTCAAATTACATTATAAACAATGTACAACCCTCAGCTTCAAAAAGAGGCACCCAATGTCCGCTGTAAAGTGTGATAAGAAACTTTCATGACATTACAACAAAATATATACTAATAAGTAATCCATCTGAGCAAGTTCAGCCCTTTGTCAGCACAGTTATATGGTATCATTCAAGACGGCACAAAGTCCATATCACTGAATTTTGTTAACTACTAAGCAGATATATCAAACATTTGAGATTCAAACTTTATTTTTTCACACACACACAAAAATAAAGATCTGTACAAGTGCATTAGGAGGTTTTACTGGAAGTATCTTTATTCTGTGTAATTTATTCAGGAATCATGTAGAGTAACCAACTAAAAATCCCAAATGGAATTATATACCAAGTGCCATTTTAAAGGGCTTCATTAAATGCTCCAAATTTGTTACATTGTATCACTGTTCTGCTACAGAGGCTTTGGCACCATTACATTATTTTCAAGCTATTTAGATTTAAAGGGACAGTTTACCCATAAAAATCAACTCTGGCATCACCTTCATGATGTTCCAAACCTGTATGACTTTCTTTCTTCTATGCACATTTTGACTTACTTCTACAGTAAGTCAAACAAATCTGGAACAAATGAGGATGAGTAAATAATGACAGAATTAATATTTCTGTGTAAACTACAACTTTAATACAAAGCTATGACTATATGTAAGTCTACTTGACTAAAGTATGAAATTAAATTATATGGCTTAATGAAATTACGATTGATAATCCCACACCAAATAACACAGTAACACTATTTCTGTAAAGATGAAAAATACAAAAATCAAGCATGAAAAATGCTTGATGCATTTTAACAATACAAATCAAGCATAACATGGTGTTTTAAAATGAATCCTGGTGCAAAACTGTACTAGTATTGTGACGGTGATATTGTGGCTTTTTTTGTTTATACAGCTGATGTCTTATAGCATGAAATATAGTTGCATATGAAGCAAAGTTGATGTGATACACAGTACATGAATATCAGTCTGGAGCGTTTTTCTCACACAGCCTGTAATGCTTCTTAAACTGTCAACCACTCCAAACAGCACAGTCTTTATTTTTCCGCAAATCGACAACCATATCACCAACTGAGCCTTTTTTCTCCATCAATCTGCGGTTTCTGTTTCCATGGCAACCCAGCTGGAAGTCCACAGGTGCTTTAAGCAAGCAAACATTTTCTATGAAAGTTACATGTTTTGATTGACAGGTGTGACATAATTGCGAGGGAACATTCCGGTCTGTCCGTGACAAGCCCCTTTCCACCAATTAGGATCCGAGTTGTCCAGGACATGGATAAAATCTCCACGTCTGAAACCCAGCTCTCCATCCTCTTGAGGGTCGAAGTCAAACAAAGCTTGAACATATGTTGAATGCTGAGGAACAAAAGTAGAAATGTTGAGAATTATGACAATATTGCCTTGAATGTGGTCTAATGCCTGGCTGTAACTGCAATCATGAGTGTGCTTAGACTAGTTTGTTGGAGTAATATTATATATATAAGTGTTCCTTTTATAACTCCGGTTCCTTTTATATAGTAGCAGTTGAAATATTACATTAATGTTATCTGAACTTATAACATTAATGTAATTAAATCAAATATAAAACAAGCTATTTGTCACTGCCTGGACATTAACGCGTTAATAGAAAAAATTGTGTGAATTTTTCTGTGCCGCAAAAGTGATAGAATTGTAAAGCAATAAATTGTGAGAGGGACTTGTGTTACCGCATCCCATACAACTCAAAATAATAAACCACAAAGTTAGCTCGTCATTCTTTTAAAAATAACAGTGGACAGTGGTTTGTGAATGTTGATGCTTAGCCTAAATTAGTGCAACTAATTAGTGTTCCTGTAGCTCAATTGGTAGAGCATTGTGCTATCAAGCACAAGGATGGGGGTTTGAAATTGATTTTGGATAAACGTGTCTGCTAAATGCATAAAATATTTTTTTTAATTTAAGTAATTTGATCGGGAGCATTCCTTCCTGTGACCCATGATTTGTCTGTATGTGTATTCAGAGCCAGCGAGCATTGGACTTTCATAATAATAAAAACTGTGTTAACGTGCGATAAAATTATTATTGGCATTAATCAATTCATGCTTTAACGTGATATAATAATGCGTTAACTTGCTCAGCCCTAATACACACACACACACACACACACACACACACACACACACACACACACACACACACACAAACGGTGTAACGATTAATTTTTAATGTATACAGTCAAATATGCAATGTTATTTTACATTTAATTACTTTATTAAATTTCTGTACCTAAAAACTAATGATAGACCTACATAAAAAATCTGAAAAGTACTGTTTATTTTATTTGAATCTCTGCACAAGTGTGTAAATAATAAGGAGAAACACAATGGAATGTCTTTAAAAACAGCCTTTTGTGTGGAACTACTTGCCACAGATTCAAGTTTGAGTTTAAAAGCTGAGCCCAAGCCTCCGTTTTTTCATTAGAAAACATCACTTTAGAACTAGTAATGTAGGAGTGTTGAGTTGCTTCATTAAAAGCTTATTGTATTACTTTATTAAAAGCTCAATCTCACATTCAGAATAAAACATTAAAATGTGTATGTTCCTCTGAGGAAAGCGTTATCTTTGTTCTACTATCCTTTCATCTGCACAGTGCACTTGTTGGCTGCAACTTACAAAGTGTTGTTGAAAGTAAAAATTGTTTACCACCCTGTTTCAATCTTTCAATATAAAAGCCTTTACTGCTGACTCACTGGTAAAAACAATCTTTTGTAGCAATTTAATGATGGAAGAATTTAACTGAAATCACGAACACATCATTTCTCAATACTAAATACTATTATTAAACACTACTATTTATATAAACATTATTTATTGAATAATAATATTTAATAGACCAAATCAATAGCCATCATAAAAGTTGCTAGGCAATTCAGTCAAAAAAACAAAGGCAGTGCTATGTTACACAACATTAAAGATAAAATAATAAATTACAATAAAATATAACGTTATGTAACTTTGCCCTTGGTCAAAGCTATTTCCTCTGGAACAAATAATAGAATGAGACAAAAGACTGGCAGTTAGATTTACCCACAACAAATAATATCACGTTTAACTACTATATACACTTCTGAGCCATCAGTAAATTCCAGAAGAACTAGCCAAGATAAGGCTGCCCTCGGAGGGTTTTTGAGCACTGAACAGCCACTGATGCCCTAGAGCTAACATCCCCAAAAATGTTGAAGCTAATTTTCAAATAGATGTTATCTTCATTAAAAAAAATAATAGTAATAATTCTACATAGGGACAAAATTAAGGTCTTATTAATTAGAGGATAAAAAGTTGGTGCAAATGTTCGTTTGAAGTATTTATATTTTAAGTATTTAAAAGTATTTATGATAATTCTGATACAGAAAAAAAATTTTTTTTTTTGCTTTAGTCCTACCTGTGGTACCTGTTCAATGTCCCTGAGAAAAATGGGCTGATTCCTGGACACAGAAGTGGACCGATGATAATCCACTAAAGAGTTTAATGAGTTAAATTTGACCACCCACAAGAAGTATTTTCCTGCTCCATCCCGTAAGACTTTGAAGTGCTGGACATCATTCCCAAATCTAAGGGAAAGGGAAAGCAAACAGTGTATAGAGAATTACATCATATCCACTTGGATATTGCAATTACAGTGAAGAACTCTGCACTGCTCAGTTCATCAAGAGCTCTGAGGTCTGCTGCTATTGGTGGAGAACTGTTTGAATGATTCAGACAGTGTTGCCCTAGTTCAGAAACAAGACAAAAATAATTTGCAATAACACACAAATAAAGTGCTGAGGACAGCCATATTGTGTGCTGCATTGCATCAATTATTCATTGACATGCCCCTATTCAAAAGAACAGATTCAATTACTGCATCAAAATGTCAAAAGCAGCAGCCTTTGTTTCGAAGTGTTCATTACTAGAACAGTCATATACAAATTGGCGAAACATTAGAATTGATTCAGACAGAATGACCAATACATACTTGACAGACAGCGAGAAGTCTCCAGGTGCACTCTCACTCTCTCGAATGAGAAAAGCTCCATCGTGTCTCTGTTTATTTAACATTTCTTCTGCCTTTGCACGGGGAATCTTCCCATAAAACCAGCTGCGTGTTCAGAACAAATACAAAAGCATTAGTTAAAGAGACTTTGTAGAATGCACTGTGGACATGCCAATATAGATGAGTTTCAGATTTAGAGATCGCAAAGCATTTATGAGACAGGGAACCTGATCTGTAATGTATCAGATATATAATATATAATTGTGTCCAGGTCTACTGGATGGACAGTAGTTGAACTTGAGTATTAGAAATACAGAGTGTGTTTATTAGATTGGTTTTAGTGTATATTGTATATTCAGTCTTGTGTGTGTGTGTGTGGGGGGGGGGGGGGGGGGTATATTCCGTTACAGTTACATATGACTTAATGAAAAAAGTATCCATTAATGTTATCTAAGCACCACAATATGAATGTAAAGATTTCACTGGAGGCGAGTGTAGTGATAACCCAAGTGCAGCTTTATTTAAACAAGGTGAAATCCAAAATCCAAACATCCAAAAAGAAGAAAGAAATGTTTGACTTGGCATGAACAGACTTGACTTGAGCAGTCTTGACTTGGAATGGCACGGCATGAACAGACTTGGCATAAACAAGAACTCACCAACAGAGGTAGAGGGACAATACTCAACCTGAGACAATGACAATATGAGGGCTACAGTATTTATATCAAACAATAAGGCTCACCTGATAAAAAACAATCAATGAGAGACAAGACACATGACTAAGGGTGTACTCACACTAGGCATTTTGAACCGTGCCCGAGTGCATCCGACCCCAAAAGTCTGGTTCATTTGACTAGTGTGAGTGCTCTGTGCCACGCTCGGGTACGGTTCGTTTAGCCCTGGCCCAGTTGGAAGAGGTGGGCTAGCGCACGGTTCCGCAGAATGCATGCAGTGTGATCGCTTAACCGTGCTGGAGCGTGGAAAAGATACTATTTTATGTGCACTATTGTCATCATTACGACTGCAAACATATTGTATTACTACTACTACTCTACAATTTTCAATGCATTTTATTAAATTAAGTATATTTAGGTTTATAATGGCTCTGGTTCTTACCTTATTGATGAACAGGATATGTAGTTGGCGAATAAAGCTCTGGTTAAACTGCAAATTATTTAATCAACCTGAGCTGTCTCCATAATAATTTTCTGATACATACAAGTGAAAATCAATGCACGGCATGATTATAAATGAATTATTATTAATTATTCGGCAGAATATTAGCGAATGTGGTTTTCTCTGTTATCTCATACATGACATAAGCGTGCTATGGGCCGGAAAGTTTAGTGCCAGTGGGAGTACAGGCCAGCGAGGGAGTGGGGAGGGGGGATAATCGCACTTGGGCTTGGTTCAAGGCAACCGTGACTAATGTGAGTACACCATAAGACAACCAATGACAACATGACACATTGAGCAAAGGAACCAATAGCAGGATAACAATAGGGCAAGGGAATCACATGACTAGACAGGAACCATGACAAGGCAAAATAGAAGACATGAAAAGCATGAACAAAAAACAAAACCCCACGTTACAATGAAATTTAAGTAATCTGATTACTTTCATTCAAGGTCACATTTGTAAATAAATTCAAGTAAAATCAATATCATCAAAAATCCTTATATTTACTATGTATATGATGCAAAATATAATATAACTATAATCTGTTGAACAAAATAAAATACTTAAGAAAAATGTTCTGCTAAAATAAAACCAGAACACAACAGAAACACAACAGCAAAATAATACAGAATACAAATTTGCAGTTTTCCTCAAGCAAATATAAGACATATATACTGAATTATGTTAACATTAAACTATGCTAATAATATTGTACTATTCAAAATAACTGCAAAGTTTAATCCTGTGAAGTTTCACCCTTAGTCTGTTGGCAACATTTGGCATATATGTGACCCTGGACCACAAAACCAGTTAAGTTTCTGGTGTATATTTTTAGCAATAGCAAAAAAGCATTGTATTGGTCAAAATTTATTTATTTTATGCCAAAAATCATTAGGATATTAAGTAAAGATCATGTTCCATGAAGATATTTGGAATAAATAATTAAATGAACACATTAAGACTTCATTTTTGATTAGTAATATGAATGGCTAAGAATTCATTTGGACAAATTCAAAGGTGATTTCCTCAGTATTGTGATTTTGTTGCACCCTCAGGTTCCAGAATTTCAAATAGTTGTATCTCGGCCAAATACTGTCAGATCCTAACAAGCCATACATCAACGGAAAGCTTATTTATTCAGCTCATGAAAGACTAAATGCTCATTCAAACTGTTCATTCAGTTAAAACCTATAGCTCTGGGCAAAACTTTCTGTTGTAACAAAGGCCTTTCTCCATGTGGTCATCAGACATTCTGCTTCGACATGGTGGTTGTACATGTTTCTGTTTTGTATTTCCATTTTCTAGAGGTCCCTTGTTGATCTGTTCCATTAATTTTTAATTAACCCCACACCTGTTTCTGTTCTTACTGATTACATTCCTCCAGTTATTTAAGCCCAGTGTTCTCCTCAATTAGGTTGTTCTGTATTGATAATGGTGATTTGTGCCTGTTCTGTTCTCCCTGTGGATTTATTAAAATTACTTCCCTGTACTTTACTCCTTTGTTGTTTGCTTTTTAGACTACAGCCACACATAACAAAATTACAGTTACCAGTTTTTTTGTATCCTGATTACATAATGCCATTAAATGTATTCTGTTACTCCCCAACCTTGTGTATATTGAAAAGGTGCTGTTCTAAAAGAGGCATGGATTCATGACTTAATTGGTAATAATCAGACATTACATTAACATTATGCAACAAAAAAGAAACGACTAAAGTTTCAAAAATGTAATTTTAAATACAGGTTATTGCATTATTTTCCTACAGTTACTAACAGAGGAAATGCAGGGTATCTTTGTATAAATAATGAATTAAAGGAACTGTTCACCCAACCATAAAAACTCTGTTGTGCCAAACCAACTTGGAAGATTTTTGTTCAATATTTTTCTTGAAACCTAAGAGATTTCTGGCCCTACATTGTCTATTCCACAAAACAGTGATGTTTTATTGCTTGAGGCACTGAGAACAAACCTCACTGGTTCTTGCAGAAGCTCATATGTGTTTGTTCAGTGCGCTGCACGACATGAAAAAAAAGTTAAGTGTGTACTACAAAATAAACATTTCCTAACTCATTCCCTTGTTTCAAGTAAAATAGTGTACGCAATATAAGACATTGAGGGAAAAAATTATTATGTTGTGTGGAAGATTTAAATTTTTTTTCCCCTGCATGTTATGTGCAGGGCTATGTAGCTTGTGTGTCAAGTGAGTACAAACCTCATTGACCAGGCAAGTAAGGGTGAGCCTCTGGGAATAGCTCAATTAAATCTGTTCTTGATAGATATATATATATATATATATATATATATATATATATATATATATATATATATATATATTTTTTTTTTTTTTTATTATTTTTTTTTTTTCTCAGAAGACTTTGAATAAAATGCTCAGTTCATACAGATTACAGTCTTTATGAACTTTTTAAACATTCAGTTCTTTTTTTCCAGTAGACTTTCAAAGAAAGGGCCAAATTCATTTGAATGTTCTTCATTTGTGTTTCAAAAATGAGAAAAATTGATGTAAGTGAGTAATTGATAATAATTAAAATCTTTTGTTGACTAAAAATAGCAAATACTTACGGGTGTGGCTTCATTTCTATGTAATTTTTAGGGATGAATCCTTCTTTTCCATTGAGTTCTGCCTTGTACCAGTTCTGGTCACATTCTTCATTTAAAACCTGATGGGAAAACAAAAGACACTTAAAACTTGACCCAGTAAACCTTCAATCAGCCCACAGAAGAGCCCTAAAGAGCCCACCGTATCACTGGCTGTGGTGTTTAAAACCCAAGGCCTTGCTCTAAAAATAGCACACAGGAAATTTCCTTCATTTCAGCTTTAAGCTACTCATAACATCCTGTATACATAAGACTTCTCTGGCACTAATGAGAAATACATTGCACACAGTCTATTTTGTGGAAATGCTAACCTGAACCAGATGGATAACACAAAAAGATTTGGGCCATTAGCATCGGTCCTGATGGCTGGGATTTGATGTCTCTTTTCTTATAACTGAAGTACAATGTTTTACCCACAATAATAGCATGTATAGTAATGACCACCACCATCAAATATGAAATGAAGAAAGGAGTGCATTACTGCCCAGAGTACAATTTCAGAGGAAAAGGGCTGAAACAGATGAAGTGGACAAATATGAAAAATCATCACTTTATGTGATTATTTTAGGCTCACAGCAGATTTGCTTAAGTCACTCTTGCTAAAGTCAAGTATGTTATGACACATCCGTCTTAGATGAATGGGAATCCTATCCTATAGCCTGGAACGTTCTCACAATTCAGAAAGATGGCCTCCCCCCATCCCCTCTATCTGTAAACAACCATTAATCTGCTCTCACTCCCACCGCACCATGGCGCCTCTTTTCTCTGCCTTCAAGAAAAATAGAGTGACAGTATAAATAAGCCAAGATGTCAAATTCCAAATATTAAAAAAGGGGGGAATGAAAGTAGGTCTTGGTAACTTCTGGGTTGAAGAAATGAACACAGCTATATATACAGCTCAGTTATAAAGACTTACTTTTATTTTAGATTTTTTAAATCTACTCCCACTCTGAGAAACAAATAAAGAGAGGAAAATATAGTTTTAATTTTCACTTTTCCCTCTTGTCATCTTGGTGAATAACAAGCAATCAATCTGTGTCTCAGGAAATCTCTATGTGGGTGGGCGCAGTGAAGAATTTGCATATGCAAAAATTGCCCCAATTTTGTGTCTTTCCAGTAAATCCCCTCACAGTGGTTGGATGAAAACTGGTACGAGACAAAACACAGAATCAGAGCTTTGCTTAAATTTTTTTTTTAAAAATACAGCAGACAGATAGCTGAATGTGATGCCAAAACCAAGACCAAATTATAAACATAGGTTTATGGTTCAGAGATGTCAGCTGGGCCAAATCCACAACCACTAAATCCCTATTCAGAGGAAACCATACTAGCTGCAGCAAGCTTGCCCGCAGCAAAGCACTGTTGCTAGGCAGAAAGTGCACAGTAACAGCAGGAAAGTGGGAAAGAGTTTTAAACCGTGGCAAAATTTAGAAACGCTTTAGAAATTGATCGTGCGTTTTGCCCAAAAGAGTACAATAAGATAACCTAATTAGGTCCAACATGACAAATAATAATAAAAAAATAAAACACAAAAATAAAATAAAAGCTATTTCTGCCATGTTAAAGGCAAACGATTGACAAGGGCCAAAATAAAAAGACAAAATTAGAGGTCGACTGATAGTAGATTTTACAGATACTTACAGCTGCAGATTGCTACAGCAACGACATAACAAACAAAGTTTGCAAAACACTGAAAATACATTTACAATTTTTTTCTATTCCATTTAACCTGCTGGGATACAAGGAGCGTGAACTTCAATTCTCAGTTCTACGCGGCTGTTCATTTTTTAAAAAATTGGATTCAAAAAAACCTGACGTCGGACCCGAGACCCAAGCAGGGTTGGGTCCAAAACATTGACGAGATGGACCTGATAAGACCTGATCCTTTTAACATAGTAACTAGTGAATTTTTGAGAAACAAACGTAGAAAAGGAATATATATGTTTGTAACTAGGGGTGGCCGATATCTCGATATTTAAAATATATCGATATATTTTTTTTAAACACGAAATGAATTTTGACATATCGATTATATCGATATATTTTTATATTTAATTCTGATTCCGCCACTTTGGTTGTTTGTCTTCTCTGTGCTGTGCTCGCCCCCGCCTCCTTGATTTTGTTCCCTCTCTTCTCGCGTGTTGTCTCATAAACATGGCGTCGTCCGCAACCAGCCCAGAAGCTACAGAACTAGTCTCAAAAAAGGACAACTGGCTCAATTATATGGATATACTTCGGTTTTAAGGCGTCGGGCGAACACCAGGCAAATGTCTACTGTAGGGTCCTATGATTTTCGCGATGCAGAAAACACAGACGGAATCGCGGAATCCAGTCATAAAAACGGAATTTACAGTTTAAAGTGGAATGTCACGAAATTTGTCAAATTTTGAATGAATTATTCAAAAGTCAGCCATTGCAATCACATCAAATCGCGATATGAACTAATATCTGTAAATATTAAGCCGCAAAAAAGTCTATTTAAATATTAATCCTGCATGTTCTGCATGTCTGTGTTAATTAATGGCACAGAAGCACATTTTCTTCTATTACACACACGGAAGCGTGCGTGACGCTCACGGTAATTTCAGCATCTGTCGTCTGATTAAATTAGGATGTAAACACATGAAGAACATCTCAAGAACTTCACTGAGAGTCACTTCATGAGCATTTGACCATTTGATTTGAATAAAACTAGCATCACATATCATATCATAGACTGTAGTATCGCATACACAGAACTGTAAAGGTACGGTAACCCATCAAAATAAAAGTTTGGTTTAATTTAATGACAAATATTTGCCAGAAATCTATTACTACTGTTCAGCAGAATGTACATAGCCCACTTCTACTACTATTAAAACTTAATTAACATAATTGTTTTTTTAATAATCAAACATTTCTTCCATGTTTTATTTTAAATAATAAATCCCCTTTGTTTACCAAAAAATAATGTAAAATAAAGTTTTATGCCTTCATTTCATAACCAGAAAAGTTTAAATACACAGAATTTCAGAGGGGAAAAAAACATTTCATGAGGCTATTTTAAAAAACTTTTTTACAAATTAAGTTGTTTTTATGCATTTAAATAATTACACATGCTAAATCACAGAATTAGTTAACAATAAAAAAATAAAATATTTCATAGGGCACTAAACATAATATTTGGCATATTTGTTTTTGCCGTAGTTTTTGGGGGGTTATTTTTCTTGTAAAGATATCGCGATATATATCGTATATCAAGATATATTTTTTGTTCCATATCACCCAGCCCTATTTGTAACCTATGAGATCCATCACGAACCGTAATGAGTGCCTGTTCATGCAGGAAGGGCTTTTCTTTTTTGTGTGTAGAATCTCTTTGCCGGAGATGAGGTACAGCATTGCAGAACAGACAATTAGAATTCATGATTTATTAGGCTATCATGTTTATTTTTCCAATTCACTTGTCACAATTGAAAACCAAACTCAGAAATAACTTTTTTTTTATAACCATTAATCAGGCAGGCAATAATGTAATAATAAATTAAATAAATGTTAAATAAATCAATGGAGAAGTGGACAAATCAGGATTGATCTTTACTGACTGCGTGGCTGCAGGCTGCACATTTCAATGCCATTTATGCTTGGGTCCAGTCAGGTTAAAAAATAAATGCAGTCAGGTTAGCTCGGCCTAATTTCATGGAATGATTGCAAAAAAACAAATAAAGTATAAGGAATATGGATCGAATCAACACATAATAACCACAAATTTGTATTATATACTTGTATGCGGACAGAGAGATATGGAGCAGGGAAACTGTTTATAATTACATCAATTACATTCTCTGTCGCCACTACACGCACTATACAGTACCTTTAAAGACACGGCTCACATGCGTTTTGCATGAAATCACCAACAGTTGCTATTGTTCATGTTATCAGCTCTCAGCGAAATTGAATAACTTCCGGTCGTAATTGTCATGGCATGCCAGTTAAGTGTAAATCTGGAGGCATTGACAACAGTCATGCAGAGAGAGAGCAGAGTCGCAAGGCCTCTGACAAAATCTGTCATCCAGCCTGCTCTTAACATTGACAAGCTCTGTCCATAGGAACCCAAGACAATTCATACACACACACACACTTTCGACACAAACAAAGTCTCCACTGCATTACATTTGGAATCATTTTGTTCTTCACTTAAGTCTTGTGACTGTCCTATTGACTGCATAGTAACTTACACTGTCAAGGTCCAGAAAAGTATGAAAGACTTCATCAGAATTGTCCATCTGGCATCAGTTGTTCAACCGTAAAATTATGAAGCGACGAGAATTTTTTTTGTACGCGAAGACTTTATTCAACCATTTGTCTCCTCTGTGGCTCTCCGCATCACAGTAGTGCCACTTTGGACAATATCCGCTGAACACAAACAACATACGCTCTTCTGAGCATAAACAGTGCATCCATGCAACGCGGCTGACACAGAAGAGTGTAAGCTGCTTGTGTTCAATGGATATTTTCCAAAATGGCGCTACGGTGATGTGGAGAGACATTTTTTTTTTTTCTCGTACAAAAATTATTCTTGTCGCTTCATAGCGTTACGGTTGAACCACTGATGGCAGATGGACTATTCTGATGAAGTCTTTCATACTTTTCTGGACCTTGACAATGCAATTTACTTGCCAGTCAAAGGGACAGTCACAAGACTCCCATTTTTCATCCAAAATATCTTAAATTGTGTTCCGAAGATAAATTAAGCTTTTACAGTTTTGGAACAACATGGGGGCAAGTAATTAATGACAAAATCTTCATTTTGGGGTGGAGTATTCATTAAACCAAAGCAAAAGACTGAGAAGACTTGAGAAGAGGGAGAGAAAGATGGGACTTGTGAATATGGAAGGCAGAGGTCCAAAAAAAATTTAGAGAGGTCACCAGAGAATATTACCAAACAACCAGAGAAGATTAATGCGCAGAACTGTTAACCGCTTCTTTCACCAAGATGAAGTTTCGACTGTAATACATGGCAAATAAGGGCAAGACTTTTGTATTTTTGAAGCATTGCACAATAAAAATGTTTTGCACTTGAATGCATGATTGTTAGCAAAAAAGGGTTAGCAAATATTATCAGATTTTCTGCATTATCTTGGACAAGTATATTTATTATCATTTCCAAAATAATTGACTATTGGGGGTAGCCCTAAAAATGTGTTTTAAATTTTTTTATATATTTTCTTTTGATATTAAGTATAGCATGAAACTTTTTCTATGTTTTTGTTACTCAAGTTCCAAACAAAAAGTAAAAAATGAAATAAAGTAATTAACGTGTTATCCAAAACATTCTACACATTACCATGGCTATTTAATAATAAATATATTTGAAGATTATTTACAGAATTTAGAGTCAGTAAGATTTTTAAAAAAAATATTTTTAAAGGAGGTCTCTTATGCTTACCAAAGCTGCATTTATTCAACTGAAAACAAAGCAAATCACTTATATTGTAAACAATTATTAAAATGTAAAATAAATGTTTTTTAAATTAGAAATAGTTTTGTTCAACGTTTTTTAATTTAACGCGTCCATACGGAATAAAAATATACATTTCTTTGAAAATAAATGTTCACACTGCACAAACCAATCTGGCTAATGTAGGCCATTAAAAGTTTTCTAGGAAATATGGTCCAGTGTGCCTAAAGCTCTTATAAAAGAAAAGGAAGCATAATTGCTCTTGAGACAAAAATGGGAAATCAAGGATAGTGGCAGGGGGTGAGATTTTGCAGGATCTTATATCTTATTCAAGGATAATCATAGAAGCCTACTAAATGAACCATACAGGCAAACCATATTGGGCTAATAATAAAATCCTCTAAATCCAGGAGTTTTTTACAACACATCTGGCATGTACCTTTCTCAGCAGGCTGGCCTACCTAAGTTTTATATCTGTAATACACAGATTATTGTTGTGTTCAGGGGTAATGCAGATTTGCTACTGGTAGGAATGCCTTCAGCAGCTTATTCTAGATTCAAACTCAACATTAATTTGATCATTATTACTATTGGGCATTTGTGTAAATTTTCAAAGATATAAACTATAAGAATCTAAGAGATGCTTCGCAGATGCACAAGAGATATTTTTCAGGTTAAATCTCGAGACCTGACTGAAAATGACATCAGCAATGAAAAATAAACAAAAGCTGTTAGTGTGAAAAGAACAGCAATGCGATGACCATGACCAAGCCATGCGGTGTGTGGGCATCATTAAGTGTTGTGAAGTTAGGACATCGGTGATGTCAACCCAAAAGCTCGACCACTGAATCAGTGAATAGTGAGCCTGCAAAAGCAATATGTCAGGAAATCCCAATGAACCCAACATTTTCTAAAATGTATAATTAAAATTTGAACCCTAAAGACTTGCACAACTTGCATTTTGTTGTCTTAATAATCTCACATATAATTGTATGAACATATATATTTTAAATATAACATATGGACATATATATCAACACTTTTATGAACATATACACTTATATTTTATGTTTGGCTGCAACTACTGTATAAGAAAAAGAATACAGTTGCAGGTATTGTTTATGCACAGACAGTGGCATTTCTAGTCACGTCACGTAGAACCGCCATTTCTAGAATCTATTTAGTGGCCAGAGGCACTTTTGCATAAGTGTCACAATAAGAAGAAACTTATGAGCATCATATGAAGATGTTGTAATTATAAATCAATAAAATCCATACATATAAAATATATCACAATGTTAGTTTAAACATTTTACCTATAAATCAGTGCTTCCCATAGCTATGAATTATACTTTTGGTGGTAGCCGGGTGGAAAATCCTCCTATTACCCACGGCACAAAAATGGTCTACTACATGTGAAAAATACGGTAACAAATAATGTGTAATTTTGTAACAATATTTTAGTTTATTTTTAATTAATTATAATGAATTAATTTTAATTAATCTTCAGCTGGATCTCAGAATCCAAGATGGCGCTGTAGGGGAATTTACAGTTAAAACCCAAGGACCAGATATGTCGCAATGAAGACCAGGACTCAGAGATGAGTTCAATTAATAATCATAATTTTACTTGAAGAAAATAGTTTGCAATTTTATCAGCAGAAGTCAGCTTCAACACTCTCGAAGGAGTTCGCAGGCCGCCCCCAGTACAATACAAAATCAAGCACAGTTATACCCTGACAGAGGATACTAATTGCGTCAATACATGAGTCAACAAAATTCTGATTGGTTCCAAAACCTAGATAAAACTCTCCAAAGACGTAGATCTGATACGCTGGACACTGGCAGTTGATTGTTTGTCCTGGGACTGTCTGAGCTTCTCCCTGTACAGACAGATACTAACACACATACACAGAGAACTTATCTAAAATTCAAGGCTTTCTAGCACTGGCAAGTGTCTTATCATTACGGTTGGGTACACACACATATTATGTGGACATTCATCTTGAGGAAAAGAAATACAGCACACATAAGGTTACACATTTCACTCTTGCTATAACTTGATTAATAGTCAAACAAGAAATCATGTAATAATATAATATAATATCAGTATGAAGCAGACATGGGGACTTGGTCCCATCTCTGGTATGAAGGATATGGCAACTCGGCATCCACTCCTTCAGTCCCCCGTTTTAGATCAATGTGGGGTCTAATACCCCACATCTGGTCTAATAAATGAGGTCAGGTGTCGTTGTGATGCATGCTAAGAATGCAGACTGTTGGTCAACTTAAACATGTGCATACTTAAAATCTCTGGTACTGGCTGACATTTCTAGTAATAAACACATTATTTTGTACAAAATACTTCCCATATACATTCTTATTTCCCATATACATTAATCTACTTACTTAATCCCACAATATCGGCACTTGCACTAGTCTTTCTTCACATAATGTCTTTTCCAGTGAATCATTCTGTGTGTCCCTCTACCTGGAAAAGTGTCCTCACTTTCATCAACATATCTTTGTAAATACCTCTCTTCCTACTACAGCTACTTCACACTTACCCTCTAAAACCAAACATTTATCCAACAGCCTTAAGACTAAATTTGCATATTCATTAACCAGATTTAACAAATCATTAAAGAAAAACGCATACACTATAACCAATTCAAAAAAAAATTTAACCCTTAAGAAGGATATTTGTCTTATTTGTTTTCTTTTAACATGTCTTATACAACTATGATGAATTTTAGTTAATTTGGTCATATAGTAAAATAAACTCATTACAATAAACGTGTATATATATATTATTCTCTGGAAGCCGGGCTAAATGAATAACCACTGTTATTGCATTCCTGACATATGTCAGACCCTCAGTCACCTCACAGATACCAAATACAGACATTGCTTATAACCTAAATCCCAGTAAAGATACCCTTATTTTATGAAAATCTATCATTTTCCCGATCAATGGTACAATTATAGAGATTGAATATCCATTTTACCCTTTCATTCCAAACTTGGTGTTAAAAACACAAAAATAAACAAACCAAAAATAAGTAAGATCAATATTGAGCCATCTTTAAAAATAAAAATAATCATAATCATTATTTCCTCGAAAACCTAGAGCAGTTCCTAGTTTATTACTTAATAGCCCTTTTATTAAGCTTTACTTTCACCACAAATCCAATTGCAGTCATCATAGTTCACATGCTGTTTAAACATACATGAACCATTAACCTTGTCATTGTTAACACATTTGGTTAAAATTACATTTTAAGTATCGAAGTGTCTAACTTTTAAAATACAACTAACCTATCCACTTATTGTCATGCATGTATTTATTTTATACCATGACATTACTGTTAACCATACTCATTGCCTTATTATTACCTTCTTTTTTTTTAAATGCAAATCTTGTCAATTATCATACCATATTACTGTACTCAGACTATATTAGTGACACATTCAGAAGCAAATCCTCAATACTTAGTATAAAGTCAATTTAGTTCTCACTGTTTTGTCAGTGATAAATGCTTACAGGTCAGCTACTTGATCAATGTCTTAAAAACCCTCGTTCATGTTTGTCATTTGACATTTGGCAGTGATATTAATTTACTCAAAATTATTATAAACTGAAAAAGAGCAGACAGATTTCCCAATATTATTACTAAATGAACAATACTATTACTTAGTTCTAAACAGCCAAATATTTATTAAAGAGACATCCTCAGTTTCTGTAAATCTGTATTGAAACAGTATACATTATCAAAAAGACCTGTCAGTGTTCACAATATTAATTTGACTTGACAAGTGTTCATAAGCAGCTCCATAGAGCCTATTACAATTGTGTTGTTTAAACAAAATTTATTATTATAACTTTTTTTTTTGCTGTGCTATTTCAATTAATTCAAACCTCTTGTTATGGATTTGCTCCATTAAGGGGCTATCCACACGTTTTTGTTCAACTTATCTCTGTTCTACATAAACCACTACATAAAGCTTTTGCACTATATTACACAAGCAGGATTCACTCCTTTGTTTTCCCACCAGGCTTCTTTATGTGAGGGTTCTCTCTGGATAATTTGGTTAGTGACTTGGCCAATCTGTCACTGTTTTTCTGCCGTCAAGTCTAAAATATTTACCTTCACCATTCAAACAACAAAGTGTTAACTTGTTAAAATTTAGACCCTCATTTAAATTTAGGCATGGATTTTAAACCCATTTTGGACGGCAAACTTAAATTTCACAAATCCAATCATATAAACACTCTTTAACATATTAATCCAGAGAGTGATTTAAATCAGTATTATAAAAGACCAAATAAGTCATTATTACCAGTAGCAGACAGAGCTGGATAACCAATCCTCTTAAAGCTTGTCCCATGTTCGGCATTGTCTTTTCATTAGTTTCACTCAGAATTATCGACTTCTGTAAAGTAATTTCACTCAACACATCTGTAATGATAAAACACTCTTTCCAGAGGTTAGTAACTCAATTGAAACAAAACAGGAACAGAATTGTCCCCCAAAAATGTATAGTAGCCATCCTTCTAATATTTTAACAGCTCATATTTAAGGTTTGCTTTTGCAATTAAATCAGAAGGATTTAAACTTAAACATTGTCTGTGCATTTTACCTAGTTTGAACCTAGTCTCTTATCTAATCTCAAAGTTTGCCTGTTCATTAATGATTTTTATTTAGAGTAAAATCAGCTTGGTTGTTTTGGTCTTCAAATCATTGCTCTGTCTTGGTTACTCTGACTTAGCAGGCCAATAAAAGAAGAAGAGCACCATCCCTGCCTCCACTCAAGCACTCTCTCTCTCTCTTACTGTGCAAAATATTATTTATTTATTTTGACAATTTTTGCCAAACTTTAACTTAGACTATAATATCAAATTCATTACAACATATAACCCTAAATCATTCAAATAGGTTAAAAATGTCAAAGTTTCTATATCTCAAATCTCAGTTTAAACTGTTTAAAATACATAATGCTAGGAAAATTTCTTTAAAATTATTTTTACCTTACATGCTTAATTCCCTTAACCTTTGTTATCTAAACCATCTCTTGATTAAGCAGAAGCAGTCTTCATTTTTAGCCACCACCATATCTTGTAATCATCTTATGCCATGCCTAATGACCTGCATGAGTAAAGACTATGATATAGACATATTAGTTCAATATAATTTTAGCCTCATAAGAAATTTTGTCTCAAAATAATGACTGTCATCACATGGTCTCGGATGGTTCTTGACAGCCCATTGCCATTAACTCTTTATAAATAAGCCTCTTTTCCTCAGGGTTTGATCCACTGGCATAGTTGCATCAAGTTGTGGACGCTTGTCACAACAATCAGTCAAGGAATGCGGTTGCTGGTGATCAGGTCTGGAGGAGCTCACATTTTGAGGCAGATTGCTGTACTTCATACAGTTCCCCTCTTAATGATGCTCTAGGCCTATCAAGCATCTGCTCAACTCCACTACCATCTCACATATAACACCTCCCTTCAGGGCAGGTGCCCAGTGGCGGTGACCCCCTGCCTTAGGTTGTCCCCTATTGGCCAGAAGAGGATCTTACCCGTCATTGAGAAATCACCTCATGCACACTGGTAACCACTCTTTCCCGTTGCAACATCCTCGACAGTCTTCTTCCAGAATCCAGTATTTCCTGCAGCTTAGGAAAGGTGCACTCAAGAACCATGAGAGCCATTGACAGCACCTACTAGTGTTAAAACATTGAAAAAGGTTAATCAAACTAATATTTAATCGCTAAACTCAATTGGATACCTCCAAACTATCATGCTGAGATTACTCAGTGAATTTATTTTTCACACCCGTCCATTCATTGTAATTTTCTGTTGCTTCTGTAGCTGCAGCCATCAGCGCCGTGCATGTGGCAGCCTGTTGCAGCAGCTCTGAATGTTTTTAACCTATTTTATTTTTTTTATCTTCTTAATTTTTTTTATCGATGTCTGAAGAATGCGTTTAAGTGTGGACCCAAGCTTGAGAGTATCAAGAAGCATTGGATTGTGATTATTTTTATTTTGGTGTTCTTAATTGGAACTCTGGGGACAGTTTCAGGAGCACCAAACTTTAGCTCCATCATTTATTCAAAAGAACAACTATTAGCATTTCAACATACAGCGATGTCATCTGTACTTAGAATGGAGATTCCTATGGAACTACAGAGGAGGAGAAGAGGGTGTAGAGCTGGAGTAAAGCACCGAATGAAGAAAAGAAGACATAAACCATTTTTACCTGTGATTATCATGGGAAATGTCCGGTCACTTGGGAACAAAATGGAGGAGCTTACAGCACCAACAAAGATGCAATGGGAGTATCGTGAGTGCAGTTTTATGTGTTTTACAGAGACTTGGTTGAATGAGAGAACGCCGGATTCTGTTGCAAAACTGGATTGTTTTCATCTTGTGCGAGCGGACAGGTGTGCTTTGGAGACGGGTAAGAGGAAGGGGGGAGGGTTGGCACTGTTTGTTAATGAATGCTGGTGCAATCCGAGTCATATCACGGTTAAAGAAAAACTGTGCATAAGGATATTGAACTACTTGTGGTGGGTCTGAGGCCGTATTACTTGACAAGAGAATTTTCTTAAGTGACAGCAATAACGGTGTATATCCCTCCTTCGGCCAATGTGATGAATGCTTGTGAACATATTAATACTGTTACAGCCAGGATGCAGCTAAAATATTCTCAATTATGATTACTATCTCTGGTGATTTTAACAAAGCATCTCTACAAAATATTCTCCCCACGTTTACCCAGTATGTGGACTGTGATGCGAGAGACAATAAAATATTGGACTTGTTTTATGCAAATGTGAAAGAAGCCTATAAATCTTCACCGCTTCCTCCATTGGGACGATCAGATCATAACCTTGTTTACATTAGGTCTGTTTATTTTCCGGTTGTGAGGAAGCAACCGCCAGTTATAAGAACAATTCAGAAATGGTCTGATTCATCTTATGAAGCATTAATGGACTGTTTTGAAACAACTGATTGGGAGGTTCTGTGCAAATCACATGAGGAGGACATTGATAGTCTAACTGAATGTATTACAGACTATATTAACTTCTGTGTTGAAAACACAGTACCTACTAATAAGATTAAATGTTATTCAAACAATAAGCCTTGGGTTACCTCTGAGTTAAAAGTATTATTAAACAAGAAAAAGAGGGCCTTTCTAGTGGGTGATAAGGATGAGCAAAAGAGAGTACAGAGGTTATTGAAAGTTAAGGTTAGAGAGGGGAATGGGAGTTATAAGTTAAAAATGGAACAGAAACTACAACAAAAGAATGTGAGAGGGGTTTGGATAGATCTAAATATGATGTCTGGACATGAAAATAAAGTAAGAAGGTATATTGTCCCAGGTGGTCAGACATGGGTAGATGGATTAAATTTATTTTTTAATAGATTTGATGTTGGGTCTAATGATGATCTTGAACATCTCCCGCAAAGTAGTTTACCACAAAGCTCTCCAATCTTTTTATCCCAAGCTATTAGCTCATCAATTTCTTCCATTTCTCCAATTTGTGAGTGTATTCCTGGCTTTTCTATGTCAGTTGAACAAGTAAGAAATGGGTTAAGGAGAATTAAGATAAATAAATCTCAAGGTCCGGATGGCATTAATCCGAGAGTCCTTAAAGTCTGTGCTGATCAGATTTGTAGGGTGGTACATTATATTTTTAATTTGAGTCTGCGCTTGGAGAAATTACCTGTTTTATGGAAGACATCATGCATAGTACCAGTACCCAAGTTAATAAATCCCAAGGAGTTCTCACATTATAGACCAATATCTTTAACGTCACAGTTAATGAAGGTGTTTGAGAGATTAGTACTAGACTACTTAAAGTCAGTATTGTGTGGTGCTGTGGATAAACTTCAGTTTGCTTATAAAACTGGTGTTGGGGTTGACGATGCACTTATATACCTCTTGCATAAATCTTTAAGTCATTTAGAGACCCCGAACAGTACTGTCAGGATTACTTTCTTTGACTTCTCTAGTGCATTTAATACTATTCAGCCCTCACTATTGCAAAGTAAGATGGAAAATGCTGGAGTACATCATGGTATGGTAAATTGGATAATTGACTATCTTTCAAATAGACCACAGTATGTGAGGATGCAGGACTGTGTCTCTCAAGTAGTGAGGTGCAGCACTGGAGTCCCTCAAGGAACGGTTTTAGCTCCATTTTTGTTCACTTTTTATACGTCAGATTTTCAGTACAATTCTAAATCATGTCACCTTCAGAAATTTTCTGACGACTCAGCAATTGTTGGCTGTATAACGGACCATGATGAGAGTGAATATAGGGAGCTACTAAAGAGTTTTGTGGACTGGTGTGAGAGAAATGGCCTTAGGTTAAATGCAAGTAAGACAAAGGAAGTTGTAGTTGATTTTAGTAGTTTTCCTCAGCAAGTGGTACCAGTAAAAATAAGAGAGTCAGAAGTTGAGATTGTAAAAACGTACAAGTATTTGGGTGTATATTTGAATAATAAGCTCAATTGGTCTGACAACATGATGCATGTTTATAAGAAAGGTCAAAATCGTATTCATTTGTTAAGGCGACTGAGGTCCTTTGGTGTAAGTCATGTACTACTTAAGACCTTCTATGACTCTGTGGTCTCATCTGTGATATTGTACTCTGTCACAAGTTGGGGAGGGGGACTGCTAGAAAAGGAGAAGAATAAGTTAAATAAACTAATAAAGAAGGCAGGTTCTGTCGTAGGGTGTGTGTTACCCACCTTTGAGGTGATAATGCAGGATAGAATGATTGGGAAACTCTATACGATGATAAATCATGATTGTCATCCTTTAAATGAAATAGTTTGTGACTTTATGAGTACCCACAGCTTAAGATTGATCCATCCACGCTGTCACAGGGAGCGTTATATGAAGACTTTTTTCCCAAAGGCAATTAGGTTTTATAATCAGTGTTATTTAAGATGACATACTTTTTGGGATTTGGTATATAATTACAATGCTTTGCAACTTGATACTGGAGAACAAGTTTTTATGTTGTTTGTGAATGTTGTTTTAAAGTTGTTTTAACTTATTCATTGTATGGTTGTGCTGCTGTGACATCTAAATTTCCCTTCGGGGATTAATAAAGTTGAAGTAAAGTACGGTTGTTTGGTCAGCACCCCAGTGTGATTGCTGTATTCACACCTGCCAAAAAGGTCTGCACCAAGAGGAGAAACGTACTTGAGTTCAATTCAATCGAACCCAACAAGTCAGTACGAATGATGCTAAAGAAATACTGAAAATACATTTCTGGCTTTTGTCAAAGCACTACAGACAAATATATTGCAAATATATTTTTGTTACTTGAACAGAAGTGTTCTGCCTATTATACTGTCAACAAACAGCTTAAAGGAACACTCCACAAATTTTTCAACTACCCTAGAGTTAAACAGTTGAGTTTTACAGTTTTCGAATTCAGCCGATTAGCACTGTAGCTTCCATAAATTGCTCTGAAATTACAGAAATCCAGAGATACTGTCAAATCCCATCATTGCTTTTTTGTCTGTCCTAGGATTGGTGAGATTTATCCCACTTGCCATAGACACACACACGCTATAGCTATATATATATATATATATATATATATATATATATATATATATATATATATATATATATATATATATATATATATATATATATATATATATATATATATAAACTCTGCTGGAGTTAAAATTGTCCCAGTATCTCTATCACTCTATTTGCATGCCAAATACAAAGTAAAATGGGGGTTAAAAGGGCAGTGTGTGGTCATATTTGGTAGAATGGTTGGTAGAATCCAAAAGCAGAGAGTACTTCTGTACGCTGCTGATTAAAAGTTGTCTAAAACATTGAGAATGATGTGCACTTTGAAGCCTTGCGTTCTCCTAGATGAAAGGTCCAGGGGGCAAGAATAGCTGATCCATGACCTAAATTAAATTACAGCAGTATGGCAAGCGCTTCTGAATCCAGTCCAAAATCTTTTGGATGAAGCTGAACCCTTCAGGGGTGGATGGTTGGGGGGAGTCTGAGTAGTGTGACTTATTGGTTAAGAAGCAGGATGTGTTTTTTAATGTCTCTGAAATAAGTCTCTTAGGGTGCTTTCACACTTGGTTCACTTGCCTGGTCCGAACCCAAGTTCGTTTGCTCCCCCCTCCCCCTGCCCCGCTGGACTGTGTTCATATTATAATATTTGAGTCCGAACCGCAGTTCACTTCATCAAGCCAGCAGCTGTTTACCCCATTGTTTGTTAACGACAGCGCAGGAGAAGACAGCAAATGCATAACATTACTCTGTGCACTTTTATGTATTACATTTTTGAACTGTTTGTTTTGTTTATAAAGCTTCGGTACATAACGGCACTTGAGTCTGTCTTACGAATGTACTGAAAATGCTCTAGAGAACGTTGAAGGTGAACATAAATGAAATGTACAGCTCTCTGCTTGCAGCGCGTCAGTCACGCTCATCAGGAAAGTAAGTGAAACACACACACAAACACACATTTTCATCAAATAATTTGTCATTAACAGCGGTTCACTTCTGCGATTTGGTACGATTGCGTTCACCTAAGCAGCAAACCGTACCAGAGTCCACATGATGCATTCCCCAGACCACTGTTTTTAAGCGGACTCGGGTACGGTTCGCAGGTGCTCATCCAAGTACGGAAGACAGCGTTCACATCATCCAAACGAACCGAACTCTGACATCAATCGAACCCGGGTGCGCACCAAAAGTGCTAGTGTGAAAGCACCCTTATGCTCACCATGGATACATTTATTTGTTTAAAAATACAGTAAAAATAGGAATATTGTTAAATATTATTATATCTCAAAATAAAAAAATTTTATTTGAATGTATTAAATTATCATTTACTTCTATGATAGCAAAGCTGAACTTCCAGCAGCCCTTACTTCAGTGTTCAGTGTCACAAGTTCCTTTCTAATATGCTGATCTGGGGCTCAAATAACATTTCTTATTATTATTATCGGTGTTGAAAATGGAAAATTTATTTCTTCAGGATTCTTTGATGAATAAAAGGTCAAAAGAAAACTGCCACTTATGATTAATGCAGTCTTGATGAATAAAACATTAATTTCTTTGAAACAATAAATAAGAAATCTTACTGACCCTCAAAATCTGAAGATTATTGTATGCAACTCTCAAGCTAGTTGCAGGTAAGGAGGAATATATAATATAAAGAGAAAGCATTCTGATTCATTTTAATGGCAGTTGTGAACAGGTGTCACCACCTTTGCCATCTTTTCCTCATGGTTCTCATGTTCTTTCATGCTATCATCTGAACCTAAATGTAATTTAGGCCACACTATGACATCATGGGAAAAATTTAAGTCTGTTTCACACTTTACTGGGCACAAAAAAAAAAAAAAAAGAACTGTGCCCCGGCAACCAATGAATATTCTGAAATATGTGCAAACACCCTTATGTAATTTTATGGCATAACTTATCAAGCTGTAAAAAATATGACAGCAATAAGAGCCAAGATAAAATATTTTATGGCCTCAAAGCTAATGAAAGTTTTTTCATACCTTCATTTCAATTTATTTAATGTCTGTTCAGTTTAAAGCAGATAAACAAGACGACATGACATCCAAATTCACAATGCTGAGTTCCTACCATCAGTGACAAACTGTGGGCTATAATTTCTTGTTGCAGTCCATCACTTGATTATTCATATGATTGCAAAATGTAAAATATACTAATCACTCATATATAATAGCTTTATATTTAAAGTAGCAAATATAGAACATCCAACTTTAACCACACACATAAGTACACTCATGTAAATCAGTACATAACATATAGCACATCTTCCTCTGTTATTGTTTATATCATTCCAGAATGTAAACTATATTTCCACCCAGCTCTAATCTGCTCTAATTAAGATTTTCTGTAAAGCTGCTTTGAAACAATGTGCATTTGAAAACTGATATACAGATAAAACGGACTAGACATTGACTTGCTCATTCAGACTTTATGAAATCAATGCTATATTTCCAAAACTGATTAGAGTTAATAGGTCTAAATACCTGTAAACCAGCCACTGGAATGAGGACAAACAGATAAGCTAGAGATTTCTGTAGACATCAGGTTCCTCATAGCTTGATCATACAGAAAGACGGGAATGAAAAAATGCAGCAGTAACAAACGGCACTTACCTTTAAAATCTCTCCTCGCTTGAAACTTAATTCATCATCCGCAGTAGCTTTGAAATCGTATTTAGCTATTGCCTCCATGGCATGGACTGTGTGGACACGAGACAGATATAAAGCTCCAGAAGGAAGTGCTTCTACAGGCAGAATAACAGTCCTGACTGATCTGATTCAGTCCAATATCTGTCCTTGTCACTGCTGACTGTGGAGTGACAGATCTTCCTTGTCTGGGTGCTGTCAACCTGCAGACAGACATAAAGATCTGAACCAAATGTAGTTATCTATGGACAAAGCATCAGGGGAAAAAAAATTCTCCCTTTTAATTAGATGTGGTATGAAGCAGCTGTGCAATGTACGTAAATATAAAGGGAACTGAATAACTGGGTCGAGCTGACGTTTTCTTGCAACAGACTATTAGCCAATAAGAGGAACCAGATGTAATGTGGGGTGTCTTGGTGAGACTTGAGGCTGGTGAGAGCTTGATTCATGCTGATCTGACACATTGGTTGCAAAACTGAAGTCACAACAAAGGACTTTTACATGTTAGCTAATTACAAGTACAAACAAATCCTTCGTTCCTGAGTGAGATGCGTCATTACAGGCATTCACGACAAGATCCCGTTAAGCTTTTATACGTTGAAGATTGATTCATTCATACCAGTGTTTCGGATCAGTTGAATCGATTCACTAAGAAGATTCGCTTACTGATACATCATATGCCTTTTCAGTACTTCAGTACCTTCTTTTACTGTCTATGTTCAGTACTTTCAGTACAGTGTTTGAGTCAATCATTCACTCAACCGATTCGTTAAAAACTCATCCTTTAATAAAATCTAGTGAGAGAGTTTTCGCTTGTTAATTTTACAACAAAACAGATCATTAAACTGCATGAATTTGTATGAGAGCAATTATATAAATAAAATAGCCTTAATAAATAGTAATGAATTTACGTAAACGTGCTTACGTCATGTTAATTCTGTGTGGTCATAATTCTTCCTTGCTGCTCAACGACATGCCCCTTCAGTCGGTTAGCAGATCCATATTTACGTAAAAATGGCCAGTTATTTCAAATCCCTTACGAACGAGATATGCCTCGTTCATTCATATCGTTCACAAATCGTATTCGAAGTCAATGGTTCAGAGACGATTCTCCGAGTCTCGTTCAGTAAGGGGCGTATTCTTTCAAACGAACCAACCAATGAAAATCTCCTTCCACAGTCCACACTCGAATATTATTTGCTGACGGGAGAAAATGCCAGTGAGTCACGCCCTTACTCGGACGAACCAAACACGAGTCGGTGCAAAGGAATGAACGAACGATTCACTTAAAAGATTTGTTCTCTCCGCTATTCGATACAGCCAGTCATGCGATATTCTAGCACTTTGCCGTTATGATTATGCTGTCAGGACGCTGCAGACAAGCAACGAGTCCTCGAGTCCAGACTGACCTCCGGACAGCTCGGAGAGTGGCTGAACTCCATTTGCAGTGGGCCCCGCCCCCGGGCATCCGTCACGACTGGAGAAAGCTTCGTTGATGATGTTAATACGAGCATTATAGTTTGTCGCTTCGCGTCGCTCGTCTGCAGTGGGTGTAATATAATCAGTTGTATATGTAAATATTTAGGATTAAGGGAACAGATTCGTTTACTGATAAATATGCTGTGATTGTGAAGATGAGATCCTTTGTTTTGACACTAAACTTTTCAACAATGTGAATCATACACAAACACCTTCGCCTTTTTTTTTACTCTCACCCGCATCTAAATGTTCTTCTATCTAGAAATCCGCCAATCTGACTGAAACCAGCCGAACATTAGTTATTCCAGTGTAACTCTCTTTTCGTCAGCTGATTAGATAAGAACAAATGACTTACCCAGCGCATCAGGGTTCAGATCTCTCCCTCTTCGATCCTCCTTACGCAGTGAAATAAAGAACTAAATAAAAATTCTGTATTTTAACAACAGTAAAATCATGTTAAACGGTTTACTGTTGCAGTTAATTTTCCCGACTCCGGAGTGGCTCCGGGAAAAGCAAGCGGGCTGTTAATTTCCGCTTCCTTCGTGTTATGGTCTGCAAAGATGGAAAGGTCCTAACAAAAACTTCGCACACTGAGTTAATTGTGAAACTACACAAAATGACATATCGTGCACCATAGACCGGAGATTCGATTTAAACGCGCGTAACCTCTTATCTTAAATCTTTAACCTCGCATTTAAAATTGCAGGATAGATTGGAACAAACCAGAAGAGATTGGTTGTTCCAGTTCTCCATCAGAATAAATGCAGCATGACACAAGAGCGTATGTCTGCGGACTGCAAGATGAACGGAGCGACATCGGGTGGTCAAAGAGTGAAAATGCTGGACCCCATAATTCAGAGAGAAGGCTGGCTGCAATATATATATATATATATATATATATATATATATATATATATATATATATATATATATATATATATATATATATATATATATATATATATATATTCTATTGCCATCGGCACCATTATTAAAAAGACCAAATGCGAGGCTAAACAAACGGTACCAGACATTGTCATATTCAATCTCTCTGTGGTGGATATGCTTTTCCTCTTTGGCATGTCCTTTCTCATTCATCAGCTCCTGGGAAACGTATCTGTGTGTTTTGGAGCATCTATATGCACACATCTCTGCCCTAGATTCGAACAGCCAGACAATGAGCTCCTAAATCCACACAGTTATGACCTTGGACTGTTATGTGGCTACTGTCCACCCATTCCGCTTTAAACACATCCGGACAACCTGTGTCTCCAGTTGTGTGGTGGGGATGGTGTGGGTGCTTTCTCTCGTCTCAATTACTCCTGTTTAAATGTACACTGGGTTGATGCCTCTCCACAAAGGCATGGTGGGATGTGCTCTCATTCTACAGATTCCATCCATCAGCATCCTCTGGTTCAGTTTGTACTGGTGTTCGCCCTTCCACTCATGATTATCTGTTTGGTGTTCTTTAAAATTTTGAAGCACATGTCTACCACAGTGGCACATCTTCCCCCGAGGAACCAACAAGTGTGCACTGTTGGGCTCCGTGCTACATCCTTCAGCTTGTTCATCTGGGAACACAGAAACCCAGTGCCTTGTTTTATTATGTCTATCATGTTGCCATTAGCATTGGTTACACTAACAGCTGTATTAATGCTTTTCTATATATTATTCTGAATAACAGCTTTAAAAAGCAGTTTATAGTGGCCATCCAGCCTGCACACAACCACTTTCTGTTCAACACGAGAAGCACTGAGGCCACTGTTTCCCTCCATCTGGCCGCAGACTGACAAAGACATTTACCTGCTAACACTTCAGAGTTATGGAAGCATATAGGTAGCATTATTCAATTTGGGATGTAATATGCAAAATGACAATGCAATATGTAAAATGGCAATGCATTTCTGTATTTACATTTACATTTTCCAATACATTTCTGCAACGTTTGGTGCAAAATTAAAATGAAAATTAAATTACATAATTTTCATTTGCCATTTACTACACCAGTTTTAATATGTAAAATGAATATTAATTTTAACGCTTTATAAGTTGCAAAATTAAAATGAAAATGTATTACAGAAATGATTAGATATGTCTAACATGTTAAAGCAAAAACTGTGGCAAAATGATCATTTAAATTCTATTTTTCTTAATTGCATTAACACTCACAGTCAAGACACTTACGATTGCATTTTCATTCGGTGTCCCGCAATGAATGTAGCAAAATTCAATGTGCACATTGAAAATGCATTCCGAGCCGATCACGTGTCCCCGCCCTCGCGCCACGTCAATCATTGTGTGAACAAGGCGGGGCTTACAGAAGGTCAGAGACTCAAGTCTCAAGAAGAGGATTCAATCAAGTGAGACAACATGGACAAGACAGTTGGTCCGTGTATGTTTTGATCATTTCTGTTTATGGCTTCAATATTTCATTCGGACTTGTGGGCGGAGCTGAAACGCTGCTTTCATCTGATTGGTCGAATCGGATCGGTTTTCATCTGACAGCCTTCAGCTCGGTCTTGTCATTCTTTCAGGCAAAAGAGTCAGTGCGAATGAAGCACTGAAATGTCTGAAACTACGCTCACTGTTAATTAGCATAATATTTGAATCAGATATAGCTGGGCACATAATTCGTGCTGCTGAGACCTGCAAATTATTTCTAGGTTGTAGTATTGTATGAATATTGTCCCACTGATAAATACAGTGCAAATAGTTCTGTCCCTTTGGATAACAGTGAAGTGGAAATTAAAATCAATAATAGACTGAACAGTTCCATGTCTGTAACATTTACCACTCTCATCTTTTAAGTCATAAGGCACTAGGTATGTGTGTGTGTGTGTGTGTGTGTGTGTGTGTGTGTGTGTGTGTGTGTGTGACATTAATAAATAATTGTAAAAATGAATATAGTTACATTTCTAAATAAAAATAGTAAAATTAGCTCTATGCTGCTCAGTGCTCCTGTAGCCTACCCCAGAGCGCCCTCTCGCGGCTGTAGACGGTAATGTTTTCTCTTGGTCTTGAATAAATGTGACATATAGTCCAGTGAGACTTATATTATATAAGTCAAAAATACGTCATGACGATATGTTGTTTTCCTCGTCATGACGTATTTTTGGACTGATGCAACTTATACCGAAAAATACAGTTAACATTATTATTATTATTTATTATGAGAGTAATTGACACAGACTAGAACTTTAATGTTTCACCCAATTCAGCTCATATCTTTAGACTCGTCCGACTCGTGTTGCTTGTATAACTGGCCAGACTTACCTTCCCAAAAAATCCTATTTAATTTTATTTCATAAATGTAACTATATTTATTTCCACTTTACTGTTATCCAAAGGGACAGAACTATTTGCACTTTTTTTTTATTGGTGGGATAATATTCATACAATACTACAACCTAGAAATAATTTGCAGGTCTCAGCAGCACGAATTATGTGCCCAGCTACATCTGATTCAAATATTATGCTAATTAACAGTGAGTGTAGTTTCAGACATTTCAGCTGAAGGCTGTCAGATGAAAACCGCTCCGATTCGACCAATCAGATGAAAGCAGCGTTTCAGCTCCGCCCACAAGTGCGAATGAAATATTGAAGCCATAAATAGAAATGATCAAAACATACACGGACCAACTGTCTTGTCCATGTTGTCTCACTTGATTGAATCCTCTTCTTGAGACTTGAGTCTCTGACCTTCTGTAAGCCCCGCCTTGTTCACACAATGATTGACGTGGCGCGAGGGCGGGGACACGTGATCGGCTCGGAATGCATTTTCAATGTGCACATTGAGTTTTGCTACATTCATTGCGGGACACCGAATGAAAATGCAATCGTAAGTGTCTTGACTGTGAGTGTTAATGCAATTAAGAAAAATAGAATTTAAATGATCATTTTGCCACAGTTTTTGCTTTAACATGTTAGACATATCTAATCATTTCTGTAATACATTTTCATTTTAATTTTGCAACTTATAAAGCGTTAAAATTAATATTCATTTTACATATTAAAACTGGTGTAGTAAATGGCAAATGAAAATTATGTAATTTAATTTTCATTTTCATTTTGCACCAAACGTTGCAGAAATGTATTGGAAAATGTAAATGTAAATACAGAAATGCATTGCCATTTTACATATTGCATTGTCATTTTGCATATTACATCCCAAATTGAATAATGCTACCCATATGCTTCCATACAGAGTAACATACTTTCTCTTTAAAACAACCTAATCGAAGAATTGGTCAACTTTATTTGATTAAAAATAAAACGGAAGGATTCAAAAAATAAAAAGGAAAAAACTAAGTGATGGAACAATAGATCAACATTTTGGCATCTCTATGCGCTGCATTTGTATCATGTATTTATACATCATCACATTATGACCATGTTTACTTAGAGAAAAAACTGTGAAAACTGTTTTAGGGGAACAGGAAACAATTTTAGCAGTAAGCGTTGAGTATTGTTAATGTGCTTGAAATTTTATGACTGTTGTTTTGGCAGACTCCCTTGATACTGTATATAGAAAAGTCAAAAGCCAGTGTTTTTAAATCATGGACAAAGAAAAAAAAAATAAAATTACCATATGTTGTTAAGCACTAATATGAGTATGCTTCTGTATAATCAAGTCAAGTGTAATTTCAACTTACACACTAAAATTAATAAAATGTAATATTATCAGTCTTTCTACACTACTAATAGTATCAACTAGGCACTGTACTTGTTTTGCAGAGGAATTTGTTTAAGAACATTTGATTACGTCTTAAGTCCCTGTTTTATTTCTTTAATTTTGGATGTGTCAAAATTTCAGACCTGTTCATATATGTAGCCTGTATAATTGATACTCTTTATTATGCCATTAACATCAATCAAACATTGATTTTTTAAAAATATTTTATTATTATTATTTGTACTTTGTTCTACTATATTGTGTAAACTGTTTGCTTATCTTTAATCAGAGTGGAGAGAAGGAGGAGAGAGGGTGTGCATTGGTCATTGTGAAGTTATCCTCAGTTTACGGTGTAGATAATTGGTCACTGATGGTTCTTGTCTTATTTGTGAAGAAAACGGCAAAGTCGTCAGCTGTAAGATTCGATGGAGGAGGAGGTGGAGGCGGATTAAGAAGAGAAGAGAATATTTAGAGTGTCCGAGCGTCACAACAGTTGTTAATTTTGTTGTGGTGGTATGATGTTTTAGCAGTGAAGACATTTGGACATTTGCAGAGAAGGAAGAGAGGAAAGACTGATACACACTGAGGTCGGTAGAATTTCTTGATTTATGCCATTTCCTCTCTGCAGCCCTGAGTTTAGAGCAATGTTCACGGAGAACATTGGACAGCCAGAGAGCAGACAGTGAGCAGAAGTTGTCCAAGCAAGATATAAGAGTGGAGCAAAGAGTGTCAGTAGCACTGTTCATGTCCAGAGCTGAAAACTGAGAGAGCGAAGGAAGTGAGGATGAAACCACAGAGGATAGGCGAGATGGAGAGAGTGAGCGTAGGTTCCGTCGAAAAGTGACCTGCCTTAAAAAGGTAAAAAAAAAAAAAAGTGCATGTCTTTTGGAAGCTTCAAATTAAATCACAAACATTGTGATTCATCTTGAAGATGTCTGTTGGAACAACATCAGGGAGAGTAAATGACAACAAAATATCCCTTTAATGGGGCCATATATATTTTATTACAATTTGTTATATTTATAATTTTAGTTTTCTCACTGATATTTTTTTTCTCAACTTATAATATAAGGGGTTCTTGCAAAATTTAGTTTTTCATAACTACTTACCACCCTTTCTATTTTCTTTTTTATATTATTAATATAGTTTACACTGCCTCATCCTTCTTTTCAAAGCCTCTATTACATTGTGACAGGTTAAAAAAAGAAAGATTTATTAGATTTAGAGATTTAGACTCATTTTTGGAATCTTAATTTAATATATATATATTAAATATATAATATATACATTATTTTCTCCTTGTTTGGGAACCACACACACCCAACCCTGTGATGTTTATAAAGGGACATGCCTTGGACGCAGATTTAATTTTAATTTAAAATTTATTATAAATTAAATATTTTTGTTACTTAGTGGTAAAGAGATGAGAAGTATCTTTAACTGAATAGGGCTGGTCACACTTACGTTACATGATACTTAAACTGAAAAGAGAAAAATGTATGATTTGTTAGAAACCAGTTACAATTTGAAATGTAAAAATTATAGACATTTTAAGAAAGAAATCATTTACCTGCTGAGAGTGTGTTGACAATCTGTGTAGCTGGATAGTTGAACTAAAGAAACTCAGCAGGCCTAATGAGCCATTTTAGAGTGTAGTCTCCGTTAGTAATAAGTTATTTAAAAAAAAAAAAAAAATCTAACAATATGGATTATAAATTCAATGTCTCTGTTACTTACATAGTGAAGAAGAGGAGTATCCCCAGCCAGAGCTGCTCACACGTAATAAATATGATCAAAAAAGGAGAGAAAATTACATTTTGGTTTGAAAAACAGATATGATTTTAAAGTTAAATTTGTATTTAAATTTAAGAATGAAATAATTTACCTGTTGAGAGTGTGCTGACAGTCTGTAATTGGATCACTGAACTCCAGAAACTGAGTAATGAAGTGCTTTGACAGTTACCATTTGAAAAACAAACGGTGGGAATAAAGAACACCAAACTTTTCAGCATTAAAATGGTTCTTCGGGATGCTATTCTTCATGTAAAGAACGTTTAAAGAATCATCCTTTTTTAGAGTGTATGATGACTAAAACCTTGTATAACAGGCATTTTTCATATTTATTGCCATTCTGATAAGTCGCTTTGGAAAAAAAAAAAAAAACATCTTCCAAATGAATAAATGTATAAATAACAATGTAATGTGTAAGATATGAATAGGTGACATTTTGTCATAGCACCAGCAGTCTCATGGTAGAGGTGTCACGTTCGGCGTTACAGGAACGAGGCGAGAGAACCAGATGCAGGTGTGAAATATTTAATAAGGGTAATCCGAACGGGTAGTCAAGCAAAGCAGGGTCAAAACCAGAATCCACAACAGAACATAAACAGGACACGAACACAGGGCAAGGCAAAGCAAGGCAAGACAAGGCAAGAGTGACGGACATGAAACGCACTGACATCAAACAAGGACTCCGGAACAGCATCGGGTACATCGGGCATCGGGCACCACCTCGGGCACCGCCTCGGGGACGGCAGCGGTCCGCTCGAGAACGTCCTCCTGGACGGTAGCAGCCCGCTCGGGGACGACCTCCTGGACGGCAGCGGCCCACTCGGGAACGTCCTCCTGGACGGTAGCAGCCCGCTCGATGACGACCTCCTGGACGGCAGCGGCCCACTCGGGAACGTCCTCCTGGACGGTAGCAGCCCGCTCAGGGACGACCTCCTGGACGGCAGCGGCCCACTCGGGAACATCCTCCTGGACAGTAGCGGCCCGCTCAGGAACGTCCTCCTGGACGGCAGCGGCCCGCTCGGGAACGTCCTCCTGGACGGCAGCGGCCCGCTCGGGAACGTTCTCCAGGCCTTGAGGAACGGTAGGTGCCCGTCTCCTCATCCTCCGTCCTCTATGACGGCGAGTCGGTGGCACCTGGACTGGCGACTCAGGCGTTGAGTCGGCCATCTTGTGCTGTGACTCTAAGCTGGCGGCCATCTTGTGCTGTGGCGCTGGGCTGGCGGCCATCTTGTGCTGTGGCTCTAAGCTGGCGGCCATCTTGTGCTGTGGCGCTGGGCTGGCGGCCATCTTGTGCTGTGGCTCTAAGCTGGCGGCCATCTTGTGCTGAGGCGCTGGGCTGGCGGCCATCTTGTGCTGTGGCTCTAAGCTGGCGGCCATCTTGTGCTGTGGCGCTGGGCTGGCGGCCATCTTGTGCTGTGGCTCTAAGCTGGCGGCCATCTTGTGCTGAGGCGCTGGCTCAGCAGCCATCTTGTGCTGTGGCGTTGGGCTGGCGGCCGTCTTTCCAGGAACCTCAGTTGGGGTTGTTGCATCCCACTGAGCACGATGGTGCAGGTAATCCGTAAACCCCCAAAAGTCCAGGATCTCCAACCCCTCCATCTCCCATTGAGGCAACGGATCATCCAGGCAATTGTTAAACAAGTCCTTTAGTGCTTCATCATTGTAATCTAACCCGACTGCCAAAGTCCAAAACAATTGCGCCAGGCCACCCACCTCACTTCCCTTTTGACGAAGGGTGGTTAGATTCTGAAATCTCCCCCTCCGTTCCTCCATGGTGGCTGGGGAACAGATTCGAAATGTAACACCCCTGGTTCTCTGCATGACGGAGTCCTTCTGTCACGTTCGGCGTTACAGGAACGAGGCGAGAGAACCAGATGCAGGTGTGAAATATTTAATAAGGGTCATCCAAACGGGTAGTCAAGCAAAGCAGGGTCAAAACCAGAATCCACAACAGAACATAAACAGGACACGAACACAGGGCAGGGCAGGGCAGGGCAGGGCAGGGCAGGGCAGGACAAGACAAGACAAGACAAGACAAGACAAGACAAGACAAGACAAGACAAGACAAGACAAGACAAGACAAGACAAGACAAGCCAAGACAAGACAAGACAAGACAAGACAAGACAAGACAAGACAAGACAAGACAAGACAAGACAAGACAAGAGTGACGGACCTGAAACGCACTGACATCAAACAAGGACTCCGGAACAAAGACAGAAACAACCCAGGTATTTAAAGACAGGTGCAAACGATGTCAGTGGAAACAGCTGAAAACAATGAACAGTGACGATAAGGGGAAGTTAAACCTCTAGTGGACACCCAGGGATACACAGACCAGACACTGTGAGAAGAGGCACCTGTTTCTCCATACATTGCCCCTTTATATGCCCAGTGTCACCAAATCTGAGTAGCCTTTTTATTTTAAAAAAGCAAATGCATTCTACTGTTTTATCACACTTCACTCCATTAATCCCATAGTGCTTACATAAGAGCTGATAATAACGGGAAACATGAACAAAAAATAAATAAACAATAAAAAAGTTAGCTGCTACGGAGCGGGAGTGAGGGAGGGAGGGAGGGCAGAGCACGTCACATTCGTAGAAATGTACCCTCTGTTCATGTTTCTGCTGACTTAGAAAAACATTCATACCATTCCCAAGAAAGGTTTAAATTTTCTTTGTCATGCGGTGTGACCATGAAGTAAAAGGTAATAACACATTTTCCTTACACCCTGAATATGTGATTGTGAACTGAATTATTACTGCCACAAGTTTATCACCAGTGGGGAGGAACTGCCACTCCACACACCAAACTACACTCAAGAGTTTTTCAGATATTAATAGCCTAAACACTGAAGCCATTTGGTTATGATGTTAACATCTATATTTTTTTTATATATAATAAAAATAAAACATATACCAAGCTACTTTAAGGTTTTATTTTCCAAAATATTATTCTTTCAATCAGGCATTTTCCTCTTCATTGTGATTTCAGACAAATGTATTGCCCTGACATTTTTAAATTAATTAGAGGATGCTTGCACATAAAAAATGTTATGTCATTCACTAACTAAATTAAATAACAAAATCAGATCTGGAAGTTTTATATGTCGATCCCATTATTAGTGTTACACAATTTAAAAACTAGGTATATACAATAGAAATAACATAGAAAGTGAATACTGTTATTCCAGAACTATTATACAGTATAACCATCATGAGTATTTCTATCATGACTACTCTGAAGATTTTAGCATGGTAATGGATATGACAATGTTAATGTATCCCTGATACGGTGCCGTGAGTATTTAAGACATAGGCCTACTGCTGCTGCACAAATAGCATATATATATATATATATATATATATATATATATATATATATATATATATATATATATATATATATATATATTAACAAAATGTATGAAAACGTACTGCTGCTATACAGTAATATGCTTGAAAGCATCCCCAAAAGGTAATATAAGAGATGAAATGATAACGCCCCCCAAATCAAGTAGATCTATTGCCAAGACAGATGTACTGCTGCTGCTCCAGAGAGCCATGAGACCTTGTGTTTGTTATCTATGTGTGCCTAACTAGTGGCTAAGCAATGTGAACATGAGTGCTGTACCCTTTTGACTAATGACCTAAATAACAATGTGTGTCTAAGCCAATATACTGTAGCTCAAACGTACCTAGAAACATGCACTATGGTGCCATTAACAAGCACGAATCATATTGTAGGCTGATAAATTAAGTACCTCCCAGCATCCACCTGACTCAGGTTCAGGTGACATTAGCAAGTAGTTTTACCTTTTGTCATTCGATATTTGTCATAGTCATTATCCTCTTAACTTAAACCCCCTCACATTTACATTCATCAAAGTCACTCCAATGAAAATATACTTACCTTTAAACTATTAATTAACTAACAAAATGTATTCTGCAAAAGAATAAATTGCTTTACATTCTGTAATTGTGGAATTGTATGCCCATAACTATAATGCAGCTACTCACTTTTTTCAATATAAAATATATTGGTATTGCATATTAAGAACAGTAATGTTTGTAGTGTATGATCAAATCTTTAGCTAAATGCCTGACTCATTCCAGATGATCTTAAGCAATACACTATGTCTGCTTTGCATGCTATATTCTGTAATATTCCCTACATTGCTGATTTCACTGCATACTGCTGCTTATTCTTAAACCAATCAGCGAGCTCGAATAGTGGAAGCATAGTTACAGTTTAATTTATTATTTATTTAATTATATATATGAAATTGTATTATTGTGTTATGACTTAGACATTTTTACATATATTAACAATATTATTTATTTTATTATTTCTTTTAATAGTAATTGGTGGCCCACCTGCAATACCATCGCGACCCACTAGGGGGCCGCGGCCCACAGGTTGAAAACCACTGCCCTATTCTATTTCTGATGTACTTCCAGTGCTCTATTAAGTAATCTATTTCTAATACGAAATAAAAATGATTTTGTATGATCGCATTGTCGCTTCCACACGTACAGTCTGTTACGCCTGGCACCCTGATGGACCATGAGTATGGAATGTATGCAGGTAAATTATGTGGGCATATTTAATTTTTGTTAACAGTAGGAATTTGTGGAAGCCAGTTATACTTTTATACAGGGCCAGTGTCATGCAGAGTTTAGCCCCAAGTTGCCTCAGCACAAGTGCCTGGAAGTTTCTAGTAAGCAAGACCTTGATTAGCTGGTTCAGGTCTGTTTAATTTGGGCTTGAGTTAAACTCTGCAGGACATTGGCCCTCCAGGAGAAGGATTGGACACCCCTGTATTAAGCCGGTGCCATCTGTGTGACACATAATGAGCTGCCATTTAAGGCTAAAACATAATATCTGACTCATCTGAGTATAAACACAATATGTACAACCAACATGTGTTTAGTCTCCAACAATAATAGGGGGAAATGGTGGAAGGTGCCCTCTTAAGAACAGTGTGCATGCTGCTTAACAGTAAAATGTAGATGTGTGTATAAAATGATGAGTCTTGACTGGTTTAGGATGACCACATACTTAGGGCATTATCTCAGTCAAGAATGAAATGCATCTGAATTAAACTAGGCATACATATTTAAAGGCATGCCTTTAACTAGCCAAATAATCATGGCAATAATGAAGACAGATAAATAACATTAAGAGAAAACTATCTAAAGGTAAATCTCTTCTGCTTCATGGTTAAACAAATTTATGGTTCAAATCAAGTGCTGAAAAAAGAGAAACTAGCCTTTAATTAGTGCAGACAAACTAATACCTGGAGGCGATGAAGACATCATCATGAGGATTTCTTTAGTGGTTTTTATATAAAAAGCATATATGATGTACAAGCCTGAACTTGATTTCTTACCTAAAAATGTAGAAGCTCATTAAATTTTCTTTTTCACCTTATAGTAGTGTAACTAGAACTTAAAGGCACTGATGGCCAAACAATAATCCAGAGACTTAAAAATTACATAATTATTCATATGGTGCAGCTGATATCAGCAGCCAATGAGCTTGCTACTCAACATTCAGATAATAAGTTAGTCCATGCTGTAGCAGTTGCAGCGCAATTTACAGCTTTAGAAACCTCCACATTCCCCAGCTCCACCTGTATTGATCGGCCACAGGGTGATTTCATGTCTGTTATGTATGGAGGTTATTTCATATGTTATATATGCAGCAACAGTATTTTTTACATGCTCACAGCAGCATGTCTGTGAAGTATCAGTACTTTTTCTGCTGCAGCATAGCAGATCTATTTCGCCAAGACCAAACCCATTTACATTGGAACAGGAACTTGGCAGTTATCTTAGTCTGTATGTACATGCATGGCTGAATTATTTTTTTGCAGACTTTTTTTTAGAGATGCCAAACATGTCAGAGATAATTACAGTTCTCTAGTGGGCAGACAAATCGAGCATCACTTTCTGTGATTATGGTGAGTTTGTCCTTGCACTTGCACTTGCACAATATTAAAACAATTATGACAGAATTCTAACATTCTGAAGTGCATAGTAAGTTTCTTTGAAGCAATTTGCATCCAAAATAATATAAATCAAGCCTCTGTGAATAAATACAAAAGGTAGAAATGCTGACACATTGACACTAAAGTCTACAAACTGAAGATCGAGACTATAGGGTAGTGCATGCTGATGAGGAATGGATCATGCTGCTCTCTGCATGCACTGTGAAGATTCCCTCAGGAACTGGAGCTATTGTAGCCAGCGCAGAAAGAGTGTTTCACTGTCAAAGTGTGAATGCCAATGTCTTTTTAATTTCAAAAATTATACAAAAATATATCAGTTGTTATTGTAGACACAGGTCCACATATAGTCATCTTGACAGCAGAACATTACAGTACCCTTGTGCAATAATCCAATGATAATTTGAATTTTACATATAATCTATCCCTACATATATACTGTTCCCAGATATATTATCCATAGATTTTTGTATAACATTTATATACATACAAACAAAGACATTACAAAATGTTTATAAAAAGTTGAATATAAATCATCTCAAAAACCAAATAATAAAAAGAGAACATTTCAGAGTAAGATCCTTCATTCATTTTCTTGTCAGTACAAGTGTTCATTATTTCAAGCATAGTGAAAATTAGGATTATATTGGAAGCATGGGAGTGGAAAAAAGAAATGCCTTTGTGGAGCCTTACCTGTGTCTACACAAATCCTGTTACATGCTGTGTAATTGCTGCTATTTGCATAACCCCTTTGACATACTCAACAGAATAACAGGGATGATAAGACATTGACAGAAGAAGACACAAACCGGTTTTCTACACAGATTTCATAAAAGTAATAGACAAAAAAATGCAATATAAAAGTATACACTTTCTTTTTTTCTTTTGACAGTGATGTCCTTTGTTCTGAGCATCTAGACAAAGTTTATGAGCACTGACACAAACAAAAGTTTTTTCATATCTTTGCTTATTCAAATCAACAAAAACTAATATAAATTGTGTGATATAAACAGCATATATGTACATTTTCCACCATTAGTAAACCTAATTCTACAGTGCAATTCAAACTTTACTGCATACAGTACCCAGGTTCACTGGGAAAACATGGCTGTGGCAACATTTCGGCCAGGTTATATTATGTTGCTTCTTGCACTCAAGCATATCATTTTAGCTTGCATCTACAAGTCTTCAAGCTCTTTTATTGTGACTTGTGTCTCAGCAGTGCTCCCGCGCAAGTGCGCCTCATCACATTTGCAATGTTGTACCAGGTAAGTTACAGAGCATGTTTACTTTATCAGATGGAGCATAATATATGGAGCTGGTCATGTAAACGCTATGTATTAGTTTACAAATCATGCAGTATGGTAAAAGCCTTCTGAGGTCATACCATAATATGTTGCAAGGAACTGCACAAAAATAAGTATTCATTAATAAATAATTAATATAATTTATGAATAATCTGCTCCTGTAATCATAATTTCGGGAGTTTTGCAAAAATGGAGGTAGAGGCATGTTTTTTAATGAGCATATGTTTGAAGAAATTCAGATAGATTTCAAAGAGATAAAAAAGACAGTGTTTTAGATTTGAGGATATTCCATATCATGTGCAATCATCAATAGGACACTTACTGTTTGGTCTATATCATGTTAGATTAATTTAAAACGCAAATGTATGATTTTTTTTTTTTTTTATATTTTAGTTTTAATTCACTCACAATCCCATTGAGAAAAAAAGGAGAAATTTAGTCTTTCATAATGTGTGATGCATGCTAAAGTGTTATGGTTTCAAAATAATTTGTTTTGCAGTGTGTATATAGCAGTAGTGTTTAATGAGCTGCATTTAAAACAGTTTAAATGCTTCTAGAGAGGGATACATAAGAATGTCTGTTTGTCTTGCCTTATTAATCAGATTAATGGACATAAAGACCCAATTTGTCCAAATTGGAAGGAGGCAATTTGAGTGTTATTACAAGCAATTAGAGCCAAACACAATGGGTGTCTTGGATTTATATTCTAAGGTCACTTTACTGGTTACATCGAGGCTTTTCTTTATTCTGCAGTCATTGGTATTTCTAGATCTCCACGTTATTTAAACATGTCAAACATTTTCAGATGAGCTAGATTAAAGGAATATTTCCTAAAAATTAATAACATAATTATTGTTTCAAAGCTTTCTTTTTTTCAGGTGTTGTTTTTTTTTTTACCCCTAAGGCGATTATCAGCAGAATATTCACACTGCTCTTCTTTTTCATACAATAAAAGTCAACAATGACTAGTTGGTGTCAAACTCAAAATATATCTAACAGCACACTAACAGTAGTCCATATTACATGTCTGATACATTTCAAGTGTTCTGAAGCCATATAATAACTTTGTGTAAGGAAAAAGGAAATGTAGGTCAATCATTATCCACTAATAATTTTGTGTTTGTTTACATTCTTCAGTCCAGTAAATCTTAAAATATTAATATTCCTACAATAGTTATTCTTACATTTACTTACATGTACAATAATCAAGGTTTCAAAGCAAAAAGACGTGCCACAATTTTTACAATTATACTAGAACCATTGTTCTCTATAAAAATACCATATACCATCAATCAGAGGGCAGAAGACTTGTGGAAGATTGTGTTAAACATGTAGAACAGGATTTAATAACATTTTGATTTGTTTATCATTTAGAGGCCCTAGTAAAATGTATGGCTCAAACAAGACACAGTAGGGGTTAATGGTGTCATTTTGGAGCATGCTGGTTATTTCTTTGAATAGGAAAGAGCAGCATGAGCATCCTGCTTAACATGTCCTTTTGTGGTCTATTGTATATATATATATATAAAAAGTCAGACATGTCTGGAACAACATGATGGTGAATAAACAATGACAGCTTTCATTTTTGGTGTACTATCGTTTAAGTTAAACAGGCTCTTGTTACTGCATTCAAACTGGGTTTAGGTGGTTAGGTTACAGATTAAAAGTGAGGTTATTGTGATTGTGCTTTTTATAAGTGACCCTGTTTTACTTAGCTGTTCTAATACATTGTGTTGTCAACATGCCATCCATTGAAATATATCTCACCTAAAGCACAAACATTTTAGATTCAGTTTGATTTCATACTTTTTAAAAGTCATTTTTATAATACAGATTTGTAAATGTCTAATTAATGCATAATGCAAAACAAGGAAAAATGAATAAGCTCTGTGTTTTGGTCTGAGAACACGTTTAAGTCAGACAATGGTGCAATAAATTCACTGAAAGTGCAAGAACTGACATCTTTGTTAAATGTCATGAAAACCCATGGGAGGTTAGCAGCCAGTCAGTACAATCGGCAGAATCATAAAAGATGAAACTAAAAAGTTATATAGAACTATTCCCTTCATGTATTACAGGTGATAAATCTATTTAGTGACACATAAAAAATCTAATCCAAGGCAAATAATTTTTCAATTCAAAATGATGGTGCAGAGGCCAGCGTATAATGTACTTCCAGTGCCAAAACACAAACTGACAATTAAAAAAAATAGCTCTGGTTCACAGGCACTTCATATAAGTAAACAAAAATACCATCCACTAGTTCCAAATGTATGTGCAACTTCATATTGTGCTGCCATCATTTCAAACCTATCTTTCTTACCATAGGTCTTACGTGGGTTTTTAGATATTCGCTACGCTGTTGTGATATTTGGGTGTAGTGAAGTAAGTCTCAGAAGCTTGATTCAGGTACTGCCTTCTTTCTGCCCAGTGAGTTTGTGCTGTAGCGTGTGCGTTGCAGGGTGGTCTGAGAGCCCCTGTCCATAGGAACACTCTGTGGCTTGGCCGCCAATGTGCCGTTCCTGTGTAAAGATGCACTTCTTCTTAAACTCAGATCAGCCTTGCTTTGAATATTGGAAGAACTTTGTGAGCGCTTGATGTCTGATGACCCATGAGTCACCTTGCCATTTGCAAATTCGCCACCGAGTCTGCTACGAACTTGGTTTGTGCTTTTAGCTTGAACTTCTGAAGTTCTATTGTGTGTCCCATTGGAGAGAGTATCTCCAGATGGACTCTTCACCTCTGCATCACCCCTTTTCACAGATTCACTGTCTCGAGACCTCCGAAGCGAGTCTTTCTTCATGAAACCGCCTTTAAGGAATGCAAAGACACTATCAGGACGTTTTGACTCCTGGCCCTTTCTCTGTTTCTCCTCTAGCTGGTCTTGCTCCTTGCTTGGATTATCCCTCTTTGTTGTTTCCCACCCTCTTGGACCACTGGAATTGGATTGGATCCCTGTGCCGGAGCCGTTTCTGGACTGCGATCGCTCCTGTTTCGATTTTCTGCTGCTCCGTCTGGTCAAAGTTCCATCTTCTTTTGGTCTACTGCTGCTGCTTGGTTGTTGGCCCATTGCTTTCTCTGAGCTACTTATTTCTTGACCCTGCGGTATTTTGAGATGCTCTAGAGGTCCGAGGCTGCCGTGGCTTGAAGATTTGGCTGTGGGTTTTTTTGTATCGTTATCTTTACCGCTTTCTTTATCTGAAGGACGAGTCATTAGGGCAACAATGGGGTCTTTGGTGCATCTTGGCCTTCTGCCAGATTCTAGATACTCCACCAGCTCTGCAGGAGCCTGGCCAGGATCTTGCTGGGCAGCTTTGTGGCGGTCTTTGTTTCCAAAGGACCATCGCAGTGGGAGCACCCTGGTTTTGGTGGGACTTTTCATGCTTACGCTACGCCCTTGGATTCCTCGCACGAAAGGTCTGCTTTCGAACCCACCTAAAGACACTGACATTTAATACAACATTTACCACATGCTGGAAAGACTTTACCACAGCAAAACAAGTGAAGAACTATGATGAAATCTCTGTCAAGGTGCATCATTTTTGTATTTGTATTTACATTTCGTATTTACAACAAACTTGCTGGCTAAACTCACCTCTCTCTCCCGTTGAGGGTTCATTTTGGAAGACGGGAGACTCTGGGGAGTCTGGGATGGAAGAAGGGCATGTTGTGGAAAACCGTGAAACCATACTTCCTCTTTTGCTATCACCATTCAAACGGATGAGCCAGTGATCTGACATGGAGGAGCTGATGGAACCTGCACAATGAGACAATACAGACAGTGGCTGATCCATGTTTCTCTCACTGACCCTTCATTTTGCATTGTATATGCAGAGGCATCTGATAAAATGAAAGAATGATAGGGAAGCGACAAGTGGAAATGAATTTTTGGGGCAATAAGCATACTGCAAGTACTGTCCATTGAGCTTCTAAGATAAAATGACTTGTACAACAGACAGAAAATCTGAACCTACACTCCAAATTCCGTAACTGGAACATTATCTCTCCTGTACATATCAGGAAAAAACTGTTTCGGCTACTTTCTATGTTGATCCTCTGTGGAAAAAGGTCAGTCAGCCTCCATCTGGAATGTAGCCACAAGGCTCATTTACTCACCTCTGACCGAGCTGTTGGCGGACCAGGGCGGGATGACATTTCTTCTCTGATAGAAGAGGATATACGCCCCCCGTGTGCACAGTTCCTCCTCTGGCACAATCTCTACACTGCTGTCGTCATAACTGTACCAGTGGCCATCCACTGAGTTCCTACAGTAGGCTGTTTTACAAAGACATATGCTGTAATCTGCTAGAATGGTGTATGTTATGTATGTACAAATCTTAAATAGAAATCTTTTCTAATATATATATTTATATATATTATTTATATTTATATAATATATATAATATATTTCTAATATTTCTAATATAAATCATTACTATCATTATTTTAATCAATTTAACATATCCTTGCTGAATAAAGGCATTCATTTCTATTAAAAAAGAATAGAAAAAATATGTTTAAAACATAATGTTCACCACATAATATTTAACACAATACATACGAATTCACCTATAATGCACGTATTTAAACTACATGACATTTACTCGACAAATAAACTACAGAGTGTTAAAAGTGTAAAAAAATATATATAAAAAGAAATAGAAATAGAAATATTTCCCAGATTATGTAAATAGAAAAATGCTTTTAAGATGGACAAACTACCTCCTGCTTCTTGCGCTCACCTGTGTAATGGCCTCCGTGCATGCCTCCGTGGTGGTTGCAGACTGCATACAGGTCGTAAAGGAAGTCAGTATCTCCATGTTTCCAAGTTGAAGGCCACGGGGCCAGATTCTTCATGCTCTGACTGCGTTTCACCACATGGGGAGTCATATCCAGACCACTTATAGGAAAGCGAATGAGGGTGGAGAGCTTGTTTCGCCGCTTGCCCACCTGCCGAAACCGCTTGAGGTGCAGGATGAGGATGTCAGGCAGGGTCCATAAGCTCATCTTCACCATCCCCTGCTGCATCTGCTTACAGTGAGGACACTTCCATGCATCGTCTGGTTCCAGCTGCAAGGGCAAATAGAAACATTTGCTTTAAACATAGTCTATTTCTCATGTGTGATGCATGTCACAGAAAACGTAGTCAGTCGATGTAGTTAGACAGCTACTCCCTATGTAAGATTATGAATAACATTCTGTTTTGGGTTTGTTGAAATGCAGGTTTCTCCATGGTCGACTAAAGCACGTTTTTATCTGAACCTGTTTAGTCTCAGTGTGTTGCGGTAAAACATCTATATCTCTGGAATCCACTCCTGCGAAACAAACTACATTCCAGTGAACATGCAGAGAGGAAAGAACAACACAACATCAATAAAATGTTATTTATATCTGCAAAATATTTAGAATGGAAAAATAAATAATTTAAATCCTGCTGGACAGTCATATCTCACATGCACTGCAAGTTAAAATCCTTTTTTCCCATAAGTGTAGTCCTGGTGGAAGTCTTTCCTCAGTAATGACATGACACTGTTAGAGGATCGATAATAATTTGTAGAGCCAATCATAATGAGGCAACTCTCAGGGGTTTATGGGTAAGATTTATCAAGTGGTCCTTGTCAAAAACAGGCAGTATACAGAGAAACTGAATTCAGAGTGACCTTTGTGGGATGTGAGAGACAAAGACAAAAGTAGGTGGGAGACCAGCTCCATTTGTTCGGCAAGAATAACCTTGAATATGAAATGTCTAACACCTTGACTTGCAAGTGTAGATTCTGCAGAGAACATTTTGTTCTGTATTATTTCCCACTAGTGTCAAAAATAACGTTTTTATTTAACAATTGCCCACCAGAAGTTATTCTTTGGTGCATTTTGATCTATAAGAGTGTTTTTTTCCCCTTTGCATACAAAAACACAGCATGTTGTCCATTTATGTGAAATACTTCAACTGAATAATTTAACTGAAATAAATTCTTAATCTGAACAATTATAACCGCTACATAAAATTAAATCAAAAGCTCTGAACATCCTAACAACATAATTGATTCAGATCCTAAGGAACCTAGCAACATAAATGCTCTGCTAGAATACAGATTATATAATTGGATGGCTCTTATGTTAAATTGTAGAGCTCTCTACATCACAAGAGATTTCGGTGTAATCAGTTTCCAGTATTTTTCTTCATGTTCATTTCATGTTTTAAGAGCTGATTTTAGTTTAGCTTTTCATCTGAACTCACTTTATATACTTAAACATTTGGCTCTGAGACAACAAATAGATGATAGCAACATGCCACTTCAGTGTCTGCAGAGGCACTATACTCATAACCAGACAGACCATAGAATAGAACATTAGAGAAAAAAAAAAAAAAAAAAAACTAATGATAGGTTAAAAAATAAATAAATAAAAGAATACATTTTCTGTGGTATTTTTCAGTCCTAGTTGAAGATTCAATCATTATTAAGTCCTCCCCATGTCTTTCTAACTCTACAATCTGCTTTTATTGTGGAACCTAAAGAGTGACCATTAAATACAATCACATTGTTACAAACTATTCATTTCTAATTCACATTTCTAATTCAAGTAAATGCTGTTCTTCCCCCCCCCCCCCCCCCCCCCCCCCCCAAAAAAAAAAGTATTACGTTTTTAACATTGATAATAATAAGGAATTTTACTTGAGCACAAATTCACCATACAATGATTCTGAAAAGATCATGTGACACTGAAGAATAGAGTAATAGCTGCTGAAAATTCAGCATTCTCATTAAAGGAGTAAATTATGTTTGTGAATATATTCAAATAGAAATAATTATTTTAAAAGTTAATTAATAGTTAATTCATATTTTAATAGTAATTTTCACATTACTGTTAATACTTATGCTGAAATGAATGCAGCCTATGCAGGTAAGAAAACAGTACAAAAAATAAAAATAAAAAAATAAATGGAGTGTATGATTGGAGGAGAGAGTACCTGCTCCTCTTTGGTGTAGAGCTGAAAACACTCATCCAGCGTGCAGCTGTGCTGCTGTACATGGTTCTGCTGCTGGATCTTCACACTCTCTGCATCCTCAATAACTTCCTCTTGAATGTTACCGAAGAGACTAAAGGAGATATGAATCACACAGGACTTATGACTTTCAAATGAGAAGATTCCTACTAATTCTGGGAATTTGACATATATGGTGGTTTTAAATGAAATGAATGTGTCTGCCTGTAAATAAGATCCCTATATGAGGCAGCATGTATCTTACCTCTCTTTGATTCTGTTCTCCCATTCAATCACAAGCTTCACATGCAGAGGACCACCAGGACCACATAATTTCAGGGCCCTGGGAGAGAAAGACACGATTTAAATAGTGAGTTTGGTATTCAGACGCTAGGGGGCAGACTACAATCAGTGTTGTGAAGCTTATTTTCAATTCTAAGTCACTACATACTTTGGCAAACTGACACTGCCATTCTGTTTTATTGTGCCATTGTTTTTTTTTTTTTTTATTATTTGTTGTAACTGTATTTACACTACTTTTCAAAAGTTTGGGGTCAGTAAGATTAAACATAATACTTTTATTCAGCAAGGAAACATTCAATTTATCAAATGAGACAGTAAAGAAATTTACAATATTACAAAACATTTTGATTTCAAATAAGTGCCATTCTTTTGAAGTTTCTATTAATCCAGAACTCCTTCACTAATATTAACAACCACATTTTTTTTTATAAAATAAAGTATTTTTACTACAATTTTATTAAAGGTTTAATTGTGGAGTAAGGGGCGGGGAAACAACCCAGAGGGGAGGTATGACATGAAACTGGGTCATGACCAGACACTATAACTATAACAATTATCTCTTACCGCTGTGATATGCCACTAATATAATTTTGTTTTCTAGAATATGTACTTTCACTTATTTTATCATTGCAAAACAAGACAAAAGTATGAAGAAAACAGAGGGAGAGAGAAAAGGCTATAACAAAAAAAAAAGTCACAGAACAATGAGCAGTTAATTTATCCTTTTAAATTGCTAGTCTTAAAATAGATTTTTATTACTCGTGTTAATTACCAGTATTATTCATCTATAGGTCTCACTCTCATTACAAGTCTTCAGACTTAAAAAATAAATCACTCATACAGTATATGGCCTAGTCACACAAACGACAATAAAGACCTGGCTAAAGCACAAGACAGAGTTCACAGCGTTGGTCCTCACTGTTCACCCTGTGCAATTTTGCAAACAAAGTTTTTCTGAGAGCTGGGATAAAGCCAAATTAATTCTGACATGCAGTCCATCTGCGTTAATTGCGATTGTTTCTGAGAGGATTTAAAGCAGGGAACAATAATGAAGACGTGAGGGGAATTCACTTAAATTCATCAACTCTGGTCTATTGAGAAGAAAGCTGTGACACACATGCGCAGGGGATTTCTTATCTTACGCCGAACAACTTATCTTGTCTTACACTGAACAATTTACCTCATCTCAACCTGAAATTTGGGGAGCTAACACACACACACACACACACTTTGTCTCTGGAGTTACCCTAAGACTTTGCATGCTTTTTCTCCATTCCCTGGACTTGGGTTTCGTATGAACAATCTATTTGATGATACAGTAAATGTTTGTGGCAACCATATGCTTCTTGTCATTACTTGGAAAATGTGGTCTTCTTATAGTAACTCAATCTTGCTTGTGAAACCTCTAGATGAATGAATACATCTTCAGCAGTGGCTGACAAACTTGATTAGTAGCATAGTTCAACTGCTGGCTTTCAGCGCACAAGAGCAGCAGCTTGCGTCAGTGAACAGCAGGTAAACCACATAAGAAATGAAATGTCTCTGCTATCATCTGAACATCATAATTTCAAATAAACAACCTGTTTATACAATGACAGGAATGGAAGAGATTGCAAAAAGGACTTGCTGGTATGAGCAGATACCTCTGCAGCATTCACATTTCTCAAATCTGCACCAAGCAAAAGGTACAGAGCTAGTAGCCTGGTGTAGTGATGCTATCAGATGGTAATACTATGGTGATTTTATTTTATGAGTTTGTTGTATAGAGGGGCTTAGAGATGATATTCTACTCATGCTCCGATTGTACAAAACTGTACAAAACTGTACAAAAAAGGAGGAAGAGGAGGGATGCCAAAAGAACTAACAAGATGAGGTAAGATGCTGGTTTTAGACCTTGGTATTAACTAGAAGATTAGATTGGTGTACTGCTCCCAAAATTAGGTTTAATAACTACATATACCATAGCACTTGAAATGTACAAAATTTTAACAAAAAACAACCAACCAAACATCTTTTTTCCAATTTCAAGAAAAATATGACCAAATGTGTAGTATGCAACCTAAAAGTATTGTAGAAAAATATCACAAATTATCGCAAATATCGTGAAATCTCCATGGGTTTGTTGTTTACGTATGTTAGATGCACCAGGACTTTCATGGTCACACCTCATGAGTCTCATTTAGCAGATTAATTATTTTTTTATTCTTATTCATATTTATTTTTAATCTAAAAATATTTTTTTTTTAGAAACAGTATTTTTCTAATAAATTATTATACACAAATTATTTTAGGTTTTCTTTTCAAACATGTATTTTAATTACATTTATTTTCATTATGATTTCAGGACAGCTGTATCACTCTGACATTTGTGACTTCATACCCCTCCAAAAATACTAAAATAATTCAGATTATGTAATTCAGAAACTTCTTATATTTGTGTCATTTCATCTATTACTGTCATACACAAACACACACACACACACACACACACACACACACACACACATAGCCTTCAAACCCCTTAGTTTGTGTTTTCATACACATTCTGCTCTAAATATCCTTTCCATTCTACTGAACTCTAATTTAAATATCAACTTTAAAGTCGAACACATTCACAAATAAAAACACCATAATTCTGTTATATTGACTTCAGAGGGAGGAAAACAGCCCAGAATAGCAGGCACAGAAGCGCACGAGGCTGCCGTCACGACTGTGGAACTGAGTTTTAAGCTCTTTAAATTGAGAAATGGATCATTGGCTTTGAGAATGTGTGTGATACACCTACAGCATTGAGAGGATGAGCTCTTCATGGTTTGGCTTGTTGGGTTTGTCTCTCTAGAGCCTCGCAAACAGGATGCAGAGGAGACGATACAATTAGTGCAAACTAGGTTAAAATACTGTGATGTGGGTGTTTGGAGACCAATTAAAAAGTTTAAAGCAGCTGGAGATATTAACTTCAGCGGCACTGATGAGCATTCAGGGTGTAAAGAAAACATTCTGCAGCAAGGAATTTCTCGACATACACTACAGTTCAAACGTTTGGGGTCAGTATGACTGCTTTTTAAGAAATTAATAATTTCCAATTTAGGAAAGGATGCACTCAATTGATTTAGCACTGTAAAAAAAAAAAAAAAAAAAAACTATTTTAAATAAATGTTATTCTTTCGAACCTTCTATTAATTAAATAATCCAGAAAAAAATGTATCGTGATTTCCACAAAAATATTAAGCAAGCACAACTGTTTCTACCGCCCCCAAACCTTCAAACAGTAGTCTGGATTTAGCGTTTCGTTTTTTTCGGGTGGGTTATGTGGGCTCACCTGTCCACGGTCGGGTGACAGAGAGGTCTGCTGTCGTGGGGAGACAGGTAACTGCAGGAAGCTGACCCACCCACCACACGCATCCTAAAGAGTTCAGCAGTCTGTGGAAGGCAAAATAAAGCTACTCATCACAAATGTGACATCAATGTATTGATATCCTCCAGCTTAATTTAACTAAAAGTCATTATATGATTTTTTTTGTTTTTATAAGGGTGTGAACAGTGTTGCTAGAAAGTTTGTGAACCCTTAAAATGTTCTGCTTTTCTAAATAAATATGACCTACGCTACCATTCAAAAGTCTAGGGTCATTATGTTTTTTCTTTTTTAATCAACAATGTTGAATTAAATTGATAAAAAGTGACAGACAGTAAAGACTTTTACATTGTTACAAAAAAAATTCACTTTCTATGAAAGAATCCTGCTTTTTTTTGCACAGTTTCCAGACATATTCAGAAAAAAAAAAAAAAAAAAAATCACTAACCCAAATGTTTGAACAGTAGTATGCATAAATCAGATCTGATCAGATCTGATAATTTTGATTTAAGAGTAAAACTTAGCCTTCAGAATCTGGTTTGAACACCTTGAATGACAATAATGGCGATCAAAGGTATTCTGTACCTTTTTCTGGACATCAGCCCTATTTATGCTTTAAGGTCATTATCTTGTTGCAGGACCCACTTTCTGTTGAGCTTCATTTCAAGTACTGATACCCTAAAACACAGGATTCATCTTTCCATCGATGATGCCAGTCCCAGAGACAGCAAATCAGCCCCATACAATAATAATGCCACCTTTAGGCTTTATGGTTGGACTGAGGGTAATATTATTGAATGCACTGTTTTGGTTTTTCCCAGATGTAATGATTCTCATTTAAACCAGTAGCTATATTTAGGCTGTCAAGAAGACATCCTTCTTATAATAGTCTTCTGGCTCACCCACGTGGTCTTTGGCAAACTTTAGATGAGTAGCTAGTAATATTCTTCTTGGAGAGCATGTGGCTTCCTCAGTGCTGTGCTGGCATGCATGACAGATCCTTAGATGTTCCCCTTGAGCCCTTCCTCGAGTATTACTTGTCTTGCTCCGAGAATAATTCTTGCTAAACAACCGCTCAAAGGTAAAGTTATATTGGAGCTGAGCTACTTCCCCTTGTATACTGTAATATGTACTGTACTCTGATAGTTTTGCAACATTTTTTAACGCTGACATTTTCTGGAAGTCCTCAGACATGTTCTCTATGTATGTGTTGATCAATGTTTCTATAAGAGCCTAAATTAAATATGTTTGTCATATAACCTGATTAAGCCTCTTCAGAAGAGATTAATTCAGTCAAAAATCATAATTCTGTCATTTATTTATTCTCTTGTTGCTCCAAATCCTTAAGACTTTAGTTCATTTTTAAAACACAAATGAAGTTATTTTTTAATGAAACCGGAGAGGTTTCTGTCCTTCCATTAAAAGTCCATTCCTCCTGAGATTGATTAAGAGATCATAAAACGATATATATGAATCAAGCTGTTTAACCCTTTAAGCTTCAGGTTTATGCTTTACCAAGACTTGCTAAATACAATTTTTACCCCATTAAACTGTATGTTATACTTCCTTGGAAATTCTGTCAATACATAAGTGTTAACATTTCAAGATATTGACATTCTAGCACCACTGCAAATAATGAAAACAGTTTCTTGAAAACATCACAGTTTTAAAAAAGGAATTTGCTTCTATCTTTCTCTGGGAATGACAGCAGAGTTATACTGGAACTGTGGAAGAGGAACACCAGGCTCTGAAGCTGGAGCTGTACTCAAGCGTACAGAGTGATAAATTAAAGATTTAATAGGAACAAATGAACAGTTGAAAATGGCAGCAGTCTTTTGTTTGAGAAGGTGAGTTTATATCGGTCCTTTAATTTATTACGCTGTGAAGACATTACAAAAACACAGCTCTGCTCTCTGCTGTACTGGCCAATCTGTTGTACTGAACCAATTAGGAGACACTGTAAGAGCTCTTGTGGCGTTCTCTCATTCATTTTCTGAAATACAGTCTAACACATTTAGATTGTTGTGCAGCGCAAGGCTCCTATACAATCTATCAGGTCTAATATTGTAAGCAAAAATAAGTTGTGAGAATTAGCATAGAAAAACAAAACAAAGCCAGTGAACAGGACTGCTCTTATCCAGTTACATCCAGTTTCAAAGACTTTGTTCAAAGTTGCATTTAATGTGTTAGTTAATTCGATAAATGTAAACTGTCAGTAAAACATATTCATATGACACATATAATAAGGTGATTAAAATGTATTTTACATTTTAACTTAAGATGATTGCCTAACTTAGCCAAGTTAAACTAGTCTTTCTTTTTGGGAAAGCAGACACATTTACAAAGTATAATGACATTCCTGCATATTTAAACTTACAAGGAAATAATCAAGTTCTTCAAGTTTGTATTTAATAAGTGAAAAATACTCTATACTCGTGGCCATCTCTCTTTCACCTCATATCTCCATCTCGTGTTCAACTCATTAGTCTCTATGATTATCCTTCTCCCATGTGCGTATTTAAGCTTGCAGGGAGAGCGGTGTCATAATTGCCGAGAGGCTTCTGTGATAATAAAGAGATTCGGTATCCTATAATTACTTTAACTATAACCACAGCAAATGAAGCGAACATCAAAACCTGATAGTAGTCATTTATGTTCAACTCACATGTGCACTCACCTTTATGATTGCATTTTTTTTAAATAAGTAAAGCTTATTGCAGACACTCTGTTGCAGATGAGCCCAAGACAGAGTCTTTTCTACTCTCATCAGGAATGGAGGCCCAAACCTATAGAGAAAAAAAAAACATGATTTAGTAATTTTTTACTGTGTTGAACAACCATCTGTCTATCTATCTATTTATCAATCAATCAATCAATCACCTTTATTTATATAGTGCTTTAAACAAAATACATTGCGCCAAAGCACTGAACAACATTCATTTGGAAAACAGTGTCTCAATAATGCAAAATGATAGTTAAAGGCAGTTCATCATTGAATTCAGTTATGTCATCTCTGTTCAGTTGAAATAGTGTCTGTTTTAATTTGCAATCAAGTCAATGATATCGCTGTAGATTTATCTATCTATCTGTCTGTCTGTCTGTCTGTCTGTCTATCTATCCCTAGTCTAAGATTATCCGACCATTTGATGCATATTTTAATATATGTATGGCAATCTGATGCATAAGAGAACATATGTATATTTAAAATATGCACTTTCTCAATCCAGCAAGCTCTAATGTGATTTGTTGACTTTGCAAGAAGGAGAGGACACATGGTTTTCTTTTTAACAAGTCATGCTTTCAAGATTCTGTTCTCTGTGATAGTCTGTGGATAGTCTAGATAGTCTGTGGACATTCTGGATGTGTTAAACAATTTTTACTCCATTATTTTTAATTATATGCTAATAAGCATATACTTCCTGGAATATTTTGTCAATTCATGAGTGACAACATTTCAAGATCTTGACATTCCAGCACCACTGAAAATAATGACAACGTTTTCTTGAAAACATCATATTTTTGGGGGGTGGATTATCGCATTAACCGAGTTTTGAAAAATAATTTGTTTGTTTATTTCTCTGTGATTGACAGCAACACGAGTTATACTGGAACTCACTTTCACTTTCTGACTAGATGAGCAGTTATTAGCCAGAATAAGCTGTAGAGTGGTTTATGTTGTTTAATCTGGTTACTTAATTAGCTTACTTTATTTGTCCCTGTAGTGTAGAGAAAGTGAATTTGCAGAATTTTTAAAATACACACACACACACACACACACACATATATATATAAAATAAATGAGTGAGTGAATGGCCAGACCAGCTGGTCATCATTTATAAACTATTTAAAACAACAACAACAACAAAATACAACATAGAAGACAATATAGTCAACCAGATAGCATGAATTCTGTCACGCTGTCTAGTCTCTGTTTCCCTGGGTGTCCACTAGTGGACTCACTTCCCCTTAGGCACTTCACCGTAAGCACTAGAATTCCACTAGTCTTATCCTTTCATCACAGTAATTGCACTCCTGCTAATTGCACCAGGTGCCTTCAACTAATTGCCATTAGCCTCCCTATATTTACCAGTCTTTTCCTGTTGCCTGGATGGAGTCCTTACCTTTTGTGATCCCAGACTTCTCGTCCCTGAGATTTCTTGTCTTCCTGTTCCCTTTCCTTTTCCTTCCCTGTTTGTTTTATTTTGGACTGCATTCTGGTTTTGACCCTGGCTTGTATTGACTTCGATTTGGATTACCCCATCAAATCATACCTGCATTTGGATCTATCTCTCTCCCTGTGTTTTACAGAAGGACTCCATCCATTAGATCCAATGGTATGTCTTTTCATGTTTTCTCCCCAACCACTGAGTGGAATAGGAGTGGTTTTGAGGGAACCCGCCTGGTTGTTTTCCGTGGGACCAGGGGAGGTCACAAAGGAGTTAGTGGTCAAGAGGAGGTCCAGCATCGCTCTCCACCATGGCCACCCTTCGACCCTGGGCATGTGTGGAACAGATCGGAGCCACCGTCTCACCATGGCAGACGGAGAGGGGAGAGGAAGCGCATTGTCAGCCAGCCCAGCGCCGCTGCCCAAGATGGCCACCAGCCCAGCGCCGCTGCACAGAATGGCCGCCGACCCAGGGCCACTGCCCAGGATGGCCGCCAGCTCAGCGCCACAGCCCATGATGGCCGCAAGTCCAGCGCCACTACACAAGATGGCCGCCAGCCCAGCACCTCAGCACAAGGTGGTCACCAGCCTAGCGCCACAATGCAAGATGGCCGCCAGCCCAGCACCACAGCATAAGATGGTCGCTAGCCCAGCGCCACTGCCTAAAATGGCCACCGGTCCAGTGCCACGGCCCAGGAAGGCCGCCGGTCCAGAATCAGGTTTAATCACCGTCGACCTTCCAGAGTCAGGGCTAGTCACCGTTGACCTTCCAGAGTCAGGACTAGTCACTGTTGACCTTCCTGAGTCAGGACTAGTCACCGTTGACCTTCCAGAGTCAGGACTAGTCACTGTTGACCTTCCTGAGTCAGGACTAGTCACCGTTGACCTTCCAGAGTCAGGGCTAGTCACCGTTGACCTTCCAGAGTCAGGGCTAGTTACCGTTTACCTTCCAGAGTCAAGTCACCAGTGATCTTCATGAACAAAGGAAAGTCAAGATTGATCTTCATGAACAAATTCAAGTCACCATTGATCTTCATGAACAAATGCAAGTCACCAATGATCTTCATGAACAGAAACAAGTCACCAATAATCTTCATGAGCAGAGTCAAGTCACCAATAATCTTCATGAGCTGAGTCAAGTCAGCATTGATCTTCTGGAATCCAGTATAAACACCATGGGATTACCAGAGTCTCGTCACTTCTCTGATGAACTACCAGAGCCTCCCCACGTCTCTGCTGAACTATTAGAGCCTCTCCACGTCTCTGATGAATTACCAGAGCCTCTCCACGTCTCTGCTGAACTACCAGAGCCATTCAATGTCTCTGCTCAACTACTAGAGTCTCTCCTCGGCTCGGCTGATCTACCAGAGTCTCTCCTCGCCTCTGTGGAACTTCCAGAGTCTTGTCACGTCTCAGTCGAACTCTCTGAGCACCCGACTGATCCTGTTGTGGCCACGGAGGCTACCCTTAACTTGTTCATGTTCTCTGTTTCAGACTTGCCCAACCAGACTTGTCCTCCCACGGATGAGGTGGTCTTCTGCTCACCCCTGGGGGGCGTCTGTTTTGACCGAACGGATGTGTTGGTCTTCTGCTCCGCCCTGGTGGGCGTCACGTTATGTCCTTCCTGGACTTGTGTTTTTGTGGTTGTTTTGTTTTTGTTCTTCTGTCTGTTTTCCACCTATGGACCTCCGTCCCTCCCCCTGATCCTCCGCTGCTCCACCTCCCTCCTGTGTTTCTTGTCTGTGTCTTTCTTTCTGTTTCCCTCTAAGGACCTGGCCCTCCAACCCCCCAAGGGATGTTATTAGCATCCCTATATTTACCAGTCTTTTCCTGTTGTCTGGATGGAGTCCTTACCTTTCGTGATCCCAGTCTTCTTGTCCTTCCTGTTCCCTTTCCTGTTGCTTCCCTGTTTGTTTTATTTTGGACTGCATTCTGGTTTTGACCCTGGCTTGCTTTGACTTTGATTTGGATTACCCCATTAAATCATACCTGTATTTGGATCTATCTCTCTCCCTGTGTTTTACTGGATCGCGATCGTCACAAATTCAAAAGCACTCACAATATTATTTACCTTAACACTCTCTCTTTGTAAATACTCATTTGGCAACATAGTCCCTAAGAATTCACTTGACAGTGTTACCACTTTCCTCACTTATGCGAGACTACTACACCAAACAAATAAGCACTCTGCAAAACAGTCAGTTTCTCAGAAATCAGATATTACAGGGAAACTGACAACATTGACAACATTGGTTGAATTAGAAGTGGTTGACATCAGACTGATCTGGCAAACAGAGCAATATCTTAAAAGCGCCTCAGAGTCAAAGCATTCTCTTTAGGAAATTCAACCTGCGAATGGATTTAAAGTTGTCTCTACACATTAAGTTGGCACAGGAAAATTACACAATTCACCTTTAAAACACCCTATCAGCTTGAAATTTGAAACCTACTTTTTTTGGTACAGCTCTTTTATCTTTTGTTGCGAATGTTGAATCAGTGAGACTTCTCCTCTATCAAATGTGGGCCAGAGGCTGCAGGCATCTGCCATTAAGGTGCAGTACACAAACACTTTCTTTCGCTTTCTCTCCTCTCTTCTTTAGGCCCTAAAATGTCATCTTGACATTTATAAGTGTTTCAGGGGAATACCCGTCATCTGTTTCCACCCAAAGCTCTGTGTCCATGAGTGAGGGAGCGAGACTGTGTGCAGCTCTGATTGACATCTAGAGGTTAGTGACGAAGACTGTGGCAGATGCAGGACTCCCCAGAGTCCAGGCCATCAGTGCAGCTGGAGGTGGAGCAGGCAAGAGGATTCCTGTGCTGCAGTTTACTTACTTAGATTATTGATTCTGACAGAGCTGACTGATTAGCTATATGAATTAATGTCTTTGTGCATCTTGAATTGCCTCTTGTAGCAGTATTTCTAAAAATCATTTTGAATGAATCACTTGACAAGCACAAGCACATTTGGGAGACTGGACCTTTACGATGCAGGATAGACCTGGATTTCAAATGTTTTATTAATCGCATGGTGATGTTCTACAG